>NW_028125915.1:0-402000 GCF_965194825.1 Balaenoptera physalus
ATCTCCCTCCTTGGAGAATCAGCACCTTTAACCTCCTGTTCCGTACAGCTTGCAATTTGTCCTGTTGATGAACGGGAAGAGGGGGAGCCAATGAGAGACTAACTCTAGGTGCTGGGACAGGCACAGGTCACTCTATTTTCCCAACAGGAAGAAGAATTAACCACAGGCTCAGCCTACCGCCCGGAACCAGAATAGGGCCTGAGGCCATCCTACACTTTTGCGGTCAGCTCCCAAAAAAGCTAGTTGAAAAATGGAGCTCAGGGGCACTGCAATTCACTAACCGGCAGGGTTATAAATGATAACTCTCATCCACAAATATATTGAGGGAAGGCAACGAAGAGGATTTGAAAGCAAGGCAGAATTGCAGGAGACAGATTTCAGGAGGTAGATTCGAGTCTCATTTAAAGCACATGAAAAGCGGCAAAACGTCGACAATGATGCCCTTGGCCAAAAAGGGCGTATGCGTTTTTTCCTGAATATATTCAGGAAAAAATGCATACGCCCTTTTTGGGCAACCAAGCAACCTGGAAAGGCAAATCAGCGCTACAAAGAAGTCTCACTTCCCATCGGTCAAAAGGGCCATGCTGAAAAAAGTGTCAAAACCAGAAATGCAGGACAGGCCATGGAGAAATGGGAGCCTTGCTACGCTGATGGGCGGGATGTAAATTGCCAACAGCCACTCTGGAGAAGTGTACGTTGTGTCCCGAAACATCGAGAAAACACAGCTTAGAGCACACAGGGCACTTCCACTCACGGGCGTATAAATTGGGAAAACTAAAAATCAGCAAGACACAGGCACCCCAAAGTTTAGGGCTGCTCTGTTGACAAGAACCTCCCCTTCATGACACCTTAAATATCCCAGGAAAGAGAAAAATGGATAAAGAAGTGGTGGTCCTTATGTACAATGGAATATCACTCAGCCATGGAATCAATGTCATAAGGCTAGTAGCAGCATGATGAGTGGATTTAGGTACGACAATTCTAAGTGAAATAAGTCACACAGAAAAAGACACTTATCTTAAGCTATCACTTATAGAGGGAATGTAAAAACCGCTACACTTGAACTGAATTACAAAACAGAACAGAGTCACACGTTTAGAAAACACACTATGGCTGCTTAACGGGAAAGGTGAGGTGGGGTGCTGCAGAAAACAAGGGTTTCAAATTAGCTCAGATACCATTCCATAAACCCAATATGTAATAGAAAGACCTACTCCTTGCTCAGTGAACTGGAATCAACACCCCCTATTCACGGCACAAGAATATATCTGACTAGTAAGAATCTTAAAACCTATGAATTTATATCTCTCTGGAAGTGAGTCAAGTGGGTGTAAAGCGGCATAAACACAGCCGTGAAAAGCAGCTAAACCCCATTAAAAAATAAATTCATTTTAAAAACCCGTGAAACAAAGACAGTGAAAGAGAGAGAAATTCTTACAAAATTCGTTCAGGGGCTGTGATGCCACCTGGATTGACCATATCTAGACCCACAGCTAGATGAGACGTAAGGGTGGATACTCTCGGGGCTGAGAGATTTGGTGAGGTAGGGGGAGCAAACGCAGAGCCTTTAAATTAATACTGCCTGTTACCCATCCGATGGTTCCCAAATCTCCAGGTTCAAGGGCATCTTCCTACATCGAAAACATGCATGAGAAACCCAGAAGGTGGTACACCGTGTGACCGGGAAAGGTTTCTAAAACACACCTCATTTCTCATCTCCTCGTGCTCGGGTTCGCCATTCCAGCCGCTTTACTAGCAATCTCCCTCCTTGGAGAATCAGCACCTTTAACCTCCTGTTCCGTACAGCTTGCAATTTGTCCTGTTGATGAACGGGAAGAGGGGGAGCCAATGAGAGACTAACTCTAGGTGCTGGGACAGGCACAGGTCACTCTATTTTCCCAACAGGAAGAAGAATTAACCACAGGCTCAGCCTACCGCCCGGAACCAGAATAGGGCCTGAGGCCATCCTACACTTTTGCGGTCAGCTCCCAAAAAAGCTAGTTGAAAAATGGAGCTCAGGGGCACTGCAATTCACTAACCGGCAGGGTTATAAATGATAACTCTCATCCACAAATATATTGAGGGAAGGCAACGAAGAGGATTTGAAAGCAAGGCAGAATTGCAGGAGACAGATTTCAGGAGGTAGATTCGAGTCTCATTTAAAGCACATGAAAAGCGGCAAAACGTCGACAATGATGCCCTTGGCCAAAAAGGGCGTATGCGTTTTTTCCTGAATATATTCAGGAAAAAATGCATACGCCCTTTTTGGGCAACCAAGCAACCTGGAAAGGCAAATCAGCGCTACAAAGAAGTCTCACTTCCCATCGGTCAAAAGGGCCATGCTGAAAAAAGTGTCAAAACCAGAAATGCAGGACAGGCCATGGAGAAATGGGAGCCTTGCTACGCTGATGGGCGGGATGTAAATTGCCAACAGCCACTCTGGAGAAGTGTACGTTGTGTCCCGAAACATCGAGAAAACACAGCTTAGAGCACACAGGGCACTTCCACTCACGGGCGTATAAATTGGGAAAACTAAAAATCAGCAAGACACAGGCACCCCAAAGTTTAGGGCTGCTCTGTTGACAAGAACCTCCCCTTCATGACACCTTAAATATCCCAGGAAAGAGAAAAATGGATAAAGAAGTGGTGGTCCTTATGTACAATGGAATATCACTCAGCCATGAAATCAATGTCATAAGGCTAGTAGCAGCATGATGAGTAGATTTAGGTACGACGATTCTAAGTGAAATAATTCACACAAAATAGGACACTTCTCATAAGGTGTCACTTATAGAGGGAATGTAAAAACCGTTACACTTGAACTGAATTACAAAACAGAACAGAGTCACATATGCAGTAATCACACTATGGCTGCTTAACGGGAAAGGTGAGGTGGGGTGATACATAAAACAAGAGTTTCAAATTAGCTCAGATACCGTTCCATAAACCCTATATGTAATAGACAAGACCTACTCCTTGCTCAGAGAACTGGACTCATCACGCCCGATTCACCGCACAAGAATATATCTGACTAGTAATAATCTTAAAACCTGTGTATTGATATCTCTCTGTTAGTGTGTCAAGTGGGTGTAAAGCGGCATAAACACAGCCGTGAAAAGCAGCTAAACCCCATTATAAAAATAAATTACTTTTAAAAACCCATGAAACAAAGACAGTGAAAGAGAGAGAAATTATTACACTATTCGTTCAGGGGCTGTGATGCAACCTGGATTGACCATATCTAGACCCACAGCTGGATGAGACATAAGGGTGGACACTCTTGGGGCTGAGAGGTTTGGTGAGGTTGGGTGAGCAAATGCAGACCCTTTAAAGTAATACTGCGTGCTACCCATCGCATGGGTCCCAAATCTCCAGGTTCAAGGGCATCTTCCTACATCGAAAACATGCATGAGAAACCCAGAAGATGGTACACCGTGTGATGGGGAAAGGTTTCTAAAACGCACCTCATTTCTCATCTCCTTGTGCTCGGGTTCGCCATTCCAGCCACTTTACTAGCAATCTCCCTACTTGGAGCATCAGCACCTTTAACCTCCTGTTCCGTACAGGTTGCAATTTGTCCTGAGGATGAACGGGAAGACGGGGAACCAATGAGAGACTAGCTCTTGGTGTTGGGACAGGCACAGGTCACTCTATTTTCCCATCAGGAAGAAGAATTAACCACAGGCTCAGCCTGCCCCCCGGAACCAGAACAGGGCCTGAAGCCATCCTGCGCTTTTGCGGCCAGCTCCCAAAAAAGCGACTTGTAAAATGGAGCTTCAGGGCACTGCAATTCACAAACCTGCAGAGTTATAAATGATAACTCTCGTCCACAAATATATTGAGGGAAGGCAAAGAAGAGGATTTGAAATCAAGGCAGAATTGCAGGAAACAGATTTCAGGAGGTAGATTCGAATCGCCTTTAAAGCACATGAAAAGCGGCAAAACGTTGACAATGATGCCCTTGGCCAAAAAGGGCGTATGCGTTTTTTCCTGAATATATTCAGGAAAAAACGCATACGCCCTTTTTGGCCAACCAAGCAACCTGGAAAGGCAAATCAGCGCTACAAAGAACTCTCGCTTCCCATCGGTCAAAAGGGCCATGCTGAAAAAAGTGTGAAAACCAGAAATGCAGGACAGGCCATGGAGAAATGGGAGCCTTGCTACACTGATGGGCGGGATGTAAATCGCCAACAGCCACTCTGGAGAAGTGTACGGTGTGTCCTGAAACATCTAAAAAACACAGCTTAGAGAGCATATGGCACTTCCACGCATGGGGGGATAAAGTGGGAAAATTGAAAATCAGCAAGACACAGGAACCCCAAAGTTTAGGGCTGCTCTGTTGACAAGGACCTCCACTTCATTCCACCTTAAATATCCCAGGAAAGCGAAAAATGGATAAAAAAGTTGTGGTCCTGACAGTTACAGAAAGATAGAGAAGATGAAAAGGCAGAGGGCTATGTGCCAGATGAAGGAACAAGAAAAAACCCCAGAAAAACAACTAAATGAAGTGGAGGTAGGCAACCTTCCAGAGAAAGAATTCAGAATAATGATAGTGAAGATGATCCAGGACCTCGGAATAAGAATGGAGGCAAAGATTGAGAAAATGCAAGAAATGATTAACAAAGACCTAGAAGAATTAAAGAACAAACAAACAGAGATGACCAATACAATAACTGAAATGAAAACTACACTAGAAGGAACCAATAGCAGAATAACTGAGGCAGAAGAACGGATAAGTGACCTGGAAGACAGAATGGTGGAATTCACTGCTGCGGAACAGACTAAAGAAAAAAGAATGAAAAGAAATGAAGACAGCCTAAGAGACCTCTGGGACAACATTAAACGCAACAACATTCGCATTATAGGGGTCCCAGAAGGAGAAGAGAGAGAGAAAGGACCAGAGAAAATATTTGAAGAGATTATAGTCGAAAACTTCCCTAACATGGGAAAGGAAATAGCCACCCAAGTCCAGGAAGTGCAGAGAGTCCCATACAGAATAAACCCAAGGAGAAACACGCCGAGACACATAGTAATCAAAGTGGCAAAAATTAAAGACAAAGAAAAATTATTGAAAGCAGCAAGGGAAAAACGACAAATAACATACAAGGGAACTCCCATAAGGTTAACAGCTGATTTCTCAGCAGAAACTCTGCAAGCCAGAAGGGAGTGGCATGATATACTTAAAGTGATGAAAGGGAAGAACCTACAACCAAGATTACTCTACCCGGCAAGGATCTCATTTAGATTTGATGGAGAAATCAAAAGCTTTACAGACAAGCAAAAGCTAAGAGAATTCAGCACCACCAAACCAGCTCTACAACAAATCCTAAAGGAACTTCTCTAAGTGGGAAACACAAGAGAAGAAAAGGACCTACAAAAACAAACCCAAAACAATTAAGAAAATGGTCATAGGAACATACATATCGATAATTACCTTAAACGTGAATGGATTAAACGCCCCAACCAAAAGACATAGACTGGCTGAATGGATACAAAAACAAGACCCATATATATGCTGTCTACAAGAGACCCACTTCAGACCTAGGGACACATACAGACTGAAAGTTAGGGGATGGAAAAAGATATTCCATGCAAATGGAAATCAAAAGAAAGCTGGAGTAGCTATACTCATATCAGATAAAATAGACTTTAAAATAAAGAGTGTTACAAGAGACAAGGTAGGACACTACATAATGATCCAGGGATCAATCCAAGAAGAAGATATAACAATTATAAATATATATGCACCCAACATAGGAGCACCTCAATACATAAGGCAACTGCTAACAGCTATAAAAGAGGAAATTGACAGTAACACAATAATAGTGGGGGACTTTAACACTTCACTTACACCAATGGACAGATCATCCAAAATGAAAATAAATAAGGAAACAGAAGCTTTAAATGACACAATAGACCAGATAGATTTAATTGATATATATAGGACATTCCATCCAAAAACAGCAGATTACACGTTCTTCTCAAGTGCACACGGAACATTCTCCAGGATAGATCACATCTTGGGTCACAAATCAAGCCTCAGTAAATTTAAGAAAATTGAAATCATACCAAGCATCTTTTCTGACCACAACGCTATGAGATTAGAAATGAATTACAGGGAAAAAAACGTAAAAAAGACAAACACATGGAGGCTAAACAATACGTTACTAAATAACCAAGAGATCACTGAAGAAATCAAAGAGGAAATAAAAAAATACCTAGAGACAAATGACAATGAAAACACGACGACCCAAAACCTATGGGATGCAGCAAAAGCGGTTCTAAGAGGGAAGTTTATAGCTATACAAGCCTACCTAAAGAAACAAGAAAAATCTCAAGTAAACAATCTAACCTTACACCTAAAGAAACTAGAGAAAGAAGAACAAACAAAACCCAAAGTTAGCAGAAGGAAAGAAATCATAAAGATCAGAGCAGAAATAAATGAAATAGAAACAAAGAAAACAATAGCAAAGATCAATAAAACTAAAAGTTGGTTCTTTGAGAAGATAAACAAAATTGATAAGCCATTAGCCAGACTCATCAAGAAAAAGAGGGAGAGGACTCAAATCAATAAAATCAGAAATGAAAAAGGAGAAGTTACAACAGACACTGCAGAAATACAAAACATCCTAAGAGACTACTATAAGCAACTTTATGCCAATAAAATGGACAACCTGGAAGAAATGGACAAATTCTTAGAAAGGTATAACCTTCCAAGACTGAATCACGAAGAAACAGAAAATATGAACAGACCAATCACAAGTAATGAAATTGAAACTGTGATTAAAAATCTTCCAACAAACAAAAGTCCAGGACCAGATGGCTTCACAGGTGAATTCTATCAAACATTTAGAGAAGAGCTAACACCCATCCTTCTCAAACTCTTCCAAAAAATTGCAGAGGAAGGAACACTCCCAAACTCATTCTATGAGGCCACCATCACCCTGATACCAAAACCAGACAAAGACACTACAAAAAAAGAAAATTACAGACCAATATCACTGATGAATATAGATGCAAAAATCCTCAACAAAATACTAGCAAACAGAATCCAACAACACATCAAAAGGATCATACACCACGATCAAGTGGGATTTATCCCAGGGATGCAAGGATTCTTCAATATACGCAAATCAATCAATGTGATACACCATATTAACAAATTGAAGAATAAAAACCATATGATCATCTCAATAGATGCAGAAAAAGCTTTTGACAAAATTCAGCACCCATTTCTGATAAAAACTCTCCAGAAAGTGGGCATAGAGGGAACCTACCTCAACATAATAAAGGCCATATATGACAAACCCACAGCAAACATCATTCTCAATGGTGAAAAACTGAAAGCATTTCCTCTAAGATCAGGAACGAGACAAGGATGTCCACTCTCACCACTATTATTCAACATAGTTCTGGAAGTCCTAGCCACGGCAATCAGAGAAGAAAAAGAAATAAAAGGAATACAAATTGGAAAAGAGGAAGTAAAACTGTCACTGTTTGCAGATGACATGATACTATACATAGAGAATCCTAAAACTGCCACCAGAAAACTGCTAGAGCTAATTAATGAATATGGTAAAGTTGCAGGATACAAAATTAATGCACAGAAATTTCTTGCATTCCTATACACTAATGATGAAAAATCTGAAAGAGAAATTATGGAAACACTCCCATTTACCATTGCAACAAAAATAATAAAATACCTAGGAATAAACCTACCTAGGGAGACAAAACACCTGTATGCAGAAAACTATAAGACACTGATGAAAGAAATTAAAGATGATACCAACAGATGGAGAGATATACCATGTTCTTGGATTGGAAGAATCAACATTGTGAAAATGAGTATACTACCCAAAGCAATCTACAGATTCAATGCAATCCCTATCAAATTACCAATGGCATTTTTTATGGAGCTAGAACAAATCATCTTAAAATTTGTATGGAGACACAAAAGACCCCGAATAGCCAAAGCAGTCTTGAGGCAAAAAAATGGAGCTGGAGGAATCAGAATCCCTGACTTCAGACTATACTACAAAGCTACAGTAATCAAGACAATATGGTACTGGCACAAAAACAGAAACATAGATCAATGGAACAAGATAGAAAGCCCAGAGATTAACCCACGCACCTATGGTCAACTAATCTATGACAAAGGAGGCAAAGATATACAATGGAGAAAAGACAGTCTCTTCAATAAGTGGTGCTGGGAAAACTGGACAGCTACATGTAAAAGAATGAAATTAGAATACTCCCTAACACCATACACAAAAATAAACTCAAAATGGATTAGAGACCTAAATATAAGACTGGACACTCTAAAACTCTTAGAGGAAAACATAGGAAGAACACTGTTTGACATAAATCACAGCAAGATCTTTTTTGATCCACCTCCTAGAGTAAGGGAAATAAAAACAAAAATAAACAAGTGGGACCTAATGAAACTTCAAAGCTTTTGCACAGCAAAGGAGACCATAAACAAGACGAAAAGACAACCCTCAGAATGGGAGAAAATATTTGCAAATGAATCAACGGACAAAGGATTAATCTCGAAAATATATAAACAGCTCATTCAGCTCAATATCAAAGAAACAAACACCCCAATCCAAAAATGGGCAGAAGACCTAAATAGACATTTCTCCATAGAAGACATACAGACGGCCATGAAGCACATGAAAAGATGCTCAACATCACTAATTATTAGAGAAATGCAAATCAAAACTACAATGAGGTATCACCTCACTCCTGTTAGAATGGGCATCATCAGAAAATCTACAAACAACAAATGCTGGAGAGGGTGTGGAGAAAAGGGAACCCTCTTGCACTGTTGGTGGGAATATAAATTGATACAGCCACTATGGAGAACAATATGGAGGGTCCTTAAAAAACTAAAAATAGAATTACCATATGACCCAGCAATCCCACTACTGGGCATATACCCAGAGAAAACTGTAATTCAAAAAGACACATGCACCCGAATGTTCATTGCAGCACTATTTACCATAGCCAGGTCATGGAAGCAACCTAAATGCCCCTCAACAGACGAATGGATAAAGAAGTTGTGGTACATATATACAATGGAATATTACTCAGCCATAAAAAGGAACGAAATTGAGTCATTTGTTGAGACGTGGATGGATCTAGAGACTGTCATACAGAGTGAAGTAAGTCAGAAAGAGAAAAACAAATATCATATATTAATGCATGTATGTGGAACCTAGAAAAATGGTACAGATGAGCCAATTTGCAGGGCAGAAGTTGAGACACAGATGTAGAGAATGGACATATGGACACCAAGGGGGGAAAACTGTGGTGAGGTGGGGATGGTGGTGTGCTGAATTGGGCGATTGGGATTGACATGTATACACTGATGTGTACAAAATTGATGCCTAATAAGAACCTGCAGTATAAAAAAAAAAAAAAGTTGTGGTCCTTATGTACAATGGAATATCACTCAGCCATGAAATCAATGTCATAAGGCTAGTAGCAGCATGATGAGTGGATTTAGGTAAGACAATTCTAAGTGAAATAAGTCACACAGAAAAGGACACTTCTCATAAGGTGTCACTTATAGAGGGAATGTAAAAACCGTTACACTTGAACTGAATTACAAAACAGAACAGAGTCACACATGCAGAAAACACACTATGGCTGCTTAACGGGAAAGGTGAGGTGGGGTGATACATAAAACAAGAGTTTCAAATTAGCTCAGATACCGTTCCATAAACCCAATATGTAATAGACAAGACCTACTCCTTGCTCAGAGAACTGGACTCAACACGCCCGATTCACCGCACAAGAATATATCTGACTAGTAATAATCTTAAAACCTATGTATTGATAATTCTCTGTTAGTGTGTCAAGTGGGTGTAAAGCGGCATAAACACGGCCGTGAAAAGCAGCTAAACCCCATTATAAAAATAAATTACTTTTAAAAACCCATGAAACAAAAACAGTGAAAGAGAGAGAAATTCTTACACAATTCGTTCAGGGGCTGTGATGCAACCTGGATTGACCATATCTAGACCCACAGCTGGATGAGACATAAGGGTGGACACTCTTGGGGCTGAGAGGTTTGGTGAGGTTGGGTGAGCAAACGCAGACCCTTTAAAGTAATACTGCGTGCTACCCATCGCATGGGTCCCAAATCTCCAGGTTCAAGGGCATCTTCCTACATCGAAAACATGCATGAGAAACCCAGAAGATGGTACACCGTGTGATGGGGAAAGGTTTCTAAAACGCACCTCATTTCTCATCTCCTTGTGCTCGGGTTCGCCATTCCAGCCACTTTACTAGCAATCTCCCTACTTGGAGCATCAGCACCTTTAACCTCCTGTTCCGTACAGGTTGCAATTTGTCCTTAGGATGAACGGAAAGACGGGGAACCAATGAGAGACAAGCTCTTGGTGTTGGGACAGGCACAGGTCACTCTATTTTCCCATCAGGAAGAAGAATTAGCCACAGGCTCAGCCTGCCCCCCGGAACCAGAACAGGGCCTGAAGCCATCCTGCGCTTTTGCGGCCAGCTCCCAAAAAAGCGACTTCTAAAATGGAGCTTTAGGGCACTGCAATTCACAAACCTGCAGAGTTATAAATGATAACTCTCGTCCACAAATATATGGAGGGAAGGCAAAGAAGAGGATTTGAAATCAAGGCAGAATTGCAGGAAACAGATTTCAGGAGGTAGATTCGAATCGCCTTTAAAGCACATGAAAAGCGGCAAAAGGTTGACAATGATGCCCTTGGCCAAAAAGGGCGTATGCGTTTTTTCCTGAATATATTCAGGAAAAAACGCATACGCCCTTTTTGGCCAACCAAGCAACCTGGAAAGGCAAATCAGCGCTACAAAGAAGTCTCGCTTCCCATCGGTCAAAAGGGCCATGCTGAAAAAAGTGTCAAAACCAGAAATGCAGGACAGGCCATGGAGAAATGGGAGCCTTGCTACACTGATGGGCGGGATGTAAATTGCCAACAGCCACTCTGGAGAAGTGTACGGTGTGTCCTGAAACATCGAAAAAACAGAGCTTAGAGAGCATAGGGCACTTCCATGCCTGGGGGGATAAAGTAGGAAAATTGAAAATCAGCAAGACACAAGCACCCCAAAGTTTAGGGCTGCTCTGTTGACAAGGACCTACACTTCATTCCACCTTAAATATCCCGGGAAAGCGAAAAATGGATAAAAAAGTTGTGGTCCCTATGTACAATGGAATATCACTCAGCCATGAAATCAATGTCATCAGGCTAGTAGCAGCATGATGACTGGATTTAGGTAAGACGATTCTAAGTGAAATAAGTCACACAGAAAAGGACACTTCTCATAAGGTGTCACTTATAGAGGGAATGTAAAAACCGTTACACTTGAACTGAATTACAAAACAGAACAGAGTCACACATGCAGAAAACACACTATGGCTGCTTAACGGGAAAGGTGAGGTGGGGTGATACATAAAACAAGAGTTTCAAATTAGCTCAGATACCGTTCCATAAACCCAATATGTAATAGACAAGACCTACTCCTTGCTCAGAGAACTGGACTCAACACGCCCGATTCACCGCACAAGAATATATCTGACTAGTAATAATCTTAAAACCTATGTATTGATATCTCTCTGTTAGTGTGTCAAGTGGGTGTAAAGCGGCCTAAACACAGCCGTGAAAAGCAGCTAAACCCCATTATAAAAATAAATTACTTTTAAAAACCCATGAAACAAAGACAGGGAAAGAGAGAGAAATTCTTACACAATTCGTTCCGGGGCTGTGATGCAACCTGGATTGACCATATCTAGACCCACAGCTGGATGAGACATAAGGGTGGACACTCTTGGGGCTGAGAGGTTTGGTGAGGTTGGGTGAGCAAACGCAGACCCTTTAAAGTAATACTGCGTGCTACCCATCGCATGGGTCCCAAATCTCCAGGTTCAAGGGCATCTTCCTACATCGAAAACATGCATGAGAAACCCAGAAGATGGTACACCGTGTGATGGGGAAATGTTTCTAAAACGCACCTCATTTCTCATCTCCTTGTGCTCGGGTTCGCCATTCCAGCCACTTTACTAGCAATCTCCCTACTTGGAGCATCAGCACCTTTAACCTCCTGTTCCGTACAGGTTGCAATTTGTCCTGAGGATGAACGGGAAGACGGGGAACCAATGAGAGACAAGCTCTTGGTGTTGGGACAGGCACAGGTCACTCTATTTTCCCATCAGGAAGAAGAATTAGCCACAGGCTCAGCCTGCCCCCCGGAACCAGAACAGGGCCTGAAGCCATCCTGCGCTTTTGCGGCCAGCTCCCAAAAAAGCGACTTCTAAAATGGAGCTTTAGGGCACTGCAATTCACAGACCTGCAGAGTTATAAATGATAACTCTCGTCCACAAATATATGGAGGGAAGGCAAAGAAGAGGATTTGAAATCAAGGCAGAATTGCAGGAAACAGATTTCAGGAGGTAGATTCGAATCGCCTTTAAAGCACATGAAAAGCGGCAAAAGGTTGACAATGATGCCCTTGGCCAAAAAGGGCGTATGCGTTTTTTCCTGAATATATTCAGGAAAAAACGCATACGCCCTTTTTGGCCAACCAAGCAACCTGGAAAGGCAAATCAGCGCTACAAAGAAGTCTCGCTTCCCATCGGTCAAAAGGGCCATGCTGAAAAAAGTGTCAAAACCAGAAATGCAGGACAGGCCATGGAGAAATGGGAGCCTTGCTACACTGATGGGCGGGATGTAAATTGCCAACAGCCACTCTGGAGAAGTGTACGGTGTGTCCTGAAACATCGAAAAAACACAGCTTAGAGAGCATAGGGCACTTCCATGCCTGGGGGGATAAAGTAGGAAAATTGAAAATCAGCAAGACACAAGCACCCCAAAGTTTAGGGCTGCTCTGTTGACAAGGACCTACACTTCATTCCACCTTAAATATCCCGGGAAAGCGAAAAATGGATAAAAAAGTGGTGGTCCCTATGTACAATGGAATATCACTCAGCCATGAAATCAATGTCATAAGGCTAGTAGCAGCATGATGACTGGATTTAGGTAAGACGATTCTAAGTGAAATAAGTCACACAGAAAAGGACACTTCTCATAAGGTGTCACTTATAGAGGGAATGTAAAAACCGTTACACTTGAACTGAATTACAAAACAGAACAGAGTCACACATGCAGAAAACACACTATGGCTGCTTAACGGGAAAGGTGAGGTGGGGTGATACATAAAACAAGAGTTTCAAATTAGCTCAGATACCGTTCCATAAACCCAATATGTAATAGACAAGACCTACTCCTTGCTCAGAGAACTGGACTCAACACGCCCGATTCACCGCACAAGAATATATCTGACTAGTAATAATCTTAAAACCTATGTATTGATATCTCTCTGTTAGTGTGTCAAGTGGGTGTAAAGCGGCCTAAACACAGCCGTGAAAAGCAGCTAAACCCCATTATAAAAATAAATTACTTTTAAAAACCCATGAAACAAAGACAGGGAAAGAGAGAGAAATTCTTACACAATTCGTTCCGGGGCTGTGATGCAACCTGGATTGACCATATCTAGACCCACAGCTGGATGAGACATAAGGGTGGACACTCTTGGGGCTGAGAGGTTTGGTGAGGTTGGGTGAGCAAACGCAGACCCTTTAAAGTAATACTGCGTGCTACCCATCGCATGGGTCCCAAATCTCCAGGTTCAAGGGCATCTTCCTACATCGAAAACATGCATGAGAAACCCAGAAGATGGTACACCGTGTGATGGGGAAAGGTTTCTAAAACGCACCTCATTTCTCATCTCCTTGTGCTCGGGTTCGCCATTCCAGCCACTTTACTAGCAATCTCCCTACTTGGAGCATCAGCACCTTTAACCTCCTGTTCCGTACAGGTTGCAATTTGTCCTGAGGATGAACGGGAAGACGGGGAACCAATGAGAGACAAGCTCTTGGTGTTGGGACAGGCACAGGTCACTCTATTTTCCCATCAGGAAGAAGAATTAGCCACAGGCTCAGCCTGCCCCCCGGAACCAGAACAGGGCCTGAAGCCATCCTGCGCTTTTGCGGCCAGCTCCCAAAAAAGCGACTTCTAAAATGGAGCTTTAGGGCACTGCAATTCACAAACCTGCAGAGTTATAAATGATAACTCTCGTCCACAAATATATGGAGGGAAGGCAAAGAAGAGGATTTGAAATCAAGGCAGAATTGCAGGAAACAGATTTCAGGAGGTAGATTCGAATCGCCTTTAAAGCACATGAAAAGCGGCAAAACGTTGACAATGATGCCCTTGGCCAAAAAGGGCGTATGCGTTTTTTCCTGAATATATTCAGGAAAAAACGCATACGCCCTTTTTGGCCAACCAAGCAACCTGGAAAGGCAAATCAGCGCTACAAAGAAGTCTCGCTTCCCATCGGTCAAAAGGGCCATGCTGAAAAAAGTGTCAAAACCAGAAATGCAGGACAGGCCATGGAGAAATGGGAGCCTTGCTACACTGATGGGCGGGATGTAAATTGCCAACAGCCACTCTGGAGAAGTGTACGGTGTGTCCTGAAACATCGAAAAAACACAGCTTAGAGAGCATAGGGCACTTCCATGCCTGGGGGGATAAAGTAGGAAAATTGAAAATCAGCAAGACACAAGCACCCCAAAGTTTAGGGCTGCTCTGTTGACAAGGACCTCCACTTCATTCCACCTTAAATATCCCAGGAAAGCGAAAAATGGATAAAAAAGTTGTGGTCCTTATGTACAATGGGATATCACTCAGCCATGAAATCAATGTCATAAGGCTAGTAGCAGCATGATGAGTGGATTTAGGTAAGACGATTCTAAGTGAAATAAGTCACACAGAAAAGGACACTTCTCATAAGGTGTCACTTATAGAGGGAATGTAAAAACCGTTACACTTGAACTGAATTACAAAACAGAACAGAGTCACACATGCAGAAAACACACTATGGCTGCTTAACGGGAAAGGTGAGGTGGGGTGATACATAAAACAAGAGTTTCAAATTAGCTCAGATACCGTTCCATAAACCCAATATGTAATAGACAAGACCTACTCCTTGCTCAGAGAACTGGACTCAACACGCCCGATTCACCGCACAAGAATATATCTGACTAGTAATAATCTTAAAACCTATGTATTGATATCTATCTGTTAGTGTGTCAAGTGGGTGTAAAGCGGCATAAACACAGCCGTGAAAAGCAGCTAAACCCCATTATAAAAATAAATTACTTTTAAAAACCCATGAAACAAAGACAGGGAAAGAGAGAGAAATTCTTACACAATTCTTTCAGGGGCTGTGATGCAACCTGGATTGACCATATCTAGACCCACAGCTGGATGAGACATAAGGGTGGACACTCTTGGGGCTGAGAGGTTTGGTGAGGTTGGGTGAGCAAACGCAGACCCTTTAAAGTAATACTGCGTGCTACCCATCGCATGGGTCCCAAATCTCCAGGTTAAAAGGCATCTTCCTACATCGAAAACATGCATGAGAAACCCAGAAGATGGTACACCGTGTGATGGGGAAAGGTTTCTAAAACGCACCTCATTTCTCATCTCCTTGTGCTCGGGTTCGCCATTCCAGCCACTTTACTAGCAATCTCCCTACTTGGAGCATCAGCACCTTTAACCTCCTGTTCCGAACAGGTTGAAATTTGTCCTGAGGATGAACGGGAAGACGGGGAACCAATGAGAGACTAGCTCTTGGTGTTGGGACAGGCACAGGTCACTCTATTTTCCCATCAGGAAGAAGAATTAACCACAGGCTCAGCCTGCCCCCCGGAACCAGAACAGGGCCTGAAGCCATCCTGCGCTTTTGCGGCCAGCTCCCGAAAAAGCGAATTGTAAAATGTTGCTTCAGGGCACTGCAATTCACAAACGTGCAGAGTTATAAATGATAACTCTCGTCCACAAATATATTGAGGGAAGGCAAAGACGAGGAATTGAAATCAAGGCAGAATTGCAGGAAACAGATTTCAGGAGGTAGATTCGAATCGCCTTTACAGCACATGAAAAGCGGCAAAACTTTGACAATGAGGCCCTTGGCCAAAAAGGGCGTATGCATTTTTTCCTGAATATATTCAGGAAAAAACGCATACGCCCTTTTTGGCCAACCAAGCAACCTGGAAAGGCAAATCAGCGCTACAAAGAAGTCTCGCTTCCCATCGGTCAAAAGGGCCATGCTGAAAAAAGTGTCAAAACCAGAAATGCAGGACAGGCCATGGAGAAATGGGAGCCTTGCTACACTGATGGGCGGGATGTAAATTGCCAACAGCCACTCTGGAGAAGTGTACGGTGTGTCCTGAAACATCTAAAAAACACAGCTTAGAGAGCATAGGGCACTTCCACGCACGGGGGTATAAATTGGGAAAATTAAAAATCAGCAAGACACAAGCACCCCAAAGTTTAGGGCTGCTCTGTTGACAAGGACCTCCACTTCATTCCACCTTAAATATCCCAGGAAAGCGAAAAATGGATAAAAAAGTTGTGGTCCTGACAGTTACAGGAAGATAGAGAAGATGAAAAGGCAGAGGGCTATGTACCAGATGAAGGAACAAGAAAAAACCCCAGAAAAACAACTAAATGAAGTGGAGGTAGGCAACCTTCCAGAGAAAGAATTCAGAATAATGATAGTGAAGATGATCCAGGACCTCGGAATAAGAATGGAGGCAAAGATTGAGAAAATGCAAGAAATGATTAACAAAGACCTAGAAGAATTAAAGAACAAACAAACAGAGATGACCAATACAATAACTGAAATGAAAACTACACTAGAAGGAACCAATAGCAGAATAACTGAGGCAGAAGAACGGATAAGTGACCTGGAAGACAGAATGGTGGAATTCACTGCTGCGGAACAGACTAAAGAAAAAAGAATGAAAAGAAATGAAGACAGCCTAAGAGACCTCTGGGACAACATTAAACGCAACAACATTCGCATTATAGGGGTCCCAGAAGGAGAAGAGAGAGAGAAAGGACCAGAGAAAATATTTGAAGAGATTATAGTCGAAAACTTCCCTAACATGGGAAAGGAAATAGCCACCCAAGTCCAGGAAGTGCAGAGAGTCCCATACAGAATAAACCCAAGGAGAAACACGCCGAGACACATAGTAATCAAAGTGGCAAAAATTAAAGACAAAGAAAAATTATTGAAAGCAGCAAGGGAAAAACGACAAATAACATACAAGGGAACTCCCATAAGGTTAACAGCTGATTTCTCAGCAGAAACTCTGCAAGCCAGAAGGGAGTGGCATGATATACTTAAAGTGATGAAAGGGAAGAACCTACAACCAAGATTACTCTACCCGGCAAGGATCTCATTTAGATTTGATGGAGAAATCAAAAGCTTTACAGACAAGCAAAAGCTAAGAGAATTCAGCACCACCAAACCAGCTCTACAACAAATCCTAAAGGAACTTCTCTAAGTGGGAAACACAAGAGAAGAAAAGGACCTACAAAAACAAACCCAAAACAATTAAGAAAATGGTCATAGGAACATACATATCGATAATTACCTTAAACGTGAATGGATTAAACGCCCCAACCAAAAGACATAGACTGGCTGAATGGATACAAAAACAAGACCCATATATATGCTGTCTACAAGAGACCCACTTCAGACCTAGGGACACATACAGACTGAAAGTTAGGGGATGGAAAAAGATATTCCATGCAAATGGAAATCAAAAGAAAGCTGGAGTAGCTATACTCATATCAGATAAAATAGACTTTAAAATAAAGAGTGTTACAAGAGACAAGGTAGGACACTACATAATGATCCAGGGATCAATCCAAGAAGAAGATATAACAATTATAAATATATATGCACCCAACATAGGAGCACCTCAATACATAAGGCAACTGCTAACAGCTATAAAAGAGGAAATTGACAGTAACACAATAATAGTGGGGGACTTTAACACTTCACTTACACCAATGGACAGATCATCCAAAATGAAAATAAATAAGGAAACAGAAGCTTTAAATGACACAATAGACCAGATAGATTTAAATGATATATATAGGACATTCCATCCAAAAACAGCAGATTACACGTTCTTCTCAAGTGCACACGGAACATTCTCCAGGATAGATCACATCTTGGGTCACAAATCAAGCCTCAGTAAATTTAAGAAAATTGAAATCATACCAAGCATCTTTCCTGACCACAACGCTATGAGATTAGAAATGAATTACAGGGAAAAAAACGTAAAAAAGACAAACACATGGAGGCTAAACAATACGTTACTAAATAACCAAGAGATCACTGAAGAAATCAAAGAGGAAATAAAAAAATACCTAGAGACAAATGACAATGAAAACACGACGACCCAAAACCTATGGGATGCAGCAAAAGCGATTCTAAGAGGGAAGTTTATAGCTATACAAGCCTACCTAAAGAAACAAGAAAAATCTCAAGTAAACAATCTAACCTTACACCTAAAGAAACTAGAGAAAGAAGAACAAACAAAACCCAAAGTTAGCAGAAGGAAAGAAATCATAAAGATCAGAGCAGAAATAAATGAAATAGAAACAAAGAAAACAATAGCAAAGATCAATAAAACTAAAAGTTGGTTCTTTGAGAAGATAAACAAAATTGATAAGCCATTAGCCAGACTCATCAAGAAAAAGAGGGAGAGGACTCAAATCAATAAAATCAGAAATGAAAAAGGAGAAGTTACAACAGACACTGCAGAAATACAAAACATCCTAAGAGACTACTATAAGCAACTTTATGCCAATAAAATGGACAACCTGGAAGAAATGGACAAATTCTTAGAAAGGTATAACCTTCCAAGACTGAATCACGAAGAAACAGAAAATATGAACAGACCAATCACAAGTAATGAAATTGAAACTGTGATTAAAAATCTTCCAACAAACAAAAGTCCAGGACCAGATGGCTTCACAGGTGAATTCTATCAAACATTTAGAGAAGAGCTAACACCCATCCTTCTCAAACTCTTCCAAAAAATTGCAGAGGAAGGAACACTCCCAAACTCATTCTATGAGGCCACCATCACCCTGATACCAAAACCAGACAAAGACACTACAAAAAAAGAAAATTACAGACCAATATCACTGATGAATATAGATGCAAAAATCCTCAACAAAATACTAGCAAACAGAATCCAACAACACATCAAAAGGATCATACACCACGATCAAGTGGGATTTATCCCAGGGATGCAAGGATTCTTCAATATACGCAAATCAATCAATGTGATACACCATATTAACAAATTGAAGAATAAAAACCATATGATCATCTCAATAGATGCAGAAAAAGCTTTTGACAAAATTCAGCACCCATTTCTGATAAAAACTCTCCAGAAAGTGGGCATAGAGGGAACCTACCTCAACATAATAAAGGCCATATATGACAAACCCACAGCAAACATCATTCTCAATGGTGAAAAACTGAAAGCATTTCCTCTAAGATCAGGAACGAGACAAGGATGTCCACTCTCACCACTATTATTCAACATAGTTCTGGAAGTCCTAGCCACGGCAATCAGAGAAGAAAAAGAAATAAAAGGAATACAAATTGGAAAAGAGGAAGTAAAACTGTCACTGTTTGCAGATGACATGATACTATACATAGAGAATCCTAAAACTGCCACCAGAAAACTGCTAGAGCTAATTAATGAATATGGTAAAGTTGCAGGATACAAAATTAATGCACAGAAATTTCTTGCATTCCTATACACTAATGATGAAAAATCTGAAAGAGAAATTATGGAAACACTCCCATTTACCATTGCAACAAAAATAATAAAATACCTAGGAATAAACCTACCTAGGGAGACAAAACACCTGTATGCAGAAAACTATAAGACACTGATGAAAGAAATTAAAGATGATACCAACAGATGGAGAGATATACCATGTTCTTGGATTGGAAGAATCAACATTGTGAAAATGAGTATACTACCCAAAGCAATCTACAGATTCAATGCAATCCCTATCAAATTACCAATGGCATTTTTTATGGAGCTAGAACAAATCATCTTAAAATTTGTATGGAGACACAAAAGACCCCGAATAGCCAAAGCAGTCTTGAGGCAAAAAAATGGAGCTGGAGGAATCAGAATCCCTGACTTCAGACTATACTACAAAGCTACAGTAATCAAGACAATATGGTACTGGCACAAAAACAGAAACATAGATCAATGGAACAAGATAGAAAGCCCAGAGATTAACCCACGCACCTATGGTCAACTAATCTATGACAAAGGAGGCAAAGATATACAATGGAGAAAAGACAGTCTCTTCAATAAGTGGTGCTGGGAAAACTGGACAGCTACATGTAAAAGAATGAAATTAGAATACTCCCTAACACCATACACAAAAATAAACTCAAAATGGATTAGAGACCTAAATATAAGACTGGACACTCTAAAACTCTTAGAGGAAAACATAGGAAGAACACTGTTTGACATAAATCACAGCAAGATCTTTTTTGATCCACCTCCTAGAGTAAGGGAAATAAAAACAAAAATAAACAAGTGGGACCTAATGAAACTTCAAAGCTTTTGCACAGCAAAGGAGACCATAAACAAGACGAAAAGACAACCCTCAGAATGGGAGAAAATATTTGCAAATGAATCAACGGACAAAGGATTAATCTCGAAAATATATAAACAGCTCATTCAGCTCAATATCAAAGAAACAAACACCCCAATCCAAAAATGGGCAGAAGACCTAAATAGACATTTCTCCATAGAAGACATACAGACGGCCATGAAGCACATGAAAAGATGCTCAACATCACTAATTATTAGAGAAATGCAAATCAAAACTACAATGAGGTATCACCTCACTCCTGTTAGAATGGGCATCATCAGAAAATCTACAAACAACAAATGCTGGAGAGGGTGTGGAGAAAAGGGAACCCTCTTGCACTGTTGGTGGGAATATAAATTGATACAGCCACTATGGAGAACAATATGGAGGTTCCTTAAAAAACTAAAAATAGAATTACCATATGACCCAGCAATCCCACTACTGGGCATATACCCAGAGAAAACTGTAATTCAAAAAGACACATGCACCCGAATGTTCATTGCAGCACTATTTACCATAGCCAGGTCATGGAAGCAACCTAAATGCCCCTCAACAGACGAATGGATAAAGAAGTTGTGGTACATATATACAATGGAATATTACTCAGCCATAAAAAGGAACGAAATTGAGTCATTTGTTGAGACGTGGATGGATCTAGAGACTGTCATACAGAGTGAAGTAAGTCAGAAAGAGAAAAACAAATATCATATATTAATGCATGTATGTGGAACCTAGAAAAATGGTACAGATGAGCCAATTTGCAGGGCAGAAGTTGAGACACAGATGTAGAGAATGGACATATGGACACCAAGGGGGGAAAACTGTGGTGAGGTGGGGATGGTGGTGTGCTGAATTGGGCGATTGGGATTGACATGTATACACTGATGTGTACAAAATTGATGCCTAATAAGAACCTGCAGTATAAAAAAAAAAAAAAAGTTGTGGTCCTTATGTACAATGGAATATCACTCAGCCATGAAATCAATGTCATAAGGCTAGTAGCAGCATGATGAGTGGATTTAGGTAAGACAATTCTAAGTGAAATAAGTCACACAGAAAAGGACACTTCTCATAAGGTGTCACTTATAGAGGGAATGTAAAAACCGTTACACTTGAACTGAATTACAAAACAGAACAGAGTCACACATGCAGAAAACACACTATGGCTGCTTAACGGGAAAGGTGAGGTGGGGTGATACATAAAACAAGAGTTTCAAATTAGCTCAGATACCGTTCCATAAACCCAATATGTAATAGACAAGACCACTCCTTGCTCAGAGAACTGGACTCAACACGCCCGATTCACCGCACAAGAATATATCTGACTAGTAATAATCTTAAAACCTATGTATTGATAATTCTCTGTTAGTGTGTCAAGTGGGTGTAAAGCGGCATAAACACGGCCGTGAAAAGCAGCTAAACCCCATTATAAAAATAAATTACTTTTAAAAACCCATGAAACAAAGACAGTGAAAGAGAGAGAAATTCTTACACAATTCGTTCAGGGGCTGTGATGCAACCTGGATTGACCATATCTAGACCCACAGCTGGATGAGACATAAGGGTGGACACTCTTGGGGCTGAGAGGTTTGGTGAGGTTGGGTGAGCAAACGCAGACCCTTTAAAGTAATACTGCGTGCTACCCATCGCATGGGTCCCAAATCTCCAGGTTCAAGGGCATCTTCCTACATCGAAAACATGCATGAGAAACCCAGAAGATGGTACACCGTGTGATGGGGAAAGGTTTCTAAAACGCACCTCATTTCTCATCTCCTTGTGCTCGGGTTCGCCATTCCAGCCACTTTACTAGCAATCTCCCTACTTGGAGCATCAGCACCTTTAACCTCCTGTTCCGTACAGGTTGCAATTTGTCCTTAGGATGAACGGGAAGACGGGGAACCAATGAGAGACAAGCTCTTGGTGTTGGGACAGGCACAGGTCACTCTATTTTCCCATCAGGAAGAAGAATTAGCCACAGGCTCAGCCTGCCCCCCGGAACCAGAACAGGGCCTGAAGCCATCCTGCGCTTTTGCGGCCAGCTCCCAAAAAAGCGACTTCTAAAATGGAGCTTTAGGGCACTGCAATTCACAAACCTGCAGAGTTATAAATGATAACTCTCGTCCACAAATATATGGAGGGAAGGCAAAGAAGAGGATTTGAAATCAAGGCAGAATTGCAGGAAACAGATTTCAGGAGGTAGATTCGAATCGCCTTTAAAGCACATGAAAAGCGGCAAAAGGTTGACAATGATGCCCTTGGCCAAAAAGGGCGTATGCGTTTTTTCCTGAATATATTCAGGAAAAAACGCATACGCCCTTTTTGGCCAACCAAGCAACCTGGAAAGGCAAATCAGCGCTACAAAGAAGTCTCGCTTCCCATCGGTCAAAAGGGCCATGCTGAAAAAAGTGTCAAAACCAGAAATGCAGGACAGGCCATGGAGAAATGGGAGCCTTGCTACACTGATGGGCGGGATGTAAATTGCCAACAGCCACTCTGGAGAAGTGTACGGTGTGTCCTGAAACATCGAAAAAACAGAGCTTAGAGAGCATAGGGCACTTCCATGCCTGGGGGGATAAAGTAGGAAAATTGAAAATCAGCAAGACACAAGCACCCCAAAGTTTAGGGCTGCTCTGTTGACAAGGACCTACACTTCATTCCACCTTAAATATCCCGGGAAAGCGAAAAATGGATAAAAAAGTTGTGGGCCCTATGTACAATGGAATATCACTCAGCCATGAAATCAATGTCATAAGGCTAGTAGCAGCATGATGACTGGATTTAGGTAAGACGATTCTAAGTGAAATAAGTCACACAGAAAAGGACACTTCTCATAAGGTGTCACTTATAGAGGGAATGTAAAAACCGTTACACTTGAACTGAATTACAAAACAGAACAGAGTCACACATGCAGAAAACACACTATGGCTGCTTAACGGGAAAGGTGAGGTGGGGTGATACATAAAACAAGAGTTTCAAATTAGCTCAGATACCGTTCCATAAACCCAATATGTAATAGACAAGACCTACTCCTTGCTCAGAGAACTGGACTCAACACGCCCGATTCACCGCACAAGAATATATCTGACTAGTAATAATCTTAAAACCTATGTATTGATATCTCTCTGTTAGTGTGTCAAGTGGGTGTAAAGCGGCCTAAACACAGCCGTGAAAAGCAGCTAAACCCCATTATAAAAATAAATTACTTTTAAAAACCCATGAAACAAAGACAGGGAAAGAGAGAGAAATTCTTACACAATTCGTTCCGGGGCTGTGATGCAACCTGGATTGACCATATCTAGACCCACAGCTGGATGAGACATAAGGGTGGACACTCTTGGGGCTGAGAGGTTTGGTGAGGTTGGGTGAGCAAACGCAGACCCTTTAAAGTAATACTGCGTGCTACCCATCGCATGGGTCCCAAATCTCCAGGTTCAAGGGCATCTTCCTACATCGAAAACATGCATGAGAAACCCAGAAGATGGTACACCGTGTGATGGGGAAAGGTTTCTAAAACGCACCTCATTTCTCATCTCCTTGTGCTCGGGTTCGCCATTCCAGCCACTTTACTAGCAATCTCCCTACTTGGAGCATCAGCACCTTTAACCTCCTGTTCCGTACAGGTTGCAATTTGTCCTGAGGATGAACGGGAAGACGGGGAACCAATGAGAGACTAGCTCTTGGTGTTGGGACAGGCACAGATCACTCTATTTTCCCATCAGGAAGAAGAATTAACCACAGGCTCAGCCTGCCCCCCGGAACCAGAACAGGGCCTGAAGCCATCCTGCGCTTTTGCGGCCAGCTCCCGAAAAAGCGAATTGTAAAATGGTGCTTCAGGGCACTGCAATTCACAAACGTGCAGAGTTATAAATGATAACTCTCGTCCACAAATATATTGAGGGAAGGCAAAGACGAGGAATTGAAATCAAGGCAGAATTGCAGGAAACAGATTTCAGGAGGTAGATTCGAATCGCCTTTACAGCACATGAAAAGCGGCAAAACGTTGACAATGATGCCCTTGGCCAAAAAGGGCGTATGCATTTTTTCCTGAATATATTCAGGAAAAAACGCATACGCCCTTTTTGGCCAACCAAGCAACCTGGAAAGGCAAATCAGCGCTACAAAGAAGTCTCGCTTCCCATCGGTCAAAAGGGCCATGCTGAAAAAAGTGTCAAAACCAGAAATGCAGGACAGGCCATGGGGAAATGGGAGCCTTGCTACACTGATGGGCGGGATGTAAATTGCCAACAGCCACTCTGGAGAAGTGTACGGTGTGTCCTGAAACATCTAAAAAACACAGCTTAGAGAGCATAGGGCACTTCCACGCACGGGGGTATAAATTGGGAAAATTAAAAATCAGTAAGACACAAGCACCCCAAAGTTTAGGGCTGCTCTGTTGACAAGGACCTCCACTTCATTCCACCTTAAATATCCCAGGAAAGCGAAAAATGGATAAAAAAGTTGTGGTCCTGACAGTTACAGAAAGATAGAGAAGATGAAAAGGCAGAGGGCTATGTACCAGATGAAGGAACAAGAAAAAACCCCAGAAAAACAACTAAATGAAGTGGAGGTAGGCAACCTTCCAGAGAAAGAATTCAGAATAATGATAGTGAAGATGATCCAGGACCTCGGAATAAGAATGGAGGCAAAGATTGAGAAAATGCAAGAAATGATTAACAAAGACCTAGAAGAATTAAAGAACAAACAAACAGAGATGACCAATACAATAACTGAAATGAAAACTACACTAGAAGGAACCAATAGCAGAATAACTGAGGCAGAAGAACGGATAAGTGACCTGGAAGACAGAATGGTGGAATTCACTGCTGCGGAACAGACTAAAGAAAAAAGAATGAAAAGAAATGAAGACAGCCTAAGAGACCTCTGGGACAACATTAAACGCAACAACATTCGCATTATAGGGGTCCCAGAAGGAGAAGAGAGAGAGAAAGGACCAGAGAAAATATTTGAAGAGATTATAGTCGAAAACTTCCCTAACATGGGAAAGGAAATAGCCACCCAAGTCCAGGAAGTGCAGAGAGTCCCATACAGAATAAACCCAAGGAGAAACACGCCGAGACACATAGTAATCAAAGTGGCAAAAATTAAAGACAAAGAAAAATTATTGAAAGCAGCAAGGGAAAAACGACAAATAACATACAAGGGAACTCCCATAAGGTTAACAGCTGATTTCTCAGCAGAAACTCTGCAAGCCAGAAGGGAGTGGCATGATATACTTAAAGTGATGAAAGGGAAGAACCTACAACCAAGATTACTCTACCCGGCAAGGATCTCATTTAGATTTGATGGAGAAATCAAAAGCTTTACAGACAAGCAAAAGCTAAGAGAATTCAGCACCACCAAACCAGCTCTACAACAAATCCTAAAGGAACTTCTCTAAGTGGGAAACACAAGAGAAGAAAAGGACCTACAAAAACAAACCCAAAACAATTAAGAAAATGGTCATAGGAACATACATATCGATAATTACCTTAAACGTGAATGGATTAAACGCCCCAACCAAAAGACATAGACTGGCTGAATGGATACAAAAACAAGACCCATATATATGCTGTCTACAAGAGACCCACTTCAGACCTAGGGACACATACAGACTGAAAGTTAGGGGATGGAAAAAGATATTCCATGCAAATGGAAATCAAAAGAAAGCTGGAGTAGCTATACTCATATCAGATAAAATAGACTTTAAAATAAAGAGTGTTACAAGAGACAAGGTAGGACACTACATAATGATCCAGGGATCAATCCAAGAAGAAGATATAACAATTATAAATATATATGCACCCAACATAGGAGCACCTCAATACATAAGGCAACTGCTAACAGCTATAAAAGAGGAAATTGACAGTAACACAATAATAGTGGGGGACTTTAACACTTCACTTACACCAATGGACAGATCATCCAAAATGAAAATAAATAAGGAAACAGAAGCTTTAAATGACACAATAGACCAGATAGATTTAAATGATATATATAGGACATTCCATCCAAAAACAGCAGATTACACGTTCTTCTCAAGTGCACACGGAACATTCTCCAGGATAGATCACATCTTGGGTCACAAATCAAGCCTCAGTAAATTTAAGAAAATTGAAATCATACCAAGCATCTTTCCTGACCACAACGCTATGAGATTAGAAATGAATTACAGGGAAAAAAACGTAAAAAAGACAAACACATGGAGGCTAAACAATACGTTACTAAATAACCAAGAGATCACTGAAGAAATCAAAGAGGAAATAAAAAAATACCTAGAGACAAATGACAATGAAAACACGACGACCCAAAACCTATGGGATGCAGCAAAAGCGATTCTAAGAGGGAAGTTTATAGCTATACAAGCCTACCTAAAGAAACAAGAAAAATCTCAAGTAAACAATCTAACCTTACACCTAAAGAAACTAGAGAAAGAAGAACAAACAAAACCCAAAGTTAGCAGAAGGAAAGAAATCATAAAGATCAGAGCAGAAATAAATGAAATAGAAACAAAGAAAACAATAGCAAAGATCAATAAAACTAAAAGTTGGTTCTTTGAGAAGATAAACAAAATTGATAAGCCATTAGCCAGACTCATCAAGAAAAAGAGAGAGAGGACTCAAATCAATAAAATCAGAAATGAAAAAGGAGAAGTTACAACAGACACTGCAGAAATACAAAACATCCTAAGAGACTACTATAAGCAACTTTATGCCAATAAAATGGACAACCTGGAAGAAATGGACAAATTCTTAGAAAGGTATAACCTTCCAAGACTGAATCACGAAGAAACAGAAAATATGAACAGACCAATCACAAGTAATGAAATTGAAACTGTGATTAAAAATCTTCCAACAAACAAAAGTCCAGGACCAGATGGCTTCACAGGTGAATTCTATCAAACATTTAGAGAAGAGCTAACACCCATCCTTCTCAAACTCTTCCAAAAAATTGCAGAGGAAGGAACACTCCCAAACTCATTCTATGAGGCCACCATCACCCTGATACCAAAACCAGACAAAGACACTACAAAAAAAGAAAATTACAGACCAATATCACTGATGAATATAGATGCAAAAATCCTCAACAAAATACTAGCAAACAGAATCCAACAACACATCAAAAGGATCATACACCACGATCAAGTGGGATTTATCCCAGGGATGCAAGGATTCTTCAATATACGCAAATCAATCAATGTGATACACCATATTAACAAATTGAAGAATAAAAACCATATGATCATCTCAATAGATGCAGAAAAAGCTTTTGACAAAATTCAGCACCCATTTCTGATAAAAACTCTCCAGAAAGTGGGCATAGAGGGAACCTACCTCAACATAATAAAGGCCATATATGACAAACCCACAGCAAACATCATTCTCAATGGTGAAAAACTGAAAGCATTTCCTCTAAGATCAGGAACGAGACAAGGATGTCCACTCTCACCACTATTATTCAACATAGTTCTGGAAGTCCTAGCCACGGCAATCAGAGAAGAAAAAGAAATAAAAGGAATACAAATTGGAAAAGAGGAAGTAAAACTGTCACTGTTTGCAGATGACATGATACTATACATAGAGAATCCTAAAACTGCCACCAGAAAACTGCTAGAGCTAATTAATGAATATGGTAAAGTTGCAGGATACAAAATTAATGCACAGAAATTTCTTGCATTCCTATACACTAATGATGAAAAATCTGAAAGAGAAATTATGGAAACACTCCCATTTACCATTGCAACAAAAATAATAAAATACCTAGGAATAAACCTACCTAGGGAGACAAAACACCTGTATGCAGAAAACTATAAGACACTGATGAAAGAAATTAAAGATGATACCAACAGATGGAGAGATATACCATGTTCTTGGATTGGAAGAATCAACATTGTGAAAATGAGTATACTACCCAAAGCAATCTACAGATTCAATGCAATCCCTATCAAATTACCAATGGCATTTTTTATGGAGCTAGAACAAATCATCTTAAAATTTGTATGGAGACACAAAAGACCCCGAATAGCCAAAGCAGTCTTGAGGCAAAAAAATGGAGCTGGAGGAATCAGAATCCCTGACTTCAGACTATACTACAAAGCTACAGTAATCAAGACAATATGGTACTGGCACAAAAACAGAAACATAGATCAATGGAACAAGATAGAAAGCCCAGAGATTAACCCACGCACCTATGGTCAACTAATCTATGACAAAGGAGGCAAAGATATACAATGGAGAAAAGACAGTCTCTTCAATAAGTGGTGCTGGGAAAACTGGACAGCTACATGTAAAAGAATGAAATTAGAATACTCCCTAACACCATACACAAAAATAAACTCAAAATGGATTAGAGACCTAAATATAAGACTGGACACTCTAAAACTCTTAGAGGAAAACATAGGAAGAACACTGTTTGACATAAATCACAGCAAGATCTTTTTTGATCCACCTCCTAGAGTAAGGGAAATAAAAACAAAAATAAACAAGTGGGACCTAATGAAACTTCAAAGCTTTTGCACAGCAAAGGAGACCATAAACAAGACGAAAAGACAACCCTCAGAATGGGAGAAAATATTTGCAAATGAATCAACGGACAAAGGATTAATCTCGAAAATATATAAACAGCTCATTCAGCTCAATATCAAAGAAACAAACACCCCAATCCAAAAATGGGCAGAAGACCTAAATAGACATTTCTCCATAGAAGACATACAGACGGCCATGAAGCACATGAAAAGATGCTCAACATCACTAATTATTAGAGAAATGCAAATCAAAACTACAATGAGGTATCACCTCACTCCTGTTAGAATGGGCATCATCAGAAAATCTACAAACAACAAATGCTGGAGAGGGTGTGGAGAAAAGGGAACCCTCTTGCACTGTTGGTGGGAATATAAATTGATACAGCCACTATGGAGAACAATATGGAGGTTCCTTAAAAAACTAAAAATAGAATTACCATATGACCCAGCAATCCCACTACTGGGCATATACCCAGAGAAAACTGTAATTCAAAAAGACACATGCACCCGAATGTTCATTGCAGCACTATTTACCATAGCCAGGTCATGGAAGCAACCTAAATGCCCCTCAACAGACGAATGGATAAAGAAGTTGTGGTACATATATACAATGGAATATTACTCAGCCATAAAAAGGAACGAAATTGAGTCATTTGTTGAGACGTGGATGGATCTAGAGACTGTCATACAGAGTGAAGTAAGTCAGAAAGAGAAAAACAAATATCATATATTAATGCATGTATGTGGAACCTAGAAAAATGGTACAGATGAGCCAATTTGCAGGGCAGAAGTTGAGACACAGATGTAGAGAATGGACATATGGACACCAAGGGGGGAAAACTGTGGTGAGGTGGGGATGGTGGTGTGCTGAATTGGGCGATTGGGATTGACATGTATACACTGATGTGTACAAAATTGATGCCTAATAAGAACCTGCAGTATAAAAAAAAAAAAAAAGTTGTGGTCCTTATGTACAATGGAATATCACTCAGCCATGAAATCAATGTCATAAGGCTAGTAGCAGCATGATGAGTGGATTTAGGTAAGACAATTCTAAGTGAAATAAGTCACACAGAAAAGGACACTTCTCATAAGGTGTCACTTATAGAGGGAATGTAAAAACCGTTACACTTGAACTGAATTACAAAACAGAACAGAGTCACACATGCAGAAAACACACTATGGCTGCTTAACGGGAAAGGTGAGGTGGGGTGATACATAAAACAAGAGTTTCAAATTAGCTCAGATACCGTTCCATAAACCCAATATGTAATAGACAAGACCACTCCTTGCTCAGAGAACTGGACTCAACACGCCCGATTCACCGCACAAGAATATATCTGACTAGTAATAATCTTAAAACCTATGTATTGATAATTCTCTGTTAGTGTGTCAAGTGGGTGTAAAGCGGCATAAACACGGCCGTGAAAAGCAGCTAAACCCCATTATAAAAATAAATTACTTTTAAAAACCCATGAAACAAAGACAGTGAAATAGAGAGAAATTCTTACACAATTCGTTCAGGGGCTGTGATGCAACCTGGATTGACCATATCTAGACCCACAGCTGGATGAGACATAAGGGTGGACACTCTTGGGGCTGAGAGGTTTGGTGAGGTTGGGTGAGCAAACGCAGACCCTTTAAAGTAATACTGCGTGCTACCCATCGCATGGGTCCCAAATCTCCAGGTTCAAGGGCATCTTCCTACATCGAAAACATGCATGAGAAACCCAGAAGATGGTACACCGTGTGATGGGGAAAGGTTTCTAAAACGCACCTCATTTCTCATCTCCTTGTGCTCGGGTTCGCCATTCCAGCCACTTTACTAGCAATCTCCCTACTTGGAGCATCAGCACCTTTAACCTCCTGTTCCGTACAGGTTGCAATTTGTCCTTAGGATGAACGGGAAGACGGGGAACCAATGAGAGACAAGCTCTTGGTGTTGGGACAGGCACAGGTCACTCTATTTTCCCATCAGGAAGAAGAATTAGCCACAGGCTCAGCCTGCCCCCCGGAACCAGAACAGGGCCTGAAGCCATCCTGCGCTTTTGCGGCCAGCTCCCAAAAAAGCGACTTCTAAAATGGAGCTTTAGGGCACTGCAATTCACAAACCTGCAGAGTTATAAATGATAACTCTCGTCCACAAATATATGGAGGGAAGGCAAAGAAGAGGATTTGAAATCAAGGCAGAATTGCAGGAAACAGATTTCAGGAGGTAGATTCGAATCGCCTTTAAAGCACATGAAAAGCGGCAAAAGGTTGACAATGATGCCCTTGGCCAAAAAGGGCGTATGCGTTTTTTCCTGAATATATTCAGGAAAAAACGCATACGCCCTTTTTGGCCAACCAAGCAACCTGGAAAGGCAAATCAGCGCTACAAAGAAGTCTCGCTTCCCATCGGTCAAAAGGGCCATGCTGAAAAAAGTGTCAAAACCAGAAATGCAGGACAGGCCATGGAGAAATGGGAGCCTTGCTACACTGATGGGCGGGATGTAAATTGCCAACAGCCACTCTGGAGAAGTGTACGGTGTGTCCTGAAACATCGAAAAAACAGAGCTTAGAGAGCATAGGGCACTTCCATGCCTGGGGGGATAAAGTAGGAAAATTGAAAATCAGCAAGACACAAGCACCCCAAAGTTTAGGGCTGCTCTGTTGACAAGGACCTACACTTCATTCCACCTTAAATATCCCGGGAAAGCGAAAAATGGATAAAAAAGTTGTGGCCCCTATGTACAATGGAATATCACTCAGCCATGAAATCAATGTCATAAGGCTAGTAGCAGCATGATGACTGGATTTAGGTAAGACGATTCTAAGTGAAATAAGTCACACAGAAAAGGACACTTCTCATAAGGTGTCACTTATAGAGGGAATGTAAAAACCGTTACACTTGAACTGAATTACAAAACAGAACAGAGTCACACATGCAGAAAACACACTATGGCTGCTTAACGGGAAAGGTGAGGTGGGGTGATACATAAAACAAGAGTTTCAAATTAGCTCAGATACCGTTCCATAAACCCAATATGTAATAGACAAGACCTACTCCTTGCTCAGAGAACTGGACTCAACACGCCCGATTCACCGCACAAGAATATATCTGACTAGTAATAATCTTAAAACCTATGTATTGATATCTCTCTGTTAGTGTGTCAAGTGAGTGTAAAGCGGCCTAAACACAGCCGTGAAAAGCAGCTAAACCCCATTATAAAAATAAATTACTTTTAAAAACCCATGAAACAAAGACAGGGAAAGAGAGAGAAATTCTTACACAATTCGTTCCGGGGCTGTGATGCAACCTGGATTGACCATATCTAGACCCACAGCTGGATGAGACATAAGGGTGGACACTCTTGGGGCTGAGAGGTTTGGTGAGGTTGGGTGAGCAAACGCAGACCCTTTAAAGTAATACTGCGTGCTACCCATCGCATGGGTCCCAAATCTCCAGGTTCAAGGGCATCTTCCTACATCGAAAACATGCATGAGAAACCCAGAAGATGGTACACCGTGTGATGGGGAAAGGTTTCTAAAACGCACCTCATTTCTCATCTCCTTGTGCTCGGGTTCGCCATTCCAGCCACTTTACTAGCAATCTCCCTACTTGGAGCATCAGCACCTTTAACCTCCTGTTCCGTACAGGTTGCAATTTGTCCTGAGGATGAACGGGAAGACGGGGAACCAATGAGAGACTAGCTCTTGGTGTTGGGACAGGCACAGGTCACTCTATTTTCCCATCAGGAAGAAGAATTAACCACAGGCTCAGCCTGCCCCCCGGAACCAGAACAGGGCCTGAAGCCATCCTGCGCTTTTGCGGCCAGCTCCCAAAAAAGCGACTTGTAAAATGGAGCTTCAGGGCACTGCAATTCACAAACCTGCAGAGTTATAAATGATAACTCTCGTCCACAAATATATTGAGGGAAGGCAAAGAAGAGGATTTGAAATCAAGGCAGAATTGCAGGAAACAGATTTCAGAAGGTAGATTCGAATCGCCTTTAAAGCACATGAAAAGCGGCAAAACGTTGACAATGATGCCCTTGGCCAAAAAGGGCGTATGCGTTTTTTCCTGAATATATTCAGGAAAAAACGCATACGCCCTTTTTGGCCAACCAAGCAACCTGGAAAGGCAAATCAGCGCTACAAAGAAGTCTCGCTTCCCATCGGTCAAAAGGGCCATGCTGAAAAAAGTGTGAAAACCAGAAATGCAGGACAGGCCATGGAGAAATGGGAGCCTTGCTACACTGATGGGTGGGATGTAAATCGCCAACAGCCACTCTGGAGAAGTGTACGGTGTGTCCTGAAACATCTAAAAAACACAGCTTAGAGAGCACAGGGCACTTCCACGCATGGGGGGATAAAGTGGGAAAATTGAAAATCAGCAAGACACAAGCACCCCAAAGTTTAGGGCTGCTCTGTTGACAAGGACCTCCACTTCATTCCACCTTAAATATCCCAGGAAAGCGAAAAATGGATAAAAAAGTTGTGGTCCTGACAGTTACAGAAAGATAGAGAAGATGAAAAGGCAGAGGGCTATGTGCCAGATGAAGGAACAAGAAAAAACCCCAGAAAAACAACTAAATGAAGTGGAGGTAGGCAACCTTCCAGAGAAAGAATTCAGAATAATGATAGTGAAGATGATCCAGGACCTCGGAATAAGAATGGAGGCAAAGATTGAGAAAATGCAAGAAATGATTAACAAAGACCTAGAAGAATTAAAGAACAAACAAACAGAGATGACCAATACAATAACTGAAATGAAAACTACACTAGAAGGAACCAATAGCAGAATAACTGAGGCAGAAGAACGGATAAGTGACCTGGAAGACAGAATGGTGGAATTCACTGCTGCGGAACAGACTAAAGAAAAAAGAATGAAAAGAAATGAAGACAGCCTAAGAGACCTCTGGGACAACATTAAACGCAACAACATTCGCATTATAGGGGTCCCAGAAGGAGAAGAGAGAGAGAAAGGACCAGAGAAAATATTTGAAGAGATTATAGTCGAAAACTTCCCTAACATGGGAAAGGAAATAGCCACCCAAGTCCAGGAAGTGCAGAGAGTCCCATACAGAATAAACCCAAGGAGAAACACGCCGAGACACATAGTAATCAAAGTGGCAAAAATTAAAGACAAAGAAAAATTATTGAAAGCAGCAAGGGAAAAACGACAAATAACATACAAGGGAACTCCCATAAGGTTAACAGCTGATTTCTCAGCAGAAACTCTGCAAGCCAGAAGGGAGTGGCATGATATACTTAAAGTGATGAAAGGGAAGAACCTACAACCAAGATTACTCTACCCGGCAAGGATCTCATTTAGATTTGATGGAGAAATCAAAAGCTTTACAGACAAGCAAAAGCTAAGAGAATTCAGCACCACCAAACCAGCTCTACAACAAATCCTAAAGGAACTTCTCTAAGTGGGAAACACAAGAGAAGAAAAGGACCTACAAAAACAAACCCAAAACAATTAAGAAAATGGTCATAGGAACATACATATCGATAATTACCTTAAACGTGAATGGATTAAACGCCCCAACCAAAAGACATAGACTGGCTGAATGGATACAAAAACAAGACCCATATATATGCTGTCTACAAGAGACCCACTTCAGACCTAGGGACACATACAGACTGAAAGTTAGGGGATGGAAAAAGATATTCCATGCAAATGGAAATCAAAAGAAAGCTGGAGTAGCTATACTCATATCAGATAAAATAGACTTTAAAATAAAGAGTGTTACAAGAGACAAGGTAGGACACTACATAATGATCCAGGGATCAATCCAAGAAGAAGATATAACAATTATAAATATATATGCACCCAACATAGGAGCACCTCAATACATAAGGCAACTGCTAACAGCTATAAAAGAGGAAATTGACAGTAACACAATAATAGTGGGGGACTTTAACACTTCACTTACACCAATGGACAGATCATCCAAAATGAAAATAAATAAGGAAACAGAAGCTTTAAATGACACAATAGACCAGATAGATTTAAATGATATATATAGGACATTCCATCCAAAAACAGCAGATTACACGTTCTTCTCAAGTGCACACGGAACATTCTCCAGGATAGATCACATCTTGGGTCACAAATCAAGCCTCAGTAAATTTAAGAAAATTGAAATCATACCAAGCATCTTTCCTGACCACAACGCTATGAGATTAGAAATGAATTACAGGGAAAAAAACGTAAAAAAGACAAACACATGGAGGCTAAACAATACGTTACTAAATAACCAAGAGATCACTGAAGAAATCAAAGAGGAAATAAAAAAATACCTAGAGACAAATGACAATGAAAACACGACGACCCAAAACCTATGGGATGCAGCAAAAGCGGTTCTAAGAGGGAAGTTTATAGCTATACAAGCCTACCTAAAGAAACAAGAAAAATCTCAAGTAAACAATCTAACCTTACACCTAAAGAAACTAGAGAAAGAAGAACAAACAAAACCCAAAGTTAGCAGAAGGAAAGAAATCATAAAGATCAGAGCAGAAATAAATGAAATAGAAACAAAGAAAACAATAGCAAAGATCAATAAAACTAAAAGTTGGTTCTTTGAGAAGATAAACAAAATTGATAAGCCATTAGCCAGACTCATCAAGAAAAAGAGGGAGAGGACTCAAATCAATAAAATCAGAAATGAAAAAGGAGAAGTTACAACAGACACTGCAGAAATACAAAACATCCTAAGAGACTACTATAAGCAACTTTATGCCAATAAAATGGACAACCTGGAAGAAATGGACAAATTCTTAGAAAGGTATAACCTTCCAAGACTGAATCACGAAGAAACAGAAAATATGAACAGACCAATCACAAGTAATGAAATTGAAACTGTGATTAAAAATCTTCCAACAAACAAAAGTCCAGGACCAGATGGCTTCACAGGTGAATTCTATCAAACATTTAGAGAAGAGCTAACACCCATCCTTCTCAAACTCTTCCAAAAAATTGCAGAGGAAGGAACACTCCCAAACTCATTCTATGAGGCCACCATCACCCTGATACCAAAACCAGACAAAGACACTACAAAAAAAGAAAATTACAGACCAATATCACTGATGAATATAGATGCAAAAATCCTCAACAAAATACTAGCAAACAGAATCCAACAACACATCAAAAGGATCATACACCACGATCAAGTGGGATTTATCCCAGGGATGCAAGGATTCTTCAATATACGCAAATCAATCAATGTGATACACCATATTAACAAATTGAAGAATAAAAACCATATGATCATCTCAATAGATGCAGAAAAAGCTTTTGACAAAATTCAGCACCCATTTCTGATAAAAACTCTCCAGAAAGTGGGCATAGAGGGAACCTACCTCAACATAATAAAGGCCATATATGACAAACCCACAGCAAACATCATTCTCAATGGTGAAAAACTGAAAGCATTTCCTCTAAGATCAGGAACGAGACAAGGATGTCCACTCTCACCACTATTATTCAACATAGTTCTGGAAGTCCTAGCCACGGCAATCAGAGAAGAAAAAGAAATAAAAGGAATACAAATTGGAAAAGAGGAAGTAAAACTGTCACTGTTTGCAGATGACATGATACTATACATAGAGAATCCTAAAACTGCCACCAGAAAACTGCTAGAGCTAATTAATGAATATGGTAAAGTTGCAGGATACAAAATTAATGCACAGAAATTTCTTGCATTCCTATACACTAATGATGAAAAATCTGAAAGAGAAATTATGGAAACACTCCCATTTACCATTGCAACAAAAATAATAAAATACCTAGGAATAAACCTACCTAGGGAGACAAAACACCTGTATGCAGAAAACTATAAGACACTGATGAAAGAAATTAAAGATGATACCAACAGATGGAGAGATATACCATGTTCTTGGATTGGAAGAATCAACATTGTGAAAATGAGTATACTACCCAAAGCAATCTACAGATTCAATGCAATCCCTATCAAATTACCAATGGCATTTTTTATGGAGCTAGAACAAATCATCTTAAAATTTGTATGGAGACACAAAAGACCCCGAATAGCCAAAGCAGTCTTGAGGCAAAAAAATGGAGCTGGAGGAATCAGAATCCCTGACTTCAGACTATACTACAAAGCTACAGTAATCAAGACAATATGGTACTGGCACAAAAACAGAAACATAGATCAATGGAACAAGATAGAAAGCCCAGAGATTAACCCACGCACCTATGGTCAACTAATCTATGACAAAGGAGGCAAAGATATACAATGGAGAAAAGACAGTCTCTTCAATAAGTGGTGCTGGGAAAACTGGACAGCTACATGTAAAAGAATGAAATTAGAATACTCCCTAACACCATACACAAAAATAAACTCAAAATGGATTAGAGACCTAAATATAAGACTGGACACTCTAAAACTCTTAGAGGAAAACATAGGAAGAACACTGTTTGACATAAATCACAGCAAGATCTTTTTTGATCCACCTCCTAGAGTAAGGGAAATAAAAACAAAAATAAACAAGTGGGACCTAATGAAACTTCAAAGCTTTTGCACAGCAAAGGAGACCATAAACAAGACGAAAAGACAACCCTCAGAATGGGAGAAAATATTTGCAAATGAATCAACGGACAAAGGATTAATCTCGAAAATATATAAACAGCTCATTCAGCTCAATATCAAAGAAACAAACACCCCAATCCAAAAATGGGCAGAAGACCTAAATAGACATTTCTCCATAGAAGACATACAGACGGCCATGAAGCACATGAAAAGATGCTCAACATCACTAATTATTAGAGAAATGCAAATCAAAACTACAATGAGGTATCACCTCACTCCTGTTAGAATGGGCATCATCAGAAAATCTACAAACAACAAATGCTGGAGAGGGTGTGGAGAAAAGGGAACCCTCTTGCACTGTTGGTGGGAATATAAATTGATACAGCCACTATGGAGAACAATATGGAGGGTCCTTAAAAAACTAAAAATAGAATTACCATATGACCCAGCAATCCCACTACTGGGCATATACCCAGAGAAAACTGTAATTCAAAAAGACACATGCACCCGAATGTTCATTGCAGCACTATTTACCATAGCCAGGTCATGGAAGCAACCTAAATGCCCATCAACAGACGAATGGATAAAGAAGTTGTGGTACATATATACAATGGAATATTACTCAGCCATAAAAAGGAACGAAATTGAGTCATTTGTTGAGACGTGGATGGATCTAGAGACTGTCATACAGAGTGAAGTAAGTCAGAAAGAGAAAAACAAATATCATATATTAATGCATGTATGTGGAACCTAGAAAAATGGTACAGATGAGCCAATTTGCAGGGCAGAAGTTGAGACACAGATGTAGAGAATGGACATATGGACACCAAGGGGGGAAAACTGTGGTGAGGTGGGGATGGTGGTGTGCTGAATTGGGCGATTGGGATTGACATGTATACACTGATGTGTACAAAATTGATGCCTAATAAGAACCTGCAGTATAAAAAAAAAAAAAAAAGTTGTGGTCCTTATGTACAATGGAATATCACTCAGCCATGAAATCAATGTCATAAGGCTAGTAGCAGCATGATGAGTGGATTTAGGTAAGACAATTCTAAGTGAAATAAGTCACACAGAAAAGGACACTTCTCATAAGGTGTCACTTATAGAGGGAATGTAAAAACCGTTACACTTGAACTGAATTACAAAACAGAACAGAGTCACACATGCAGAAAACACACTATGGCTGCTTAACGGGAAAGGTGAGGTGGGGTGATACATAAAACAAGAGTTTCAAATTAGCTCAGATACCGTTCCATAAACCCAATATGTAATAGACAAGACCCACTCCTTGCTCAGAGAACTGGACTCAACACGCCCGATTCACCGCACAAGAATATATCTGACTAGTAATAATCTTAAAACCTATGTATTGATAATTCTCTGTTAGTGTGTCAAGTGGGTGTAAAGCGGCATAAACACGGCCGTGAAAAGCAGCTAAACCCCATTATAAAAATAAATTACTTTTAAAAACCCATGAAACAAAGACAGTGAAAGAGAGAGAAATTCTTACACAATTCGTTCAGGGGCTGTGATGCAACCTGGATTGACCATATCTAGACCCACAGCTGGATGAGACATAAGGGTGGACACTCTTGGGGCTGAGAGGTTTGGTGAGGTTGGGTGAGCAAACGCAGACCCTTTAAAGTAATACTGCGTGCTACCCATCGCATGGGTCCCAAATCTCCAGGTTCAAGGGCATCTTCCTACATCGAAAACATGCATGAGAAACCCAGAAGATGGTACACCGTGTGATGGGGAAAGGTTTCTAAAACGCACCTCATTTCTCATCTCCTTGTGCTCGGGTTCGCCATTCCAGCCACTTTACTAGCAATCTCCCTACTTGGAGCCTCAGCACCTTTAACCTCCTGTTCCGTACAGGTTGCAATTTGTCCTTAGGATGAACGGGAAGACGGGGAACCAATGAGAGACAAGCTCTTGGTGTTGGGACAGGCACAGGTCACTCTATTTTCCCATCAGGAAGAAGAATTAGCCACAGGCTCAGCCTGCCCCCCGGAACCAGAACAGGGCCTGAAGCCATCCTGCGCTTTTGCGGCCAGCTCCCAAAAAAGCGACTTCTAAAATGGAGCTTTAGGGCACTGCAATTCACAAACCTGCAGAGTTATAAATGATAACTCTCGTCCACAAATATATGGAGGGAAGGCAAAGAAGAGGATTTGAAATCAAGGCAGAATTGCAGGAAACAGATTTCAGGAGGTAGATTCGAATCGCCTTTAAAGCACATGAAAAGCGGCAAAAGGTTGACAATGATGCCCTTGGCCAAAAAGGGCGTATGCGTTTTTTCCTGAATATATTCAGGAAAAAACGCATACGCCCTTTTTGGCCAACCAAGCAACCTGGAAAGGCAAATCAGCGCTACAAAGAAGTCTCGCTTCCCATCGGTCAAAAGGGCCATGCTGAAAAAAGTGTCAAAACCAGAAATGCAGGACAGGCCATGGAGAAATGGGAGCCTTGCTACACTGATGGGCGGGATGTAAATTGCCAACAGCCACTCTGGAGAAGTGTACGGTGTGTCCTGAAACATCTAAAAAACACAGCTTAGAGAGCATAGGGCACTTCCATGCCTGGGGGGATAAAGTAGGAAAATTGAAAATCAGCAAGACACAAGCACCCCAAAGTTTAGGGCTGCTCTGTTGACAAGGACCTACACTTCATTCCACCTTAAATATCCCGGGAAAGCGAAAAATGGATAAAAAAGTTGTGGTCCCTATGTACAATGGAATATCACTCAGCCATGAAATCAATGTCATAAGGCTAGTAGCAGCATGATGACTGGATTTAGGTAAGACGATTCTAAGTGAAATAAGTCACACAGAAAAGGACACTTCTCATAAGGTGTCACTTATAGAGGGAATGTAAAAACCGTTACACTTGAACTGAATTACAAAACAGAACAGAGTCACACATGCAGAAAACACACTATGGCTGCTTAACGGGAAAGGTGAGGTGGGGTGATACATAAAACAAGAGTTTCAAATTAGCTCAGATACCGTTCCATAAACCCAATATGTAATAGACAAGACCTACTCCTTGCTCAGAGAACTGGACTCAACACGCCCGATTCACCGCACAAGAATATATCTGACTAGTAATAATCTTAAAACCTATGTATTGATATCTCTCTGTTAGTGTGTCAAGTGGGTGTAAAGCGGCCTAAACACAGCCGTGAAAAGCAGCTAAACCCCATTATAAAAATAAATTACTTTTAAAAACCCATGAAACAAAGACAGGGAAAGAGAGAGAAATTCTTACACAATTCGTTCCGGGGCTGTGATGCAACCTGGATTGACCATATCTAGACCCACAGCTGGATGAGACATAAGGGTGGACACTCTTGGGGCTGAGAGGTTTGGTGAGGTTGGGTGAGCAAACGCAGACCCTTTAAAGTAATACTGCGTGCTACCCATCGCATGGGTCCCAAATCTCCAGGTTCAAGGGCATCTTCCTACATCGAAAACATGCATGAGAAACCCAGAAGATGGTACACCGTGTGATGGGGAAAGGTTTCTAAAACGCACCTCATTTCTCATCTCCTTGTGCTCGGGTTCGCCATTCCAGCCACTTTACTAGCAATCTCCCTACTTGGAGCATCAGCACCTTTAACCTCCTGTTCCGTACAGGTTGCAATTTGTCCTGAGGATGAACGGGAAGACGGGGAACCAATGAGAGACTAGCTCTTGGTGTTGGGACAGGCACAGGTCACTCTATTTTCCCATCAGGAAGAAGAATTAGCCACAGGCTCAACCTGCCCCCGGGAACCAGAACAGGGCCTGAAGCCATCCTGCGCTTTTGCGGCCAGCTCCCAAAAAAGCGACTTGTAAAATGGAGCTTCAGGGCACTGCAATTCACAAACCTGCAGAGTTATAAATGATAACTCTCGTCCACAAATATATTGAGGGAAGGCAAAGAAGAGGATTTGAAATCAAGGCAGAATTGCAGGAAACAGATTTCAGGAGGTAGATTCGAATCGCCTTTAAAGCACATGAAAAGCGGCAAAACGTTGACAATGATGCCCTTGGCCAAAAAGGGCGTATGCGTTTTTTCCTGAATATATTCAGGAAAAAACGCATACGCCCTTTTTGGCCAACCAAGCAACCTGGAAAGGCAAATCAGCGCTACAAAGAAGTCTCGCTTCCCATCGGTCAAAAGGGCCATGCTGAAAAAAGTGTCAAAACCAGAAATGCAGGACAGGCCATGGAGAAATGGGAGCCTTGCTACACTGATGGGCGGGATGTAAATTGCCAACAGCCACTCTGGAGAAGTGTACGGTGTGTCCTGAAACATCTAAAAAACACAGCTTAGAGAGCATAGGGCACTTCCACGCATGGGGGGATAAAGTGGGAAAATTGAAAATCAGCAAGACACAAGCAGCCCAAAGTTTAGGGCTGCTCTGTTGACAAGGACCTCCACTTCATTCCACCTTAAATATCCCAGGAAAGCGAAAAATGGATAAAAAAGTTGTGGTCCTTATGTACAATGGGATATCACTCAGCCATGAAATCAATGTCATAAGGCTAGTAGCAGCATGATGAGTGGATTTAGGTAAGACGATTCTAAGTGAAATAAGTCACACAGAAAAGGACACTTCTCATAAGGTGTCACTTATAGAGGAAATGTAAAAACCGTTACACTTGAACTGAATTACAAAACAGAACAGAGTCACACATGCAGAAAACACACTATGGCTGCTTAACGGGAAAGGTGAGGTGGGGTGATACATAAAACAAGAGTTTCAAATTAGCTCAGATACTGTTCCATAATCCCAATATGTAATAGACAAGACCTACTCCTTGCTCAGAGAACTGGACTCAACACGCCCGATTCACCGCACAAGAATATATCTGACTAGTAATAATCTTAAAACCTATGCATTGATATCTCTCTGTTAGTGTGTCAAGTGGGTGTAAAGCGGCATAAACACAGCCGTGAAAAGCAGCTAAACCCCATTATAAAAATAACTTACTTTTAAAAACCCATGAAACAAAGACAGGGAAAGAGAGAGAAATTCTTACACAATTCGTTCCGGGGCTGTGATGCAACCTGGATTGACCATATCTAGACCCACAGCTGGATGAGACATAAGGGTGGACACTCTTGGGGCTGAGAGGTTTGGTGAGGTTGTGTGAGCAAACGCAGACCCTTTAAAGTAATACTGCGTGTTACCCATCGCATGGGTCCCAAATCTCCAGGTTCAAGGGCATCTTCCTACATCGAAAACATGCATGAGAAACCCAGAAGATGGTACACCGTGTGATGGGGAAAGGTTTCTAAAACGCACCTCATTTCTCATCTCCTTGTGCTCGGGTTCGCCATTCCAGCCACTTTACTAGCAATCTCCCTACTTGGAGCCTCAGCACCTTTAACCTCCTGTTCCGTACAGGTTGCAATTTGTCCTGAGGATGAACGGGAAGACGGGGAACCAATGAGAGACTAGTTCTTGGTGTTGGGACAGGCACAGGTCACTGTATTTTCCCATCAGGAAGAAGAATTAACCATAGGCTCAGCCTGCCCCCCGGAACCAGAACAGGGCCTGAAGCCATCCTGCGCTTTTGCGGCCACCTCCCAAAAAAGCGACTTGTAAAATGGAGCTTCAGGGCACTGCAATTCACAGACCTGCAGAGTTATAAATGATAACTCTCGTCCACAAATATATTGAGGGAAGGCAAAGAAGAGGATTTGAAATCAAGGCAGAATTGCAGGAAACAGATTTCAGGAGGTAGATTCGAATCGCCTTTAAAGCACATGAAAAGCGGCAAAAGGTTGACAATGATGCCCTTGGCCAAAAAGGGCGTATGCGTTTTTTCCTGAATATATTCAGGAAAAAACGCATACGCCCTTTTTGGCCAACCAAGCAACCTGGAAAGGCAAATCAGCGCTACAAAGAAGTCTCGCTTCCCATCGGTCAAAAGGGCCATGCTGAAAAAAGTGTCAAAACCAGAAATGCAGGACAGGCCATGGAGAAATGGGAGCCTTGCTACACTGATGGGCGGGATGTAAATTGCCAACAGCCACTCTGGAGAAGTGTACGGTGTGTCCTGAAACATCTAAAAAACACAGCTTAGAGAGCATAGGGCACTTCCACGCATGGGGGGATAAAGTGGGAAAATTGAAAATCAGCAAGACACAAGCAGCCCAAAGTTTAGGGCTGCTCTGTTGACAAGGACCTCCACTTCATTCCACCTTAAATATCCCAGGAAAGCGAAAAATGGATAAAAAAGTTGTGGTCCTGACAGTTACAGAAAGATAGAGAAGATGAAAAGGCAGAGGGCTATGTACCAGATGAAGGAACTAGAAAAAACCCCAGAAAAACAACTAAATGAAGTGGAGGTAGGCAACCTTCCAGAGAAAGAATTCAGAATAATGATAGTGAAGATGATCCAGGACCTCGGAATAAGAATGGAGGCAAAGATTGAGAAAATGCAAGAAATGATTAACAAAGACCTAGAAGAATTAAAGAACAAACAAACAGAGATGACCAATACAATAACTGAAATGAAAACTACACTAGAAGGAACCAATAGCAGAATAACTGAGGCAGAAGAACGGATAAGTGACCTGGAAGACAGAATGGTGGAATTCACTGCTGCGGAACAGACTAAAGAAAAAAGAATGAAAAGAAATGAAGACAGCCTAAGAGACCTCTGGGACAACATTAAACGCAACAACATTCGCATTATAGGGGTCCCAGAAGGAGAAGAGAGAGAGAAAGGACCAGAGAAAATATTTGAAGAGATTATAGTCGAAAACTTCCCTAACATGGGAAAGGAAATAGCCACCCAAGTCCAGGAAGTGCAGAGAGTCCCATACAGAATAAACCCAAGGAGAAACACGCCGAGACACATAGTAATCAAAGTGGCAAAAATTAAAGACAAAGAAAAATTATTGAAAGCAGCAAGGGAAAAACGACAAATAACATACAAGGGAACTCCCATAAGGTTAACAGCTGATTTCTCAGCAGAAACTCTGCAAGCCAGAAGGGAGTGGCATGATATACTTAAAGTGATGAAAGGGAAGAACCTACAACCAAGATTACTCTACCCGGCAAGGATCTCATTTAGATTTGATGGAGAAATCAAAAGCTTTACAGACAAGCAAAAGCTAAGAGAATTCAGCACCACCAAACCAGCTCTACAACAAATCCTAAAGGAACTTCTCTAAGTGGGAAACACAAGAGAAGAAAAGGACCTACAAAAACAAACCCAAAACAATTAAGAAAATGGTCATAGGAACATACATATCGATAATTACCTTAAACGTGAATGGATTAAACGCCCCAACCAAAAGACATAGACTGGCTGAATGGATACAAAAACAAGACCCATATATATGCTGTCTACAAGAGACCCACTTCAGACCTAGGGACACATACAGACTGAAAGTTAGGGGATGGAAAAAGATATTCCATGCAAATGGAAATCAAAAGAAAGCTGGAGTAGCTATACTCATATCAGATAAAATAGACTTTAAAATAAAGAGTGTTACAAGAGACAAGGTAGGACACTACATAATGATCCAGGGATCAATCCAAGAAGAAGATATAACAATTATAAATATATATGCACCCAACATAGGAGCACCTCAATACATAAGGCAACTGCTAACAGCTATAAAAGAGGAAATTGACAGTAACACAATAATAGTGGGGGACTTTAACACTTCACTTACACCAATGGACAGATCATCCAAAATGAAAATAAATAAGGAAACAGAAGCTTTAAATGACACAATAGACCAGATAGATTTAATTGATATATATAGGACATTCCATCCAAAAACAGCAGATTACACGTTCTTCTCAAGTGCACACGGAACATTCTCCAGGATAGATCACATCTTGGGTCACAAATCAAGCCTCAGTAAATTTAAGAAAATTGAAATCATACCAAGCATCTTTTCTGACCACAACGCTATGAGATTAGAAATGAATTACAGGGAAAAAAACGTAAAAAAGACAAACACATGGAGGCTAAACAATACGTTACTAAATAACCAAGAGATCACTGAAGAAATCAAAGAGGAAATAAAAAAATACCTAGAGACAAATGACAATGAAAACACGACGACCCAAAACCTATGGGATGCAGCAAAAGCGATTCTAAGAGGGAAGTTTATAGCTATACAAGCCTACCTAAAGAAACAAGAAAAATCTCAAGTAAACAATCTAACCTTACACCTAAAGAAACTAGAGAAAGAAGAACAAACAAAACCCAAAGTTAGCAGAAGGAAAGAAATCATAAAGATCAGAGCAGAAATAAATGAAATAGAAACAAAGAAAACAATAGCAAAGATCAATAAAACTAAAAGTTGGTTCTTTGAGAAGATAAACAAAATTGATAAGCCATTAGCCAGACTCATCAAGAAAAAGAGGGAGAGGACTCAAATCAATAAAATCAGAAATGAAAAAGGAGAAGTTACAACAGACACTGCAGAAATACAAAACATCCTAAGAGACTACTATAAGCAACTTTATGCCAATAAAATGGACAACCTGGAAGAAATGGACAAATTCTTAGAAAGGTATAACCTTCCAAGACTGAATCACGAAGAAACAGAAAATATGAACAGACCAATCACAAGTAATGAAATTGAAACTGTGATTAAAAATCTTCCAACAAACAAAAGTCCAGGACCAGATGGCTTCACAGGTGAATTCTATCAAACATTTAGAGAAGAGCTAACACCCATCCTTCTCAAACTCTTCCAAAAAATTGCAGAGGAAGGAACACTCCCAAACTCATTCTATGAGGCCACCATCACCCTGATACCAAAACCAGACAAAGACACTACAAAAAAAGAAAATTACAGACCAATATCACTGATGAATATAGATGCAAAAATCCTCAACAAAATACTAGCAAACAGAATCCAACAACACATCAAAAGGATCATACACCACGATCAAGTGGGATTTATCCCAGGGATGCAAGGATTCTTCAATATACGCAAATCAATCAATGTGATACACCATATTAACAAATTGAAGAATAAAAACCATATGATCATCTCAATAGATGCAGAAAAAGCTTTTGACAAAATTCAGCACCCATTTCTGATAAAAACTCTCCAGAAAGTGGGCATAGAGGGAACCTACCTCAACATAATAAAGGCCATATATGACAAACCCACAGCAAACATCATTCTCAATGGTGAAAAACTGAAAGCATTTCCTCTAAGATCAGGAACGAGACAAGGATGTCCACTCTCACCACTATTATTCAACATAGTTCTGGAAGTCCTAGCCACGGCAATCAGAGAAGAAAAAGAAATAAAAGGAATACAAATTGGAAAAGAGGAAGTAAAACTGTCACTGTTTGCAGATGACATGATACTATACATAGAGAATCCTAAAACTGCCACCAGAAAACTGCTAGAGCTAATTAATGAATATGGTAAAGTTGCAGGATACAAAATTAATGCACAGAAATTTCTTGCATTCCTATACACTAATGATGAAAAATCTGAAAGAGAAATTATGGAAACACTCCCATTTACCATTGCAACAAAAATAATAAAATACCTAGGAATAAACCTACCTAGGGAGACAAAACACCTGTATGCAGAAAACTATAAGACACTGATGAAAGAAATTAAAGATGATACCAACAGATGGAGAGATATACCATGTTCTTGGATTGGAAGAATCAACATTGTGAAAATGAGTATACTACCCAAAGCAATCTACAGATTCAATGCAATCCCTATCAAATTACCAATGGCATTTTTTATGGAGCTAGAACAAATCATCTTAAAATTTGTATGGAGACACAAAAGACCCCGAATAGCCAAAGCAGTCTTGAGGCAAAAAAATGGAGCTGGAGGAATCAGAATCCCTGACTTCAGACTATACTACAAAGCTACAGTAATCAAGACAATATGGTACTGGCACAAAAACAGAAACATAGATCAATGGAACAAGATAGAAAGCCCAGAGATTAACCCACGCACCTATGGTCAACTAATCTATGACAAAGGAGGCAAAGATATACAATGGAGAAAAGACAGTCTCTTCAATAAGTGGTGCTGGGAAAACTGGACAGCTACATGTAAAAGAATGAAATTAGAATACTCCCTAACACCATACACAAAAATAAACTCAAAATGGATTAGAGACCTAAATATAAGACTGGACACTCTAAAACTCTTAGAGGAAAACATAGGAAGAACACTGTTTGACATAAATCACAGCAAGATCTTTTTTGATCCACCTCCTAGAGTAAGGGAAATAAAAACAAAAATAAACAAGTGGGACCTAATGAAACTTCAAAGCTTTTGCACAGCAAAGGAGACCATAAACAAGACGAAAAGACAACCCTCAGAATGGGAGAAAATATTTGCAAATGAATCAATGGACAAAGGATTAATCTCGAAAATATATAAACAGCTCATTCAGCTCAATATCAAAGAAACAAACACCCCAATCCAAAAATGGGCAGAAGACCTAAATAGACATTTCTCCATAGAAGACATACAGACGGCCATGAAGCACATGAAAAGATGCTCAACATCACTAATTATTAGAGAAATGCAAATCAAAACTACAATGAGGTATCACCTCACTCCTGTTAGAATGGGCATCATCAGAAAATCTACAAACAACAAATGCTGGAGAGGGTGTGGAGAAAAGGGAACCCTCTTGCACTGTTGGTGGGAATATAAATTGATACAGCCACTATGGAGAACAATATGGAGGTTCCTTAAAAAACTAAAAATAGAATTACCATATGACCCAGCAATCCCACTACTGGGCATATACCCAGAGAAAACTGTAATTCAAAAAGACACATGCACCCGAATGTTCATTGCAGCACTATTTACCATAGCCAGGTCATGGAAGCAACCTAAATGCCCATCAACAGACGAATGGATAAAGAAGTTGTGGTACATATATACAATGGAATATTACTCAGCCATAAAAAGGAACGAAATTGAGTCATTTGTTGAGACGTGGATGGATCTAGAGACTGTCATACAGAGTGAAGTAAGTCAGAAAGAGAAAAACAAATATCATATATTAATGCATGTATGTGGAACCTAGAAAAATGGTACAGATGAGCCAATTTGCAGGGCAGAAGTTGAGACACAGATGTAGAGAATGGACATATGGACACCAAGGGGGGAAAACTGTGGTGAGGTGGGGATGGTGGTGTGCTGAATTGGGCGATTGGGATTGACATGTATACACTGATGTGTACAAAATTGATGCCTAATAAGAACCTGCAGTATAAAAAAAAAAAAAAAGTTGTGGTCCTTATGTACAATGGAATATCACTCAGCCATGAAATCAATGTCATAAGGCTAGTAGCAGCATGATGAGTGGATTTAGGTAAGACAATTCTAAGTGAAATAAGTCACACAGAAAAGGACACTTCTCATAAGGTGTCACTTATAGAGGGAATGTAAAAACCGTTACACTTGAACTGAATTACAAAACAGAACAGAGTCACACATGCAGAAAACACACTATGGCTGCTTAACGGGAAAGGTGAGGTGGGGTGATACATAAAACAAGAGTTTCAAATTAGCTCAGATACCGTTCCATAAACCCAATATGTAATAGACAAGACCCATTCCTTGCTCAGAGAACTGGACTCAACACGCCCGATTCACCGCACAAGAATATATCTGACTAGTAATAATCTTAAAACCTATGTATTGATAATTCTCTGTTAGTGTGTCAAGTGGGTGTAAAGCGGCATAAACACGGCCGTGAAAAGCAGCTAAACCCCATTATAAAAATAAATTACTTTTAAAAACCCATGAAACAAAGACAGTGAAAGAGAGAGAAATTCTTACACAATTCGTTCCGGGGCTGTGATGCAACCTGGATTGACCATATCTAGACCCACAGCTGGATGAGACATAAGGGTGGACACTCTTGGGGCTGAGAGGTTTGGTGAGGTTGGGTGAGCAAACGCAGACCCTTTAAAGTAATACTGCGTGCTACCCATCGCATGGGTCCCAAATCTCCAGGTTCAAGGGCATCTTCCTACATCGAAAACATGCATGAGAAACCCAGAAGATGGTACACCGTGTGATGGGGAAAGGTTTCTAAAACGCACCTCATTTCTCATCTCCTTGTGCTCGGTTTCGCCATTCCAGCCACTTTACTAGCAATCTCCCTACTTGGAGCATCAGCACCTTTAACCTCCTGTTCCGTACAGGTTGCAATTTGTCCTGAGGATGAACGGGAAGATGGGGAACCAATGAGAGACAAGCTCTTGGTGTTGGGACAGGCACAGGTCACTCTATTTTCCCATCAGGAAGAAGAATTAGCCACAGGCTCAGCCTGCCCCCCGGAACCAGAACAGGGCCTGAAGCCACCCTGCGCTTTTGCGGCCAGCTCCCAAAAAAGCGACTTCTAAAATGGAGCTTTAGGGCACTGCAATTCACAAACCTGCAGAGTTATAAATGATAACTCTCGTCCACAAATATATGGAGGGAAGGCAAAGAAGAGGATTTGAAATCAAGGCAGAATTGCAGGAAACAGATTTCAGGAGGTAGATTCGAATCGCCTTTAAAGCACATGAAAAGCGGCAAAACGTTGACAATGATGCCCTTGGCCAAAAAGGGCGTATGCGTTTTTTCCTGAATATATTCAGGAAAAAACGCATACGCCCTTTTTGGCCAACCAAGCAACCTGGAAAGGCAAATCAGCGCTACAAAGAAGTCTCGCTTCCCATCGGTCAAAAGGGCCATGCTGAAAAAAGTGTCAAAACCAGAAATGCAGGACAGGCCATGGAGAAATGGGAGCCTTGCTACACTGATGGGCGGGATGTACATTGCCAACAGCCACTCTGGAGAAGTGTACGGTGTGTCCTGAAACATCTAAAAAACACAGCTTAGAGAGCATAGGGCACTTCCATGCCTGGGAGGATAAAGTAGGAAAATTGAAAATCAGCAAGACACAAGCACCCCAAAGTTTAGGGCTGCTCTGTTGACAAGGACCTACACTTCATTCCACCTTAAATATCCCGGGAAAGCGAAAAATGGATAAAAAAGTTGTGGTCCCTATGTACAATGGAATATCACTCAGCCATGAAATCAATGTCATAAGGCTAGTAGCAGCATGATGAGTGGATTTAGGTAAGACGATTCTAAGTGAAATAAGTCACACAGAAAAGGACACTTCTCATAAGGTGTCACTTATAGAGGGAATGTAAAAACCGTTACACTTGAACTGAATTACAAAACAGAACAGAGTCACACATGCAGAAAACACACTATGGCTGCTTAACGGGAAAGGTGAGGTGGGGTGATACATAAAACAAGAGTTTCAAATTAGCTCAGATACCGTTCCATAAACCCAATATGTAATAGACAAGACCTACTCCTTGCTCAGAGAACTGGACTCAACACGCCCGATTCACCGCACAAGAATATATCTGACTAGTAATAATCTTAAAACCTATGTATTGATATCTCTCTGTTAGTGTGTCAAGTGGGTGTAAAGCGGCATAAACACAGCCGTGAAAAGCAGCTAAACCCCATTATAAAAATAAATTACTTTTAAAAACCCATGAAACAAAGACAGGGAAAGAGAGAGAAATTCTTACACAATTCGTTCCGGGGCTGTGATGCAACCTGGATTGACCATATCTAGACCCACAGCTGGATGAGACATAAGGGTGGACACTCTTGGGGCTGAGAGGTTTGGTGAGGTTGGGTGAGCAAACGCAGACCCTTTAAAGTAATACTGCGTGTTACCCATCGCATGGGTCCCAAATCTCCAGGTTCAAGGGCATCTTCCTACATCGAAAACATGCATGAGAAACCCAGAAGATGGTACACCGTGTGATGGGGAAAGGTTTCTAAAACGCACCTCATTTCTCATCTCCTTGTGCTCGGGTTCGCCATTCCAGCCACTTTACTAGCAATCTCCCTACTTGGAGCATCAGCACCTTTAACCTCCTGTTCCGTACAGGTTGCAATTTGTCCTGAGGATGAACGGGAAGACGGGGAACCAATGAGAGACAAGCTCTTGGTGTTGGGAGAGGCACAGGTCACTCTATTTTCCCATCAGGAAGAAGAATTAGCCACAGGCTCAGCCTGCCCCCCGGAACCAGAACAGGGCCTGAAGCCATCCTGCGCTTTTGCGGCCAGCTCCCAAAAAAGCGACTTCTAAAATGGAGCTTCAGGGCACTGCAATTCACAAACCTGCAGAGTTATAAATGATAACTCTCGTCCACAAATATATGGAGGGAAGGCAAAGAAGAGGATTTGAAATCAAGGCAGAATTGCAGGAAACAGATTTCAGGAGGTAGATTCAAATCGCCTTTAAAGCACATGAAAAGCGGCAAAACGTTGACAATGATGCCCTTGGCCAAAAAGGGCGTATGCGTTTTTTCCTGAATATATTCAGGAAAAAACGCATACGCCCTTTTTGGCCAACCAAGCAACCTGGAAAGGCAAATCAGCGCTACAAAGAAGTCTCGCTTCCCATCGGTCAAAAGGGCCATGCTGAAAAAAGTGTCAAAACCAGAAATGCAGGACAGGCCATGGAGAAATGGGAGCCTTGCTACACTGATGGGCGGGATGTACATTGCCAACAGCCACTCTGGAGAAGTGTACGGTGTGTCCTGAAACATCTAAAAAACACAGCTTAGAGAGCATAGGGCACTTCCATGCCTGGGAGGATAAAGTAGGAAAATTGAAAATCAGCAAGACACAAGCACCCCAAAGTTTAGGGCTGCTCTGTTGACAAGGACCTACACTTCATTCCACCTTAAATATCCCGGGAAAGCGAAAAATGGATAAAAAAGTTGTGGTCCCTATGTACAATGGAATATCACTCAGCCATGAAATCAATGTCATAAGGCTAGTAGCAGCATGATGAGTGGATTTAGGTAAGACGATTCTAAGTGAAATAAGTCACACAGAAAAGGACACTTCTCATAAGGTGTCACTTATAGAGGGAATGTAAAAACCGTTACACTTGAACTGAATTACAAAACAGAACAGAGTCACACATGCAGAAAACACACTATGGCTGCTTAACGGGAAAGGTGAGGTGGGGTGATACATAAAACAAGAGTTTCAAATTAGCTCAGATACCGTTCCATAAACCCAATATGTAATAGACAAGACCTACTCCTTGCTCAGAGAACTGGACTCAACACGCCCGATTCACCGCACAAGAATATATCTGACTAGTAATAATCTTAAAACCTATGTATTGATATCTCTCTGTTAGTGTGTCAAGTGGGTGTAAAGCGGCATAAACACAGCCGTGAAAAGCAGCTAAACCCCATTATAAAAATAAATTACTTTTAAAAACCCATGAAACAAAGACAGGGAAAGAGAGAGAAATTCTTACACAATTCGTTCCGGGGCTGTGATGCAACCTGGATTGACCATATCTAGACCCACAGCTGGATGAGACATAAGGGTGGACACTCTTGGGGCTGAGAGGTTTGGTGAGGTTGGGTGAGCAAACGCAGACCCTTTAAAGTAATACTGCGTGTTACCCATCGCATGGGTCCCAAATCTCCAGGTTCAAGGGCATCTTCCTACATCGAAAACATGCATGAGAAACCCAGAAGATGGTACACCGTGTGATGGGGAAAGGTTTCTAAAACGCACCTCATTTCTCATCTCCTTGTGCTCGGGTTCGCCATTCCAGCCACTTTACTAGCAATCTCCCTACTTGGAGCATCAGCACCTTTAACCTCCTGTTCCGTACAGGTTGCAATTTGTCCTGAGGATGAACGGGAAGACGGGGAACCAATGAGAGACAAGCTCTTGGTGTTGGGACAGGCACAGGTCACTCTATTTTCCCATCAGGAAGAAGAATTAGCCACAGGCTCAGCCTGCCCCCCGGAACCAGAACAGGGCCTGAAGCCATCCTGCGCTTTTGCGGCCAGCTCCCAAAAAAGCGACTTGTAAAATGGAGCTTCAGGGCACTGCAATTCACAAACCTGCAGAGTTATAAATGATAACTCTCGTCCACAAATATATGGAGGGAAGGCAAAGAAGAGGATTTGAAATCAAGGCAGAATTGCAGGAAACAGATTTCAGGAGGTAGATTCAAATCGCCTTTAAAGCACATGAAAAGCGGCAAAACGTTGACAATGATGCCCTTGGCCAAAAAGGGCGTATGCGTTTTTTCCTGAATATATTCAGGAAAAAACGCATACGCCCTTTTTGGCCAACCAAGCAACCTGGAATGGCAAATCAGCGCTACAAAGAAGTCTCGCTTCCCATCGGTCAAAAGGGCCATGCTGAAAAAAGTGTCAAAACCAGAAATGCAGGACAGGCCATGGAGAAATGGGAGCCTTGCTACACTGATGGGCGGGATGTACATTGCCAACAGCCACTCTGGAGAAGTGTACGGTGTGTCCTGAAACATCTAAAAAACACAGCTTAGAGAGCATAGGGCACTTCCACGCCTGGGAGGATAAAGTAGGAAAATTGAAAATCAGCAAGACACAAGCACCCCAAAGTTTAGGGCTGCTCTGTTGACAAGGACCTACACTTCATTCCACCTTAAATATCCCGGGAAAGCGAAAAATGGATAAAAAAGTTGTGGTCCCTATGTACAATGGAATATCACTCAGCCATGAAATCAATGTCATAAGGCTAGTAGCAGCATGATGAGTGGATTTAGGTAAGACGATTCTAAGTGAAATAAGTCACACAGAAAAGGACACTTCTCATAAGGTGTCACTTATAGAGGGAATGTAAAAACCGTTACACTTGAACTGAATTACAAAACAGAACAGAGTCACACATGCAGAAAACACACTATGGCTGCTTAACGGGAAAGGTGAGGTGGGGTGATACATAAAACAAGAGTTTCAAATTAGCTCAGATACCGTTCCATAAACCCAATATGTAATAGACAAGACCTACTCCTTGCTCAGAGAACTGGACTCAACACGCCCGATTCACCGCACAAGAATATATCTGACTAGTAATAATCTTAAAACCTATGTATTGATATCTCTCTGTTAGTGTGTCAAGTGGGTGTAAAGCGGCATAAACACAGCCGTGAAAAGCAGCTAAACCCCATTATAAAAATAACTTACTTTTAAAAACCCATGAAACAAAGACAGGGAAAGAGAGAGAAATTCTTACACAATTCGTTCCGGGGCTGTGATGCAACCTGGATTGACCATATCTAGACCCACAGCTGGATGAGACATAAGGGTGGACACTCTTGGGGCTGAGAGGTTTGGTGAGGTTGGGTGAGCAAACGCAGACCCTTTAAAGTAATACTGCGTGCTACCCATCGCATGGGTCCCAAATCTCCAGGTTCAAGGGCATCTTCCTACATCGAAAACATGCATGAGAAACCCAAAAGATGGTACACCGTGTGATGGGGAAAGGTTTCTAAAACGCACCTAATTTCTCATCTCCTTGTGCTCGGGTTCGCCATTCCAGCCACTTTACTAGCAATCTCCCTACTTGGAGCATCAGGACCTTTAACCTCCTGTTCCGTACAGGTTGCAATTTGTCCTGACGATGAACGGGAAGACGGGGAACCAATGAGAGACTAGCTCTTGGTGTTGGGACAGGCACAGGTCACTCTATTTTCCCATCAGGAAGAAGAATTAACCACAGGCTCAGCCTGCCCCCCGGAACCAGAACAGGGCCTGAAGCCATCCTGCGCTTTTGCGGCCAGCTCCCAAAAAAGCGACTTGTAAAATGGAGCTTCAGGGCACTGCAATTCACAAACCTGCAGAGTTATAAATGATAACTCTCGTCCACAAATATATTGAGGGAAGGCAAAGAAGAAGATTTGAAATCAAGGCAGAATTGCAGGAAACAGATTTCAGGAGGTAGATTCGAATCGCCTTTAAAGCACATGAAAAGCGGCAAAAGGTTGACAATGATGCCCTTGGCCAAAAAGGGCGTATGCGTTTTTTCCTGAATATATTCAGGAAAAAACGCATACGCCCTTTTTGGCCAACCAAGCAACCTGGAAAGGCAAATCAGCGCTACAAAGAAGTCTCGCTTCCCATCGGTCAAAAGGGCCATGCTGAAAAAAGTGTCAAAACCAGAAATGCAGGACAGGCCATGGAGAAATGGGAGCCTTGCTACACTGATGGGCGGGATGTAAATTGCCAACAGCCACTCTGGAGAAGTGTACGGTGTATCCTGAAACATCGAAAAAACACAGCTTAGAGAGCATAGGGCACTTCCATGCATGGGGGGATAAAGTGGGAAAATTGAAAATCAGCAAGACACAAGCACCCCAAAGTTTAGGGCTGCTCTGTTGACAAGGACCTCCACTTCCTTCCACCTTAAATATCCCAGGAAAGCGAAAAATGGATAAAAAAGTTGTGGTCCTTATGTACAATGGAATATCACTCAGCCATGAAATCAATATCATAAGGCTAGTAGCAGCATGATGAGTGGATTTAGGTAAGACGATTCTAAGTGAAATAAGTCACACAGAAAAGGACACTTCTCATAAGGTGTCACTTATAGAGGGAATGTAAAAACCGTTACACTTGAACTGAATTACAAAACAGAACAGAGTCACACATGCAGAAAACACACTATGGCTGCTTAACGGGAAAGGTGAGGTGGGGTGATACATAAAACAAGAGTTTCAAATTAGCTCAGATACCGTTCCATAAACCCAATATGTAAAAGACAAGACCTACTCCTTGCTCAGAGAACTGGACTCAACACGCCCGATTCACCGCACAAGAATATATCTGACTAGTAATAATCTTAAAACCTATGTATTGATATCTCTCTGTTAGTGTGTCAAGTGGGTGTAAAGCGGCCTAAACACAGCCGTGAAAAGCAGCTAAACCCCATTATAAAAATAAATTACTTTTAAAAACCCATGAAACAAAGACAGGGAAAGAGAGAGAAATTCTTACACAATTCGTTCAGGGGCTGTGATGCAACCTGGATTGACCATATCTAGACCCACAGCTGGATGAGACATAAGGGTGGACACTCTTGGGGCTGAGAGGTTTGGTGAGGTTGGGTGAGCAAACGCAGACCCTTTAAAGTAATACTGCGTGCTACCCATCGCATGGGTCCCAAATCTCCAGGTTCAAGGGCATCTTCCTACATCGAAAACATGCATGAGAAACCCAGAAGATGGTACACCGTGTGATGGGGAAAGGTTTCTAAAACGCACCTCATTTCTCATCTCCTTGTGCTCGGGTTCGCCATTCCAGCCACTTTACTAGCAATCTCCCTACTTGGAGCATCAGCACCTTTAACCTCCTGTTCCGTACAGGTTGCAATTTGTCCTGAGGATGAACGGGAAGACGGGGAACCAATGAGAGACTAGCTCTTGGTGTTGGGACAGGCACAGGTCACTCTATTTTCCCATCAGGAAGAAGAATTAGCCACAGGCTCAGCCTGCCCCCCGGAACCAGAACAGGGCCTGAAGCCATCCTGCGCTTTTGCGGCCAGCTCCCAAAAAAGCGACTTTTAAAATGGAGCTTTAGGGCACTGCAATTCACAAACCTGCAGATTTATAAATGATAACTCTCGTCCACAAATATATTGAGGGAAGGCAAAGAAGAGGATTTGAAATCAAGGCAGAATTGCAGGAAACAGATTTCAGGAGGTAGATTCGAATCGCCTTTAAAGCACATGAAAAGCGGCAAAACGTTGACAATGATGCCCTTGGCCAAAAAGGGCGTATGCGTTTTTTCCTGAATATATTCAGGAAAAAACGCATACGCCCTTTTTGGCCAACCAAGCAACCTGGAAAGGCAAATCAGCGCTACAAAGAAGTCTCGCTTCCCATCGGTCAAAAGGACCATGCTGAAAAAAGTGTCAAAACCAGAAATGCAGGACAGGCCATGGAGAAATGGGAGCCTTGCTACACTGATGGGCGGGATGTAAATTGCCAACAGCCACTCTGGAGAAGTGTACGGTGTGTCCTGAAACATCTAAAAAACACAGCTTAGAGAGCATAGGGCACTTCCACGCATGGGGGGATAAAGTGGGAAAATTGAAAATCAGCAAGACACAAGCAGCCCAAACTTTAGGGCTGCTCTGTTGACAAGGACCTCCACTTCATTCCACCTTAAATATCCCAGGAAAGCGAAAAATGGATAAAAAAGTTGTGGTCCTTATGTACAATGGGATATCACTCAGCCATGAAATCAATGTCATAAGGCTAGTAGCAGCATGATGAGTGGATTTAGGTAAGACGATTCTAAGTGAAATAAGTCACACAGAAAAGGACACTTCTCATAAGGTGTCACTTATAGAGGGAATGTAAAAACCGTTACACTTGAACTGAATTACAAAACAGAACAGAGTCACACATGCAGAAAACACACTATGGCTGCTTAACGGGAAAGGTGAGGTGGGGTGATACATAAAACAAGAGTTTCAAATTAGCTCAGATACTGTTCCATAAACCCAATATGTAATAGACAAGACCTACTCCTTGCTCAGAGAACTGGACTCAACACGCCCGATTCACCGCACAAAAATATATCTGACTAGTAATAATCTTAAAACCTATGCATTGATATCTCTCTGTTAGTGTGTCAAGTGGGTGTAAAGCGGCATAAACACAGCCGTGAAAAGCAGCTAAACCCCATTATAAAAATAAATTACTTTTAAAAACCCATGAAACAAAGACAGGGAAAGAGAGAGAAATTCTTACACAATTCGTTCCGGGGCTGTGATGCAACCTGGATTGACCATATCTAGACCCACAGCTGGATGAGACATAAGGGTGGACACTCTTGGGGCTGAGAGGTTTGGTGAGGTTGGGTGAGCAAACGCAGACCCTTTAAAGTAATACTGCGTGTTACCCATCGCATGGGTCCCAAATCTCCAGGTTCAAGGGCATCTTCCTACATCGAAAACATGCATGAGAAACCCAGAAGATGGTACACCGTGTGATGGGGAAAGGTTTCTAAAACGCACCTCATTTCTCATCTCCTTGTGCTCGGGTTCGCCATTCCAGCCACTTTACTAGCAATCTCCCTACTTGGAGCATCAGCACCTTTAACCTCCTGTTCCGTACAGGTTGCAATTTGTCCTGAGGATGAACGGGAAGACGGGGAACCAATGAGAGACAAGCTCTTGGTGTTGGGACAGGCACAGGTCACTCTATTTTCCCATCAGGAAGAAGAATTAGCCACAGGCTCAGCCTGCCCCCCGGAACCAGAACAGGGCCTGAAGCCATCCTGCGCTTTTGCGGCCAGCTCCCAAAAAAGCGACTTGTAAAATGGAGCTTCAGGGCACTGCAATTCACAAACCTGCAGAGTTATAAATGATAACTCTCGTCCACAAATATATGGAGGGAAGGCAAAGAAGAGGATTTGAAATCAAGGCAGAATTGCAGGAAACAGATTTCAGGAGGTAGATTCAAATCGCCTTTAAAGCACATGAAAAGCGGCAAAACGTTGACAATGATGCCCTTGGCCAAAAAGGGCGTATGCGTTTTTTCCTGAATATATTCAGGAAAAAACGCATACGCCCTTTTTGGCCAACCAAGCAACCTGGAATGGCAAATCAGCGCTACAAAGAAGTCTCGCTTCCCATCGGTCAAAAGGGCCATGCTGAAAAAAGTGTCAAAACCAGAAATGCAGGACAGGCCATGGAGAAATGGGAGCCTTGCTACACTGATGGGCGGGATGTACATTGCCAACAGCCACTCTGGAGAAGTGTACGGTGTGTCCTGAAACATCTAAAAAACACAGCTTAGAGAGCATAGGGCACTTCCACGCCTGGGAGGATAAAGTAGGAAAATTGAAAATCAGCAAGACACAAGCACCCCAAAGTTTAGGGCTGCTCTGTTGACAAGGACCTACACTTCATTCCACCTTAAATATCCCGGGAAAGCGAAAAATGGATAAAAAAGTTGTGGTCCCTATGTACAATGGAATATCACTCAGCCATGAAATCAATGTCATAAGGCTAGTAGCAGCATGATGAGTGGATTTAGGTAAGACGATTCTAAGTGAAATAAGTCACACAGAAAAGGACACTTCTCATAAGGTGTCACTTATAGAGGGAATGTAAAAACCGTTACACTTGAACTGAATTACAAAACAGAACAGAGTCACACATGCAGAAAACACACTATGGCTGCTTAACGGGAAAGGTGAGGTGGGGTGATACATAAAACAAGAGTTTCAAATTAGCTCAGATACCGTTCCATAAACCCAATATGTAATAGACAAGACCTACTCCTTGCTCAGAGAACTGGACTCAACACGACCGATTCACCGCACAAGAATATATCTGACTAGTAATAATCTTAAAACCTATGTATTGATATCTCTCTGTTAGTGTGTCAAGTGGGTGTAAAGCGGCATAAACACAGCCGTGAAAAGCAGCTAAACCCCATTATAAAAATAACTTACTTTTAAAAACCCATGAAACAAAGACAGGGAAAGAGAGAGAAATTCTTACACAATTCGTTCCGGGGCTGTGATGCAACCTGGATTGACCATATCTAGACCCACAGCTGGATGAGACATAAGGGTGGACACTCTTGGGGCTGAGAGGTTTGGTGAGGTTGGGTGAGCAAACGCAGACCCTTTAAAGTAATACTGCGTGCTACCCATCGCATGGGTCCCAAATCTCCAGGTTCAAGGGCATCTTCCTACATCGAAAACATGCATGAGAAACCCAAAAGATGGTACACCGTGTGATGGGGAAAGGTTTCTAAAACGCACCTAATTTCTCATCTCCTTGTGCTCGGGTTCGCCATTCCAGCCACTTTACTAGCAATCTCCCTACTTGGAGCATCAGGACCTTTAACCTCCTGTTCCGTACAGGTTGCAATTTGTCCTGACGATGAACGGGAAGACGGGGAACCAATGAGAGACTAGCTCTTGGTGTTGGGACAGGCACAGGTCACTCTATTTTCCCATCAGGAAGAAGAATTAACCACAGGCTCAGCCTGCCCCCCGGAACCAGAACAGGGCCTGAAGCCATCCTGCGCTTTTGCGGCCAGCTCCCAAAAAAGCGACTTGTAAAATGGAGCTTCAGGGCACTGCAATTCACAAACCTGCAGAGTTATAAATGATAACTCTCGTCCACAAATATATTGAGGGAAGGCAAAGAAGAAGATTTGAAATCAAGGCAGAATTGCAGGAAACAGATTTCAGGAGGTAGATTCGAATCGCCTTTAAAGCACATGAAAAGCGGCAAAAGGTTGACAATGATGCCCTTGGCCAAAAAGGGCGTATGCGTTTTTTCCTGAATATATTCAGGAAAAAACGCATACGCCCTTTTTGGCCAACCAAGCAACGTGGAAAGGCAAATCAGCGCTACAAAGAAGTCTCGCTTCCCATCGGTCAAAAGGGCCATGCTGAAAAAAGTGTCAAAACCAGAAATGCAGGACAGGCCATGGAGAAATGGGAGCCTTGCTACACTGATGGGCGGGATGTAAATTGCCAACAGCCACTCTGGAGAAGTGTACGGTGTGTCCTGAAACATCGAAAAAACACAGCTTAGAGAGCATAGGGCACTTCCATGCATGGGGGGATAAAGTGGGAAAATTGAAAATCAGCAAGACACAAGCACCCCAAAGTTTAGGGCTGCTCTGTTGACAAGGACCTCCACTTCCTTCCACCTTAAATATCCCAGGAAAGCGAAAAATGGATAAAAAAGTTGTGGTCCTTATGTACAATGGAATATCACTCAGCCATGAAATCAATATCATAAGGCTAGTAGCAGCATGATGAGTGGATTTAGGTAAGACGATTCTAAGTGAAATAAGTCACACAGAAAAGGACACTTCTCATAAGGTGTCACTTATAGAGGGAATGTAAAAACCGTTACACTTGAACTGAATTACAAAACAGAACAGAGTCACACATGCAGAAAACACACTATGGCTGCTTAACGGGAAAGGTGAGGTGGGGTGATACATAAAACAAGAGTTTCAAATTAGCTCAGATACCGTTCCATAAACCCAATATGTAAAAGACAAGACCTACTCCTTGCTCAGAGAACTGGACTCAACACGCCCGATTCACCGCACAAGAATATATCTGACTAGTAATAATCTTAAAACCTATGTATTGATATCTCTCTGTTAGTGTGTCAAGTGGGTGTAAAGCGGCCTAAACACAGCCGTGAAAAGCAGCTAAACCCCATTATAAAAATAAATTACTTTTAAAAACCCATGAAACAAAGACAGGGAAAGAGAGAGAAATTCTTACACAATTCGTTCAGGGGCTGTGATGCAACCTGGATTGACCATATCTAGACCCACAGCTGGATGAGACATAAGGGTGGACACTCTTGGGGCTGAGAGGTTTGGTGAGGTTGGGTGAGCAAACGCAGACCCTTTAAAGTAATACTGCGTGCTACCCATCGCATGGGTCCCAAATCTCCAGGTTCAAGGGCATCTTCCTACATCGAAAACATGCATGAGAAACCCAGAAGATGGTACACCGTGTGATGGGGAAAGGTTTCTAAAACGCACCTCATTTCTCATCTCCTTGTGCTCGGGTTCGCCATTCCAGCCACTTTACTAGCAATCTCCCTACTTGGAGCATCAGCACCTTTAACCTCCTGTTCCGTACAGGTTGCAATTTGTCCTGAGGATGAACGGGAAGACGGGGAACCAATGAGAGACTAGCTCTTGGTGTTGGGACAGGCACAGGTCACTCTATTTTCCCATCAGGAAGAAGAATTAGCCACAGGCTCAGCCTGCCCCCCGGAACCAGAACAGGGCCTGAAGCCATCCTGCGCTTTTGCGGCCAGCTCCCAAAAAAGCGACTTTTAAAATGGAGCTTTAGGGCACTGCAATTCACAAACCTGCAGATTTATAAATGATAACTCTCGTCCACAAATATATTGAGGGAAGGCAAAGAAGAGGATTTGAAATCAAGGCAGAATTGCAGGAAACAGATTTCAGGAGGTAGATTCGAATCGCCTTTAAAGCACATGAAAAGCGGCAAAACGTTGACAATGATGCCCTTGGCCAAAAAGGGCGTATGCGTTTTTTCCTGAATATATTCAGGAAAAAACGCATACGCCCTTTTTGGCCAACCAAGCAACCTGGAAAGGCAAATCAGCGCTACAAAGAAGTCTCGCTTCCCATCGGTCAAAAGGACCATGCTGAAAAAAGTGTCAAAACCAGAAATGCAGGACAGGCCATGGAGAAATGGGAGCCTTGCTACACTGATGGGCGGGATGTAAATTGCCAACAGCCACTCTGGAGAAGTGTACGGTGTGTCCTGAAACATCTAAAAAACACAGCTTAGAGAGCATAGGGCACTTCCACGCATGGGGGGATAAAGTGGGAAAATTGAAAATCAGCAAGACACAAGCAGCCCAAACTTTAGGGCTGCTCTGTTGACAAGGACCTCCACTTCATTCCACCTTAAATATCCCAGGAAAGCGAAAAATGGATAAAAAAGTTGTGGTCCTTATGTACAATGGGATATCACTCAGCCATGAAATCAATGTCATAAGGCTAGTAGCAGCATGATGAGTGGATTTAGGTAAGACGATTCTAAGTGAAATAAGTCACACAGAAAAGGACACTTCTCATAAGGTGTCACTTATAGAGGGAATGTAAAAACCGTTACACTTGAACTGAATTACAAAACAGAACAGAGTCACACATGCAGAAAACACACTATGGCTGCTTAACGGGAAAGGTGAGGTGGGGTGATACATAAAACAAGAGTTTCAAATTAGCTCAGATACTGTTCCATAAACCCAATATGTAATAGACAAGACCTACTCCTTGCTCAGAGAACTGGACTCAACACGCCCGATTCACCGCACAAAAATATATCTGACTAGTAATAATCTTAAAACCTATGCATTGATATCTCTCTGTTAGTGTGTCAAGTGGGTGTAAAGCGGCATAAACACAACCGTGAAAAGCAGCTAAACCCCATTATAAAAATAACTTACTTTTAAAAACCCATGAAACAAAGACAGGTAAAGAGAGAGAAATTCTTACACAATTCGTTCCGGGGCTGTGATGCAACCTGGATTGACCATATCTAGACCCACAGCTGGATGAGACATAAGGGTGGACACTCTTGGGGCTGAGAGGTTTGGTGAGGTTGGGTGAGCAAACGCAGACCCTTTAAAGTAATACTGCGTGTTACCCATCGCATGGGTCCCAAATCTCCAGGTTCAAGGGCATCTTCCTACATCGAAAACATGCATGAGAAACCCAAAAGATGGTACACCGTGTGATGGGGAAAGGTTTCTAAAACGCACCTAATTTCTCATCTCCTTGTGCTCGGGTTCGCCATTCCAGCCACTTTACTAGCAATCTCCCTACTTGGAGCATCAGCACCTTTAACCTCCTGTTCCGTACAGGTTGCAATTTGTCCTGAGGATGAACGGGAAGACGGGGAACCAATGAGAGACAAGCTCTTGGTGTTGGGACAGGCACAGGTCACTCTATTTTCCCATCAGGAAGAAGAATTAGCCACAGGCTCAGCCTGCCCCCCGGAACCAGAACAGGGCCTGAAGCCATCCTGCGCTTTTGCGGCCAGCTCCCAAAAAAGCGACTTCTAAAATGGAGCTTTAGGGCACTGCAATTCACAAACCTGCAGAGTTATAAATGATAACTCTCGTCCACAAATATATGGAGGGAAGGCAAAGAAGAGGATTTGAAATCAAGGCAGAATTGCAGGAAACAGATTTCAGGAGGTAGATTCGAATCGCCTTTAAAGCACAGGAAAAGCGGCAAAAGGTTGACAATGATGCCCTTGGCCAAAAAGGGCGTATGCGTTTTTTCCTGAATATATTCAGGAAAAAACGCATACGCCCTTTTTGGCCAACCAAGCAACCTGTAAAGGCAAATCAGCGCTACAAAGAAGTCTCGCTTCCCATCGGTCAAAAGGGCCATGCTGAAAAAAGTGTCAAAACCAGAAATGCAGGACAGGCCATGGAGAAATGGGAGCCTTGCTACACTGATGGGCGGAATGTAAATTGCCAACAGCCACTCTGGAGAAGTGTACGGTGTGTCCTGAAACATCTAAAAAACACAGCTTAGAGAGCATAGGGCACTTTCATGCCTGGGGGGATAAAGTAGGAAAATTGAAAATCAGCAAGACACAAGCACCCCAAAGTTTAGGGCTGCTCTGTTGACAAGGACCTCAACTTCATTCCACCTTAAATGTCCCAGGAAAGCGAAAAATGGATAAAAAAGTTGTGGTCCTTATATTCAATGGAATATCACTCAGCCATGAAATCAATGTCATAAGGCTAGTAGCAGCATGATGAGTGGATTTAGGTAAGACGATTCTAAGTGAAATAAGTCACACAGAAAAGGACACTTCTCATAAGGTGTCACTTATAGAGGGAATGTAAAAACCGTTACACTTGAACTGAATTACAAAACAGAACAGAGTCACACATGCAGAAAACACACTATGGCTGCTTTACGGGAAAGGTGAGGTGGGGTGATACATAAAACAAGAGTTTCAAATTAGCTCAGATACCGTTCCATAAACCCAATATGTAATAGACAAGACCTACTCCTTGCTCAGAGAACTGGACTCAACACGCCCGATTCACCGCCCAAGAATATATCTGACTAGTAATAATCTTAAAACCTATGTATTGATATCTCTCTGTTAGTGTGTCAAGTGGGTGTAAAGCGGCATAAACACAGCCGTGAAAAGCAGCTAAACCCCATTATAAAAGTAAATTACTTTTAAAAACCCATGAAACAAAGACAGGGAAAGAGAGAGAAATTCTTACACAATTCGTTCCGGGGCTGTGATGCAACCTGGATTGACCATATCTAGACCCACAGCTGGATGAGACATAAGGGTGGACACTCTTGGGGCTGAGAGGTTTGGTGAGGTTGGGTGAGCAAACGCAGACCCTTTAAAGTAATACTGCGTGCTACCCATCGCATGGGTCCCAAATCTCCAGGTTCAAGGGCATCTTCCTACATCGAAAACATGCATGAGAAACCCAGAAGATGGTACACCGTTTGATGGGGAAAGGTTTCTAAAACGCACCTCATTTCTCATCTCCTTGTGCTCGGGTTCGCCATTCCAGCCACTTTACTAGCAATCTCCCTACTTGGAGCATCAGCACCTTTAACCTCCTGTTCCGTACAGGTTGCAATTTGTCCTGAGGATGAACGGGAAGACGGGGAACCAATGAGAGACTAGCTCTTGGTGTTGGGACAGGCACAGGTCACTCTATTTTCCCATCAGGAAGAAGAATTAGCCACAGGCTCAGCCTGCCCCCCGGAACCAGAACAGGGCCTGAAGCCATCCTGCGCTTTTGCGGCCGGCTCCCAAAAAAGCGACTTGTAAAATGGAGCTTCAGGGCACTGCAATTCACAAACCTGCAGAGTTATAAATGATAACTCTCGTCCACAAATATATTGAGGGAAGGCAAAGAAGAGGATTTGAAATCAAGGCAGAATTGCAGGAAACAGATTTCAGGAGGTAGATACGAATGGCCTTTAAATCACATGAAAAGCGGCAAAACGTTGACAATGATGCCCTTGGCCAAAAAGAGCGTATGCGTTTTTTCCTGAATATATTCAGGAAAAAACGCATACGCTCTTTTTGGCCAACCAAGCAACGTGGAAAGGCAAATCAGCGCTACAAAGAAGTCTCGCTTCCCATCGGTCAAAAGGGCCATGCTGAAAAAAGTGTCAAAACCAGAAATGCAGGACAGGCCATGGAGAAATGGGAGCCTTGCTACACTGATGGGCGGGATGTAAATTGCCAACAGCCACTCTGGAGAAGTGTACGGTGTGTCCTGAAACATCGAAAAAACACAGCTTAGAGAGCATAGGGCACTTCCATGCATGGGGGGATAAAGTGGGAAAATTGAAAATCAGCAAGACACAAGCACCCCAAAGTTTAGGGCTGCTCTGTTGACAAGGACCTCCACTTCCTTCCACCTTAAATATCCCAGGAAAGCGAAAAATGGATAAAAAAGTTGTGGTCCTTATGTACAATGGAATATCACTCAGCCATGAAATCAATATCATAAGGCTAGTAGCAGCATGATGAGTGGATTTAGGTAAGACGATTCTAAGTGAAATAAGTCACACAGAAAAGGACACTTCTCATAAGGTGTCACTTATAGAGGGAATGTAAAAACCGTTACACTTGAACTGAATTACAAAACAGAACAGAGTCACACATGCAGAAAACACACTATGGCTGCTTAACGGGAAAGGTGAGGTGGGGTGATACATAAAACAAGAGTTTCAAATTAGCTCAGATACCGTTCCATAAACCCAATATGTAAAAGACAAGACCTACTCCTTGCTCAGAGAACTGGACTCAACACGCCCGATTCACCGCACAAGAATATATCTGACTAGTAATAATCTTAAAACCTATGTATTGATATCTCTCTGTTAGTGTGTCAAGTGGGTGTAAAGCGGCCTAAACACAGCCGTGAAAAGCAGCTAAACCCCATTATAAAAATAAATTACTTTTAAAAACCCATGAAACAAAGACAGGGAAAGAGAGAGAAATTCTTACACAATTCGTTCAGGGGCTGTGATGCAACCTGGAATGACCATATCTAGACCCACAGCTGGATGAGACATAAGGGTGGACACTCTTGGGGCTGAGAGGTTTGGTGAGGTTGGGTGAGCAAACGCAGACCCTTTAAAGTAATACTGCGTGCTACCCATCGCATGGGTCCCAAATCTCCAGGTTCAAGGGCATCTTCCTACATCGAAAACATGCATGAGAAACCCAGAAGATGGTACACCGTGTGATGGGGAAAGGTTTCTAAAACGCACCTCATTTCTCATCTCCTTGTGCTCGGGTTCGCCATTCCAGCCACTTTACTAGCAATCTCCCTACTTGGAGCATCAGCACCTTTAACCTCCTGTTCCGTACAGGTTGCAATTTGTCCTGAGGATGAACGGGAAGACGGGGAACCAATGAGAGACTAGCTCTTGGTGTTGGGACAGGCACAGGTCACTCTATTTTCCCATCAGGAAGAAGAATTAGCCACAGGCTCAGCCTGCCCCCCGGAACCAGAACAGGGCCTGAAGCCATCCTGCGCTTTTGCGGCCAGCTCCCAAAAAAGCGACTTCTAAAATGGAGCTTTAGGGCACTGCAATTCACAAACCTGCAGATTTATAAATGATAACTCTCGTCCACAAATATATTGAGGGAAGGCAAAGAAGAGGATTTGAAATCAAGGCAGAATTGCAGCAAACAGATTTCAGGAGGTACATTCGAATCGCCTTTAAAGCACATGAAAAGCGGCAAAACGTTGACAATGATGCCCTTGGCCAAAAAGGGCGTATGCGTTTTTTCCTGAATATATTCAGGAAAAAACGCATACGCCCTTTTTGGCCAACCAAGCAACCTGGAAAGGCAAATCAGCGCTACAAAGAAGTCTCGCTTCCCATCGGTCAAAAGGGCCATGCTGAAAAAAGTGTCAAAACCAGAAATGCAGGACAGGCCATGGAGAAATGGGAGCCTTGCTACACTGATGGGCGGGATGTAAATTGCCAACAGCCACTCTGGAGAAGTGTACGGTGTGTCCTGAAACATCTAAAAAACACAGCTTAGAGAGCATAGGGCACTTCCACGCATGGGGGGATAAAGTGGGAAAATTGAAAATCAGCAAGACACAAGCAGCCCAAACTTTAGGGCTGCTCTGTTGACAAGGACCTCCACTTCATTCCACCTTAAATATCCCAGGAAAGCGAAAAATGGATAAAAAAGTTGTGGTCCTTATGTACAATGGGATATCACTCAGCCATGAAATCAATGTCATAAGGCTAGTAGCAGCATGATGAGTGGATTTAGGTAAGACGATTCTAAGTGAAATAAGTCACACAGAAAAGGACACTTCTCATAAGGTGTCACTTATAGAGGGAATGTAAAAACCGTTACACTTGAACTGAATTACAAAACAGAACAGAGTCACACATGCAGAAAACAAACTATGGCTGCTTAACGGGAAAGGTGAGGTGGGGTGATACATAAAACAAGAGTTTCAAATTAGCTCAGATACTGTTCCATAAACCCAATATGTAATAGACAAGACCTACTCCTTGCTCAGAGAACTGGACTCAACACGCCCGATTCACCGCACAAGAATATATCTGACTAGTAATAATCTTAAAACCTATGCATTGATATCTCTCTCTTAGTGTGTCAAGTGGGTGTAAAGCGGCATAAACACAACCGTGAAAAGCAGCTAAACCCCATTATAAAAATAACTTACTTTTAAAAACCCATGAAACAAAGACAGGTAAAGAGAGAGAAATTCTTACACAATTCGTTCCGGGGCTGTGATGCAACCTGGATTGACCATATCTAGACCCACAGCTGGATGAGACATAAGGGTGGACACTCTTGGGGCTGAGAGGTTTGGTGAGGTTGGGTGAGCAAACGCAGACCCTTTAAAGTAATACTGCGTGTTACCCATCGCATGGGTCCCAAATCTCCAGGTTCAAGGGCATCTTCCTACATCGAAAACATGCATGAGAAACCCAAAAGATGGTACACCATGTGATGGGGAAAGGTTTCTAAAACGCACCTAATTTCTCATCTCCTTGTGCTCGGGTTCGCCATTCCAGCCACTTTACTAGCAATCTCCCTACTTGGAGCATCAGCACCTTTAACCTCCTGTTCCGTACAGGTTGCAATTTGTCCTGAGGATGAACGGGAAGACGGGGAACCAATGAGAGACAAGCTCTTGGTGTTGGGACAGGCACAGGTCACTCTATTTTCCCATCAGGAAGAAGAATTAGCCACAGGCTCAGCCTGCCCCCCGGAACCAGAACAGGGCCTGAAGCCATCCTGCGCTTTTGCGGCCAGCTCCCAAAAAAGCGACTTCTAAAATGGAGCTTTAGGGCACTGCAATTCACAAACCTGCAGAGTTATAAATGATAACTCTCGTCCACAAATATATGGAGGGAAGGCAAAGAAGAGGATTTGAAATCAAGGCAGAATTGCAGGAAACAGATTTCAGGAGGTAGATTCGAATCGCCTTTAAAGCACAGGAAAAGCGGCAAAAGGTTGACAATGATGCCCTTGGCCAAAAAGGGCGTATGCGTTTTTTCCTGAATATATTCAGGAAAAAACGCATACGCCCTTTTTGGCCAACCAAGCAACCTGGAAAGGCAAATCAGCGCTACAAAGAAGTCTCGCTTCCCATCGGTCAAAAGGGCCATGCTGAAAAAAGTGTCAAAACCAGAAATGCAGGACAGGCCATGGAGAAATGGGAGCCTTGCTACACTGATGGGCGGGATGTAAATTGCAAACAGCCACTCTGGAGAAGTGTACGGTGTGTCCTGAAACATCTAAAAAACACAGCTTAGAGAGCATAGGGCACTTCCACGCATGGGGGGATAAAGTGGGAAAATTGAAAATCAGCAAGACACAAGCAGCCCAAACTTTAGGGCTGCTCTGTTGACAAGGACCTCCACTTCATTCCACCTTAAATATCCCAGGAAAGCGAAAAATGGATAAAAATGTTGTGGTCCTTATGTACAATGGGATATCACTCAGCCATGAAATCAATGTCATAAGGCTAGTAGCAGCATGATGAGTGGATTTAGGTAAGACGATTCTAAGTGAAATAAGTCACACAGAAAAGGACACTTCTCATAAGGTGTCACTTATAGAGGGAATGTAAAAACCGTTACACTTGAACTGAATTACAAAACAGAACAGAGTCACACATGCAGAAAACACACTATGGCTGCTTAACGGGAAAGGTGAGGTGGGGTGATACATAAAACAAGAGTTTCAAATTAGCTCAGATACTGTTCCATAAACCCAATATGTAATAGACAAGACCTACTCCTTGCTCAGAGAACTGGACTCAACACGCCCGATTCACCGCACAAGAATATATCTGACTAGTAATAATCTTAAAACCTATGCATTGATATCTCTCTGTTAGTGTGTCAAGTGGGTGTAAAGCGGCATAAACACAGCCGTGAAAAGCAGCTAAACCCCATTATAAAAATAACTTACTTTTAAAAACCCATGAAACAAAGACAGGGAAAGAGAGAGAAATTCTTACACAATTCGTTCCGGGGCTGTGATGCAACCTGGATTGACCATATCTAGACCCACAGCTGGATGAGACATAAGGGTGGACACTCTTGGGGCTGAGAGGTTTGGTGAGGTTGGGTGAGCAAACGCAGACCCTTTAAAGTAATACTGCGTGTTACCCATCGCATGGGTCCCAAATCTCCAGGTTCAAGGGCATCTTCCTACATCGAAACCATGCATGAGAAACCCAGAAGATGGTACACCGTGTGATGGGGAAAGGTTTCTAAAACGCACCTCATTTCTCATCTCCTTGTGCTCGGGTTCGCCATTCCAGCCACTTTACTAGCAATCTCCCTACTTGGAGCATCAGCACCTTTAACCTCCTGTTCCGTACAGGTTGCAATTTGTCCTGAGGATGAACGGGAAGACGGGGAACCAATGAGAGACAAGCTCTTGGTGTTGGGACAGGCACAGGTCACTCTATTTTCCCATCAGGAAGAAGAATTAGCCACAGGCTCAGCCTGCCCCCCGGAACCAGAACAGGGCCTGAAGCCATCCTGCGCTTTTGCGGCCAGCTCCCAAAAAAGCGACTTCTAAAATGGAGCTTTAGGGCACTGCAATTCACAAACCTGCAGAGTTATAAATGATAACTCTCGTCCACAAATATATGGAGGGAAGGCAAAGAAGAGGATTTGAAATCAAGGCAGAATTGCAGGAAACAGATTTCAGGAGGTAGATTCGAATCGCCTTTAAAGCACAGGAAAAGCGGCAAAAGGTTGACAATGATGCCCTTGGCCAAAAAGGGCGTATGCGTTTTTTCCTGAATATATTCAGGAAAAAACGCATACGCCCTTTTTGGCCAACCAAGCAACCTGGAAAGGCAAATCAGCGCTACAAAGAAGTCTCGCTTCCCATCGGTCAAAAGGGCCATGCTGAAAAAAGTGTCAAAACCAGAAATGCAGGACAGGCCATGGAGAAATGGGAGCCTTGCTACACTGATGGGCGGAATGTAAATTGCCAACAGCCACTCTGGAGAAGTGTACGGTGTGTCCTGAAACATCTAAAAAACACAGCTTAGAGAGCATAGGGCACTTTCATGCCTGGGGGGATAAAGTAGGAAAATTGAAAATCAGCAAGACACAAGCACCCCAAAGTTTAGGGCTGCTCTGTTGACAAGGACCTCCACTTCATTCCACCTTAAATGTCCCAGGAAAGCGAAAAATGGATAAAAAAGTTGTGGTCCTTATATACAATGGAATATCACTCAGCCATGAAATCAATGTCATAAGGCTAGTAGCAGCATGATGAGTGGATTTAGGTAAGACGATTCTAAGTGAAATAAGTCACACAGAAAAGGACACTTCTCATAAGGTGTCACTTATAGAGGGAATGTAAAAACCGTTACACTTGAACTGAATTACAAAACAGAACAGAGTCACACATGCAGAAAACACACTATGGCTGCTTAACGGGAAAGGTGAGGTGGGGTGATACATAAAACAAGAGTTTCAAATTAGCTCAGATACCGTTCCATAAACCCAATATGTAATAGACAAGACCTACTCCTTGCTCAGAGAACTGGACTCAACACGCCCGATTCACCGCCCAAGAATATATCTGACTAGTAATAATCTTAAAACCTATGTATTGATATCTCTCTGTTAGTGTGTCAAGTGGGTGTAAAGCGGCATAAACACAGCCGTGAAAAGCAGCTAAACCCCATTATAAAAGTAAATTACTTTTAAAAACCCATGAAACAAAGACAGGGAAAGAGAGAGAAATTCTTACACAATTCGTTCCGGGGCTGTGATGCAACCTGGATTGACCATATCTAGACCCACAGCTGGATGAGACATAAGGGTGGACACTCTTGGGGCTGAGAGGTTTGGTGAGGTTGGGTGAGCAAACGCAGACCCTTTAAAGTAATACTGCGTGCTACCCATCGCATGGGTCCCAAATCTCCAGGTTCAAGGGCATCTTCCTACATCGAAAACATGCATGAGAAACCCAGAAGATGGTACACCGTGTGATGGGGAAAGGTTTCTAAAACGCACCTCATTTCTCATCTCCTTGTGCTCGGGTTCGCCATTCCAGCCACTTTACTAGCAATCTCCCTACTTGGAGCATCAGCACCTTTAACCTCCTGTTCCGTACAGGTTGCAATTTGTCCTGAGGATGAACGGGAAGACGGGGAACCAATGAGAGACTAGCTCTTGGTGTTGGGACAGGCACAGGTCACTCTATTTTCCCATCAGGAAGAAGAATTAACCACAGGCTCAGCCTGCCCCCCTGAACCAGAACAGGGCCTGAAGCCATCCTGCGCTTTTGCGGCCGGCTCCCAAAAAAGCGACTTGTAAAATGGAGCTTCAGGGCACTGCAATTCACAAACCTGCAGAGTTATAAATGATAACTCTCGTCCACAAATATATTGAGGGAAGGCAAAGAAGAGGATTTGAAATCAAGGCAGAATTGCAGGAAACAGATTTCAGGAGGTAGATACGAATGGCCTTTAAATCACATGAAAAGCGGCAAAACGTTGACAATGATGCCCTTGGCCAAAAAGAGCGTATGCGTTTTTTCCTGAATATATTCAGGAAAAAACGCATACGCTCTTTTTGGCCAACCAAGCAACGTGGAAAGGCAAATCAGCGCTACAAAGAAGTCTCGCTTCCCATCGGTCAAAAGGGCCATGCTGAAAAAAGTGTCAAAACCAGAAATGCAGGACAGGCCATGGAGAAATGGGAGCCTTGCTACACTGATGGGCGGGATGTAAATTGCAAACAGCCACTCTGGAGAAGTGTACGGTGTGTCCTGAAACATCTAAAAAACACAGCTTAGAGAGCATAGGGCACTTCCACGCATGGGGGGATAAAGTGGGAAAATTGAAAATCAGCAAGACACAAGCAGCCCAAACTTTAGGGCTGCTCTGTTGACAAGGACCTCCACTTCATTCCACCTTAAATATCCCAGGAAAGCGAAAAATGGATAAAAAAGTTGTGGTCCTTATATACAATGGAATATCACTCAGCCATGAAATCAATGTCATAAGGCTAGTAGCAGCATGATGAGTGGATTTAGGTAAGACGATTCTAAGTGAAATAAGTCACACAGAAAAGGACACTTCTCATAAGGTGTCACTTATAGAGGGAATGTAAAAACCGTTACACTTGAACTGAATTACAAAACAGAACAGAGTCACACATGCAGAAAACACACTATGGCTGCTTAACGGGAAAGGTGAGGTGGGGTGATACATAAAACAAGAGTTTCAAATTAGCTCAGATACCGTTCCATAAACCCAATATGTAATAGACAAGACCTACTCCTTGCTCAGAGAACTGGACTCAACACGCCCGATTCACCGCCCAAGAATATATCTGACTAGTAATAATCTTAAAACCTATGTATTGATATCTCTCTGTTAGTGTGTCAAGTGGGTGTAAAGCGGCATAAACACAGCCGTGAAAAGCAGCTAAACCCCATTATAAAAGTAAATTACTTTTAAAAACCCATGAAACAAAGACAGGGAAAGAGAGAGAAATTCTTACACAATTCGTTCCGGGGCTGTGATGCAACCTGGATTGACCATATCTAGACCCACAGCTGGATGAGACATAAGGGTGGACACTCTTGGGGCTGAGAGGTTTGGTGAGGTTGGGTGAGCAAACGCAGACCCTTTAAAGTAATACTGCGTGCTACCCATCGCATGGGTCCCAAATCTCCAGGTTCAAGGGCATCTTCCTACATCGAAAACATGCATGAGAAACCCAGAAGATGGTACACCGTGTGATGGGGAAAGGTTTCTAAAACGCACCTCATTTCTCATCTCCTTGTGCTCGGGTTCGCCATTCCAGCCACTTTACTAGCAATCTCCCTACTTGGAGCATCAGCACCTTTAACCTCCTGTTCCGTACAGGTTGCAATTTGTCCTGAGGATGAACGGGAAGACGGGGAACCAATGAGAGACTAGCTCTTGGTGTTGGGACAGGCACAGGTCACTCTATTTTCCCATCAGGAAGAAGAATTAGCCACAGGCTCAGCCTGCCCCCCGGAACCAGAACAGGGCCTGAAGCCATCCTGCGCTTTTGCGGCCAGCTCCCAAAAAAGCGACTTCTAAAATGGAGCTTTAGGGCACTGCAATTCACAAACCTGCAGATTTATAAATGATAACTCTCGTCCACAAATATATTGAGGGAAGGCAAAGAAGAGGATTTGAAATCAAGGCAGAATTGCAGCAAACAGATTTCAGGAGGTACATTCGAATCGCCTTTAAAGCACATGAAAAGCGGCAAAACGTTGACAATGATGCCCTTGGCCAAAAAGGGCGTATGCGTTTTTTCCTGAATATATTCAGGAAAAAACGCATACGCCCTTTTTGGCCAACCAAGCAACCTGGAAAGGCAAATCAGCGCTACAAAGAAGTCTCGCTTCCCATCGGTCAAAAGGGCCATGCTGAAAAAAGTGTCAAAACCAGAAATGCAGGACAGGCCATGGAGAAATGGGAGCCTTGCTACACTGATGGGCGGGATGTAAATTGCCAACAGCCACTCTGGAGAAGTGTACGGTGTGTCCTGAAACATCTAAAAAACACAGCTTAGAGAGCATAGGGCACTTCCACGCATGGGGGGATAAAGTGGGAAAATTGAAAATCAGCAAGACACAAGCAGCCCAAACTTTAGGGCTGCTCTGTTGACAAGGACCTCCACTTCATTCCACCTTAAATATCCCAGGAAAGCGAAAAATGGATAAAAAAGTTGTGGTCCTTATGTACAATGGGATATCACTCAGCCATGAAATCAATGTCATAAGGCTAGTAGCAGCATGATGAGTGGATTTAGGTAAGACGATTCTAAGTGAAATAAGTCACACAGAAAAGGACACTTCTCATAAGGTGTCACTTATAGAGGGAATGTAAAAACCGTTACACTTGAACTGAATTACAAAACAGAACAGAGTCACACATGCAGAAAACAAACTATGGCTGCTTAACGGGAAAGGTGAGGTGGGGTGATACATAAAACAAGAGTTTCAAATTAGCTCAGATACTGTTCCATAAACCCAATATGTAATAGACAAGACCTACTCCTTGCTCAGAGAACTGGACTCAACACGCCCGATTCACCGCACAAGAATATATCTGACTAGTAATAATCTTAAAACCTATGCATTGATATCTCTCTCTTAGTGTGTCAAGTGGGTGTAAAGCGGCATAAACACAACCGTGAAAAGCAGCTAAACCCCATTATAAAAATAACTTACTTTTAAAAACCCATGAAACAAAGACAGGTAAAGAGAGAGAAATTCTTACACAATTCGTTCCGGGGCTGTGATGCAACCTGGATTGACCATATCTAGACCCACAGCTGGATGAGACATAAGGGTGGACACTCTTGGGGCTGAGAGGTTTGGTGAGGTTGGGTGAGCAAACGCAGACCCTTTAAAGTAATACTGCGTGTTACCCATCGCATGGGTCCCAAATCTCCAGGTTCAAGGGCATCTTCCTACATCGAAAACATGCATGAGAAACCCAAAAGATGGTACACCATGTGATGGGGAAAGGTTTCTAAAACGCACCTAATTTCTCATCTCCTTGTGCTCGGGTTCGCCATTCCAGCCACTTTACTAGCAATCTCCCTACTTGGAGCATCAGCACCTTTAACCTCCTGTTCCGTACAGGTTGCAATTTGTCCTGAGGATGAACGGGAAGACGGGGAACCAATGAGAGACAAGCTCTTGGTGTTGGGACAGGCACAGGTCACTCTATTTTCCCATCAGGAAGAAGAATTAGCCACAGGCTCAGCCTGCCCCCCGGAACCAGAACAGGGCCTGAAGCCATCCTGCGCTTTTGCGGCCAGCTCCCAAAAAAGCGACTTCTAAAATGGAGCTTTAGGGCACTGCAATTCACAAACCTGCAGAGTTATAAATGATAACTCTCGTCCACAAATATATGGAGGGAAGGCAAAGAAGAGGATTTGAAATCAAGGCAGAATTGCAGGAAACAGATTTCAGGAGGTAGATTCGAATCGCCTTTAAAGCACAGGAAAAGCGGCAAAAGGTTGACAATGATGCCCTTGGCCAAAAAGGGCGTATGCGTTTTTTCCTGAATATATTCAGGAAAAAACGCATACGCCCTTTTTGGCCAACCAAGCAACCTGGAAAGGCAAATCAGCGCTACAAAGAAGTCTCGCTTCCCATCGGTCAAAAGGGCCATGCTGAAAAAAGTGTCAAAACCAGAAATGCAGGACAGGCCATGGAGAAATGGGAGCCTTGCTACACTGATGGGCGGAATGTAAATTGCCAACAGCCACTCTGGAGAAGTGTACGGTGTGTCCTGAAACATCTAAAAAACACAGCTTAGAGAGCATAGGGCACTTTCATGCCTGGGGGGATAAAGTAGGAAAATTGAAAATCAGCAAGACACAAGCACCCCAAAGTTTAGGGCTGCTCTGTTGACAAGGACCTCCACTTCATTCCACCTTAAATGTCCCAGGAAAGCGAAAAATGGATAAAAAAGTTGTGGTCCTTATATACAATGGAATATCACTCAGCCATGAAATCAATGTCATAAGGCTAGTAGCAGCATGATGAGTGGATTTAGGTAAGACGATTCTAAGTGAAATAAGTCACACAGAAAAGGACACTTCTCATAAGGTGTCACTTATAGAGGGAATGTAAAAACCGTTACACTTGAACTGAATTACAAAACAGAACAGAGTCACACATGCAGAAAACACACTATGGCTGCTTAACGGGAAAGGTGAGGTGGGGTGATACATAAAACAAGAGTTTCAAATTAGCTCAGATACCGTTCCATAAACCCAATATGTAATAGACAAGACCTACTCCTTGCTCAGAGAACTGGACTCAACACGCCCGATTCACCGCCCAAGAATATATCTGACTAGTAATAATCTTAAAACCTATGTATTGATATCTCTCTGTTAGTGTGTCAAGTGGGTGTAAAGCGGCATAAACACAGCCGTGAAAAGCAGCTAAACCCCATTATAAAAGTAAATTACTTTTAAAAACCCATGAAACAAAGACAGGGAAAGAGAGAGAAATTCTTACACAATTCGTTCCGGGGCTGTGATGCAACCTGGATTGACCATATCTAGACCCACAGCTGGATGAGACATAAGGGTGGACACTCTTGGGGCTGAGAGGTTTGGTGAGGTTGGGTGAGCAAACGCAGACCCTTTAAAGTAATACTGCGTGCTACCCATCGCATGGGTCCCAAATCTCCAGGTTCAAGGGCATCTTCCTACATCGAAAACATGCATGAGAAACCCAGAAGATGGTACACCGTGTGATGGGGAAAGGTTTCTAAAACGCACCTCATTTCTCATCTCCTTGTGCTCGGGTTCGCCATTCCAGCCACTTTACTAGCAATCTCCCTACTTGGAGCATCAGCACCTTTAACCTCCTGTTCCGTACAGGTTGCAATTTGTCCTGAGGATGAACGGGAAGACGGGGAACCAATGAGAGACTAGCTCTTGGTGTTGGGACAGGCACAGGTCACTCTATTTTCCCATCAGGAAGAAGAATTAACCACAGGCTCAGCCTGCCCCCCTGAACCAGAACAGGGCCTGAAGCCATCCTGCGCTTTTGCGGCCGGCTCCCAAAAAAGCGACTTGTAAAATGGAGCTTCAGGGCACTGCAATTCACAAACCTGCAGAGTTATAAATGATAACTCTCGTCCACAAATATATTGAGGGAAGGCAAAGAAGAGGATTTGAAATCAAGGCAGAATTGCAGGAAACAGATTTCAGGAGGTAGATACGAATGGCCTTTAAATCACATGAAAAGCGGCAAAACGTTGACAATGATGCCCTTGGCCAAAAAGAGCGTATGCGTTTTTTCCTGAATATATTCAGGAAAAAACGCATACGCTCTTTTTGGCCAACCAAGCAACGTGGAAAGGCAAATCAGCGCTACAAAGAAGTCTCGCTTCCCATCGGTCAAAAGGGCCATGCTGAAAAAAGTGTCAAAACCAGAAATGCAGGACAGGCCATGGAGAAATGGGAGCCTTGCTACACTGATGGGCGGGATGTAAATTGCAAACAGCCACTCTGGAGAAGTGTACGGTGTGTCCTGAAACATCTAAAAAACACAGCTTAGAGAGCATAGGGCACTTCCACGCATGGGGGGATAAAGTGGGAAAATTGAAAATCAGCAAGACACAAGCAGCCCAAACTTTAGGGCTGCTCTGTTGACAAGGACCTCCACTTCATTCCACCTTAAATATCCCAGGAAAGCGAAAAATGGATAAAAATGTTGTGGTCCTTATGTACAATGGGATATCACTCAGCCATGAAATCAATGTCATAAGGCTAGTAGCAGCATGATGAGTGGATTTAGGTAAGACGATTCTAAGTGAAATAAGTCACACAGAAAAGGACACTTCTCATAAGGTGTCACTTATAGAGGGAATGTAAAAACCGTTACACTTGAACTGAATTACAAAACAGAACAGAGTCACACATGCAGAAAACACACTATGGCTGCTTAACGGGAAAGGTGAGGTGGGGTGATACATAAAACAAGAGTTTCAAATTAGCTCAGATACCGTTCCATAAACCCAATATGTAATAGACAAGACCTACTCCTTGCTCAGAGAACTGGACTCAACACGCCCGATTCACCGCACAAGAATATATCTGACTAGTAATAATCTTAAAACCTATGTATTGATATCTCTCTGTTAGTGTGTCAAGTGGGTGTAAAGCGGCCTAAACACAGCCGTGAAAAGCAGCTAAACCCCATTATAAATATAAATTACTTTTAAAAACCCATGAAACAAAGACAGGGAAAGAGAGAGAAATTCTTACACAATTCGTTCCGGGGCTGTGATGCAACCTGGATTGACCATATCTAGACCCACAGCTGGATGAGACATAAGGGTGGACACTCTTGGGGCTGAGAGGTTTGGTGAGGTTGGGTGAGCAAACGCAGACCCTTTAAAGTAATACTGCGTGCTACCCATCGCATGGGTCCCAAATCTCCAGGTTCAAGGGCATCTTCCTACATCGAAAACATGCATGAGAAACCCAGAAGATGGTACACCGTGTGATGGGGAAAGGTTTCTAAAACGCACCTCATTTCTCATCTCCTTGTGCTCGGGTTCGCCATTCCAGCCACTTTACTAGCAACTTCCCTACTTGGAGCATCAGCACCTTTAACCTCCTGTTCCGTACAGGATGCAATTTGTCCTGAGGATGAACGGGAAGACGGGGAACCAATGAGAGACTAGCTCTTGGTGTTGGGACAGGCACAGGTCACTCTATTTTCCCATCAGGAAGAAGAATTAGCCACAGGCTCAACCTGCCCCCCGGAACCAGAACAGGGCCTGAAGCCATCCTGCGCTTTTGCGGCCAGCTCCCAAAAAAGCGACTTGTAAAATGGAGCTTCAGGGCACTGCAATTCACAAACCTGCAGAGTTATAAATGATAACTCTCGTCCACAAATATATTGAGGGAAGGCAAAGAAGAGGATTTGAAATCAAGGCAGAATTGCAGGAAACAGATTTCAGGAGGTAGATTCGAATCGCCTTTAAAGCACATGAAAAGCGGCAAAACGTTGACAATGATACCCTTGGCCAAAAAGGGCGTATGCGTTTTTTCCTGAATACATTCAGGAAAAAACGCATACGCCCTTTTTGGCCAATCAAGCAACCTGGAAAGGCCAATCAGCGCTACAAAGAAGTCTCGCTTCCCATCGGTCAAAAGGGCCATGCTGAAAAAATGTCAAAACCAGAAATGCAGGACAGGCCATGGAGAAATGGGAGCCTTGCTACACTGATGGGCGGGATGTAAATTGCCAACAGCCACTCTTGAGAAGTGTACGGTGTGTCCTGAAACATCTAAAAAACACAGCTTAGAGAGCATAGGGCACTTCCACGCATGGGGGGATAAAGTGGGAAAATTGAAAATCAGCAAGACACAAGCACCCCAAAGTTTAGGGCTGCTCTGTTGACAAGGACCTCCACTTCCTTCCACCTTAAATATCCCAGGAAAGCGAAAAATGGATAAAAAAGTTGTGGTCCTTATGTACAATGGAATATCACTCAGCCATGAAATCAATGTCATAAGGCTAGTAGCAGCATGATGAGTGGATTTAGGTAAGACGATTCTAAGTGAAATAAGTCACACAGAAAAGGACACTTCTCATAAGGTGTCACTTATAGAGGGAATGTAAAAACCGTTACACTTGAACTGAATTACAAAACAGAACAGAGTCACACATGCAGAAAACACACTATGGCTGCTTAACGGGAAAGGTGAGGTGGGGTGATACATAAAACAAGAGTTTCAAATTAGCTCAGATACCGTTCCATAAACCCAATATGTAATAGACAAGACCTACTCCTTGCTCAGAGAACTGGACTCAACACGCCCGATTCACCGCCCAAGAATATATCTGACTAGTAATAATCTTAAAACCTATGTATTGATATCTCTCTGTTAGTGTGTCAAGTGGGTGTAAAGCGGCCTAAACACAGCCGTGAAAAGCAGCTAAACCCCATTATAAAAATAAATTACTTTTAAAAACCCATGAAACAAAGACAGGGAAAGAGAGAGAAATTCTTACACAATTCGTTCCGGGGCTGTGATGCAACCTGGATTGACCATATCTAGACCCACAGCTGGATGAGACATAAGGGTGGACACTCTTGGGGCTGAGAGGTTTGGTGAGGTTGGGTGAGCAAACGCAGACCCTTTAAAGTAATACTGCGTGCTACCCATCGCATGGGTCCCAAATCTCCAGGTTCAAGGGCATCTTCCTACATCGAAAACATGCATGAGAAACCCAGAAGATGGTACACCGTGTGATGGGGAAAGGTTTCTAAAACGCACCTCATTTCTCATCTCCTTGTGCTCGGGTTCGCCATTCCAGCCACTTTACTAGCAACTTCCCTACTTGGAGCATCAGGACCTTTAACCTCCTGTTCCGTACAGGTTGCAATTTGTCCTGAGGATGAACGGGAAGACGGGGAACCAATGAGAGACTAGCTCTTGGTGTTGGGACAGGCACAGGTCACTCTATTTTCCCATCAGGAAGAAGAATTAGCCACAGGCTCAGCCTGCCCCCCGGAACCAGAACAGGGCCTGAAGCCATCCTGCGCTTTTGCGGCCAGCTCCCAAAAAAGCGACTTCTAAAATGGAGCTTTAGGGCACTGCAATTCACAAACCTGCAGATTTATAAATGATAACTCTCGTCCACAAATATATTGAGGGAAGGCAAAGAAGAGGATTTGAAATCAAGGCAGAATTGCAGCAAACAGATTTCAGGAGGTACATTCGAATCGCCTTTAAAGCACATGAAAAGCGGCAAAACGTTGACAATGATGCCCTTGGCCAAAAAGGGCGTATGCGTTTTTTCCTGAATATATTCAGGAAAAAACGCATACGCCCTTTTTGGCCAACCAAGCAACCTGGAAAGGCAAATCAGCGCTACAAAGAAGTCTCGCTTCCCATCGGTCAAAAGGGCCATGCTGAAAAAAGTGTCAAAACCAGAAATGCAGGACAGGCCATGGAGAAATGGGAGCCTTGCTACACTGATGGGCGGGATGTAAATTGCCAACAGCCACTCTGGAGAAGTGTACGGTGTGTCCTGAAACATCTAAAAAACACAGCTTAGAGAGCATAGGGCACTTCCACGCATGGGGGGATAAAGTGGGAAAATTGAAAATCAGCAAGACACAAGCAGCCCAAACTTTAGGGCTGCTCTGTTGACAAGGACCTCCACTTCATTCCACCTTAAATATCCCAGGAAAGCGAAAAATGGATAAAAAAGTTGTGGTCCTTATGTACAATGGGATATCACTCAGCCATGAAATCAATGTCATAAGGCTAGTAGCAGCATGATGAGTGGATTTAGGTAAGACGATTCTAAGTGAAATAAGTCACACAGAAAAGGACACTTCTCATAAGGTGTCACTTATAGAGGGAATGTAAAAACCGTTACACTTGAACTGAATTACAAAACAGAACAGAGTCACACATGCAGAAAACAAACTATGGCTGCTTAACGGGAAAGGTGAGGTGGGGTGATACATAAAACAAGAGTTTCAAATTAGCTCAGATACTGTTCCATAAACCCAATATGTAATAGACAAGACCTACTCCTTGCTCAGAGAACTGGACTCAACACGCCCGATTCACCGCACAAGAATATATCTGACTAGTAATAATCTTAAAACCTATGCATTGATATCTCTCTCTTAGTGTGTCAAGTGGGTGTAAAGCGGCATAAACACAACCGTGAAAAGCAGCTAAACCCCATTATAAAAATAACTTACTTTTAAAAACCCATGAAACAAAGACAGGTAAAGAGAGAGAAATTCTTACACAATTCGTTCCGGGGCTGTGATGCAACCTGGATTGACCATATCTAGACCCACAGCTGGATGAGACATAAGGGTGGACACTCTTGGGGCTGAGAGGTTTGGTGAGGTTGGGTGAGCAAACGCAGACCCTTTAAAGTAATACTGCGTGTTACCCATCGCATGGGTCCCAAATCTCCAGGTTCAAGGGCATCTTCCTACATCGAAAACATGCATGAGAAACCCAAAAGATGGTACACCATGTGATGGGGAAAGGTTTCTAAAACGCACCTAATTTCTCATCTCCTTGTGCTCGGGTTCGCCATTCCAGCCACTTTACTAGCAATCTCCCTACTTGGAGCATCAGCACCTTTAACCTCCTGTTCCGTACAGGTTGCAATTTGTCCTGAGGATGAACGGGAAGACGGGGAACCAATGAGAGACAAGCTCTTGGTGTTGGGACAGGCACAGGTCACTCTATTTTCCCATCAGGAAGAAGAATTAGCCACAGGCTCAGCCTGCCCCCCGGAACCAGAACAGGGCCTGAAGCCATCCTGCGCTTTTGCGGCCAGCTCCCAAAAAAGCGACTTCTAAAATGGAGCTTTAGGGCACTGCAATTCACAAACCTGCAGAGTTATAAATGATAACTCTCGTCCACAAATATATGGAGGGAAGGCAAAGAAGAGGATTTGAAATCAAGGCAGAATTGCAGGAAACAGATTTCAGGAGGTAGATTCGAATCGCCTTTAAAGCACAGGAAAAGCGGCAAAAGGTTGACAATGATGCCCTTGGCCAAAAAGGGCGTATGCGTTTTTTCCTGAATATATTCAGGAAAAAACGCATACGCCCTTTTTGGCCAACCAAGCAACCTGGAAAGGCAAATCAGCGCTACAAAGAAGTCTCGCTTCCCATCGGTCAAAAGGGCCATGCTGAAAAAAGTGTCAAAACCAGAAATGCAGGACAGGCCATGGAGAAATGGGAGCCTTGCTACACTGATGGGCGGAATGTAAATTGCCAACAGCCACTCTGGAGAAGTGTACGGTGTGTCCTGAAACATCTAAAAAACACAGCTTAGAGAGCATAGGGCACTTTCATGCCTGGGGGGATAAAGTAGGAAAATTGAAAATCAGCAAGACACAAGCACCCCAAAGTTTAGGGCTGCTCTGTTGACAAGGACCTCCACTTCATTCCACCTTAAATGTCCCAGGAAAGCGAAAAATGGATAAAAAAGTTGTGGTCCTTATATACAATGGAATATCACTCAGCCATGAAATCAATGTCATAAGGCTAGTAGCAGCATGATGAGTGGATTTAGGTAAGACGATTCTAAGTGAAATAAGTCACACAGAAAAGGACACTTCTCATAAGGTGTCACTTATAGAGGGAATGTAAAAACCGTTACACTTGAACTGAATTACAAAACAGAACAGAGTCACACATGCAGAAAACACACTATGGCTGCTTAACGGGAAAGGTGAGGTGGGGTGATACATAAAACAAGAGTTTCAAATTAGCTCAGATACCGTTCCATAAACCCAATATGTAATAGACAAGACCTACTCCTTGCTCAGAGAACTGGACTCAACACGCCCGATTCACCGCCCAAGAATATATCTGACTAGTAATAATCTTAAAACCTATGTATTGATATCTCTCTGTTAGTGTGTCAAGTGGGTGTAAAGCGGCATAAACACAGCCGTGAAAAGCAGCTAAACCCCATTATAAAAGTAAATTACTTTTAAAAACCCATGAAACAAAGACAGGGAAAGAGAGAGAAATTCTTACACAATTCGTTCCGGGGCTGTGATGCAACCTGGATTGACCATATCTAGACCCACAGCTGGATGAGACATAAGGGTGGACACTCTTGGGGCTGAGAGGTTTGGTGAGGTTGGGTGAGCAAACGCAGACCCTTTAAAGTAATACTGCGTGCTACCCATCGCATGGGTCCCAAATCTCCAGGTTCAAGGGCATCTTCCTACATCGAAAACATGCATGAGAAACCCAGAAGATGGTACACCGTGTGATGGGGAAAGGTTTCTAAAACGCACCTCATTTCTCATCTCCTTGTGCTCGGGTTCGCCATTCCAGCCACTTTACTAGCAATCTCCCTACTTGGAGCATCAGCACCTTTAACCTCCTGTTCCGTACAGGTTGCAATTTGTCCTGAGGATGAACGGGAAGACGGGGAACCAATGAGAGACAAGCTCTTGGTGTTGGGACAGGCACAGGTCACTCTATTTTCCCATCAGGAAGAAGAATTAGCCACAGGCTCAGCCTGCCCCCCGGAACCAGAACAGGGCCTGAAGCCATCCTGCGCTTTTGCGGCCAGCTCCCAAAAAAGCGACTTCTAAAATGGAGCTTTAGGGCACTGCAATTCACAAACCTGCAGAGTTATAAATGATAACTCTCGTCCACAAATATATGGAGGGAAGGCAAAGAAGAGGATTTGAAATCAAGGCAGAATTGCAGGAAACAGATTTCAGGAGGTAGATTCGAATCGCCTTTAAAGCACAGGAAAAGCGGCAAAAGGTTGACAATGATGCCCTTGGCCAAAAAGGGCGTATGCGTTTTTTCCTGAATATATTCAGGAAAAAACGCATACGCCCTTTTTGGCCAACCAAGCAACCTGGAAAGGCAAATCAGCGCTACAAAGAAGTCTCGCTTCCCATCGGTCAAAAGGGCCATGCTGAAAAAAGTGTCAAAACCAGAAATGCAGGACAGGCCATGGAGAAATGGGAGCCTTGCTACACTGATGGGCGGAATGTAAATTGCCAACAGCCACTCTGGAGAAGTGTACGGTGTGTCCTGAAACATCTAAAAAACACAGCTTAGAGAGCATAGGGCACTTTCATGCCTGGGGGGATAAAGTAGGAAAATTGAAAATCAGCAAGACACAAGCACCCCAAAGTTTAGGGCTGCTCTGTTGACAAGGACCTCCACTTCATTCCACCTTAAATGTCCCAGGAAAGCGAAAAATGGATAAAAAAGTTGTGGTCCTTATATACAATGGAATATCACTCAGCCATGAAATCAATGTCATAAGGCTAGTAGCAGCATGATGAGTGGATTTAGGTAAGACGATTCTAAGTGAAATAAGTCACACAGAAAAGGACACTTCTCATAAGGTGTCACTTATAGAGGGAATGTAAAAACCGTTACACTTGAACTGAATTACAAAACAGAACAGAGTCACACATGCAGAAAACACACTATGGCTGCTTAACGGGAAAGGTGAGGTGGGGTGATACATAAAACAAGAGTTTCAAATTAGCTCAGATACCGTTCCATAAACCCAATATGTAATAGACAAGACCTACTCCTTGCTCAGAGAACTGGACTCAACACGCCCGATTCACCGCCCAAGAATATATCTGACTAGTAATAATCTTAAAACCTATGTATTGATATCTCTCTGTTAGTGTGTCAAGTGGGTGTAAAGCGGCATAAACACAGCCGTGAAAAGCAGCTAAACCCCATTATAAAAGTAAATTACTTTTAAAAACCCATGAAACAAAGACAGGGAAAGAGAGAGAAATTCTTACACAATTCGTTCCGGGGCTGTGATGCAACCTGGATTGACCATATCTAGACCCACAGCTGGATGAGACATAAGGGTGGACACTCTTGGGGCTGAGAGGTTTGGTGAGGTTGGGTGAGCAAACGCAGACCCTTTAAAGTAATACTGCGTGCTACCCATCGCATGGGTCCCAAATCTCCAGGTTCAAGGGCATCTTCCTACATCGAAAACATGCATGAGAAACCCAGAAGATGGTACACCGTGTGATGGGGAAAGGTTTCTAAAACGCACCTCATTTCTCATCTCCTTGTGCTCGGGTTCGCCATTCCAGCCACTTTACTAGCAATCTCCCTACTTGGAGCATCAGCACCTTTAACCTCCTGTTCCGTACAGGTTGCAATTTGTCCTGAGGATGAACGGGAAGACGGGGAACCAATGAGAGACTAGCTCTTGGTGTTGGGACAGGCACAGGTCACTCTATTTTCCCATCAGGAAGAAGAATTAACCACAGGCTCAGCCTGCCCCCCTGAACCAGAACAGGGCCTGAAGCCATCCTGCGCTTTTGCGGCCGGCTCCCAAAAAAGCGACTTGTAAAATGGAGCTTCAGGGCACTGCAATTCACAAACCTGCAGAGTTATAAATGATAACTCTCGTCCACAAATATATTGAGGGAAGGCAAAGAAGAGGATTTGAAATCAAGGCAGAATTGCAGGAAACAGATTTCAGGAGGTAGATACGAATGGCCTTTAAATCACATGAAAAGCGGCAAAACGTTGACAATGATGCCCTTGGCCAAAAAGAGCGTATGCGTTTTTTCCTGAATATATTCAGGAAAAAACGCATACGCTCTTTTTGGCCAACCAAGCAACGTGGAAAGGCAAATCAGCGCTACAAAGAAGTCTCGCTTCCCATCGGTCAAAAGGGCCATGCTGAAAAAAGTGTCAAAACCAGAAATGCAGGACAGGCCATGGAGAAATGGGAGCCTTGCTACACTGATGGGCGGGATGTAAATTGCAAACAGCCACTCTGGAGAAGTGTACGGTGTGTCCTGAAACATCTAAAAAACACAGCTTAGAGAGCATAGGGCACTTCCACGCATGGGGGGATAAAGTGGGAAAATTGAAAATCAGCAAGACACAAGCAGCCCAAACTTTAGGGCTGCTCTGTTGACAAGGACCTCCACTTCATTCCACCTTAAATATCCCAGGAAAGCGAAAAATGGATAAAAAAGTTGTGGTCCTTATATACAATGGAATATCACTCAGCCATGAAATCAATGTCATAAGGCTAGTAGCAGCATGATGAGTGGATTTAGGTAAGACGATTCTAAGTGAAATAAGTCACACAGAAAAGGACACTTCTCATAAGGTGTCACTTATAGAGGGAATGTAAAAACCGTTACACTTGAACTGAATTACAAAACAGAACAGAGTCACACATGCAGAAAACACACTATGGCTGCTTAACGGGAAAGGTGAGGTGGGGTGATACATAAAACAAGAGTTTCAAATTAGCTCAGATACCGTTCCATAAACCCAATATGTAATAGACAAGACCTACTCCTTGCTCAGAGAACTGGACTCAACACGCCCGATTCACCGCCCAAGAATATATCTGACTAGTAATAATCTTAAAACCTATGTATTGATATCTCTCTGTTAGTGTGTCAAGTGGGTGTAAAGCGGCATAAACACAGCCGTGAAAAGCAGCTAAACCCCATTATAAAAGTAAATTACTTTTAAAAACCCATGAAACAAAGACAGGGAAAGAGAGAGAAATTCTTACACAATTCGTTCCGGGGCTGTGATGCAACCTGGATTGACCATATCTAGACCCACAGCTGGATGAGACATAAGGGTGGACACTCTTGGGGCTGAGAGGTTTGGTGAGGTTGGGTGAGCAAACGCAGACCCTTTAAAGTAATACTGCGTGCTACCCATCGCATGGGTCCCAAATCTCCAGGTTCAAGGGCATCTTCCTACATCGAAAACATGCATGAGAAACCCAGAAGATGGTACACCGTGTGATGGGGAAAGGTTTCTAAAACGCACCTCATTTCTCATCTCCTTGTGCTCGGGTTCGCCATTCCAGCCACTTTACTAGCAATCTCCCTACTTGGAGCATCAGCACCTTTAACCTCCTGTTCCGTACAGGTTGCAATTTGTCCTGAGGATGAACGGGAAGACGGGGAACCAATGAGAGACTAGCTCTTGGTGTTGGGACAGGCACAGGTCACTCTATTTTCCCATCAGGAAGAAGAATTAGCCACAGGCTCAGCCTGCCCCCCGGAACCAGAACAGGGCCTGAAGCCATCCTGCGCTTTTGCGGCCAGCTCCCAAAAAAGCGACTTCTAAAATGGAGCTTTAGGGCACTGCAATTCACAAACCTGCAGATTTATAAATGATAACTCTCGTCCACAAATATATTGAGGGAAGGCAAAGAAGAGGATTTGAAATCAAGGCAGAATTGCAGCAAACAGATTTCAGGAGGTACATTCGAATCGCCTTTAAAGCACATGAAAAGCGGCAAAACGTTGACAATGATGCCCTTGGCCAAAAAGGGCGTATGCGTTTTTTCCTGAATATATTCAGGAAAAAACGCATACGCCCTTTTTGGCCAACCAAGCAACCTGGAAAGGCAAATCAGCGCTACAAAGAAGTCTCGCTTCCCATCGGTCAAAAGGGCCATGCTGAAAAAAGTGTCAAAACCAGAAATGCAGGACAGGCCATGGAGAAATGGGAGCCTTGCTACACTGATGGGCGGGATGTAAATTGCCAACAGCCACTCTGGAGAAGTGTACGGTGTGTCCTGAAACATCTAAAAAACACAGCTTAGAGAGCATAGGGCACTTCCACGCATGGGGGGATAAAGTGGGAAAATTGAAAATCAGCAAGACACAAGCAGCCCAAACTTTAGGGCTGCTCTGTTGACAAGGACCTCCACTTCATTCCACCTTAAATATCCCAGGAAAGCGAAAAATGGATAAAAAAGTTGTGGTCCTTATGTACAATGGGATATCACTCAGCCATGAAATCAATGTCATAAGGCTAGTAGCAGCATGATGAGTGGATTTAGGTAAGACGATTCTAAGTGAAATAAGTCACACAGAAAAGGACACTTCTCATAAGGTGTCACTTATAGAGGGAATGTAAAAACCGTTACACTTGAACTGAATTACAAAACAGAACAGAGTCACACATGCAGAAAACAAACTATGGCTGCTTAACGGGAAAGGTGAGGTGGGGTGATACATAAAACAAGAGTTTCAAATTAGCTCAGATACTGTTCCATAAACCCAATATGTAATAGACAAGACCTACTCCTTGCTCAGAGAACTGGACTCAACACGCCCGATTCACCGCACAAGAATATATCTGACTAGTAATAATCTTAAAACCTATGCATTGATATCTCTCTCTTAGTGTGTCAAGTGGGTGTAAAGCGGCATAAACACAACCGTGAAAAGCAGCTAAACCCCATTATAAAAATAACTTACTTTTAAAAACCCATGAAACAAAGACAGGTAAAGAGAGAGAAATTCTTACACAATTCGTTCCGGGGCTGTGATGCAACCTGGATTGACCATATCTAGACCCACAGCTGGATGAGACATAAGGGTGGACACTCTTGGGGCTGAGAGGTTTGGTGAGGTTGGGTGAGCAAACGCAGACCCTTTAAAGTAATACTGCGTGTTACCCATCGCATGGGTCCCAAATCTCCAGGTTCAAGGGCATCTTCCTACATCGAAAACATGCATGAGAAACCCAAAAGATGGTACACCATGTGATGGGGAAAGGTTTCTAAAACGCACCTAATTTCTCATCTCCTTGTGCTCGGGTTCGCCATTCCAGCCACTTTACTAGCAATCTCCCTACTTGGAGCATCAGCACCTTTAACCTCCTGTTCCGTACAGCTTGCAATTTGTCCTGAGGATGAACGGGAAGACGGGGAACCAATGAGAGACAAGCTCTTGGTGTTGGGACAGGCACAGGTCACTCTATTTTCCCATCAGGAAGAAGAATTAGCCACAGGCTCAGCCTGCCCCCTGGAACCAGAACAGGGCCTGAAGCCATCCTGCGCTTTTGCGGCCAGCTCCCAAAAAAGCGACTTCTAAAATGGAGCTTTAGGGCACTGCAATTCACAAACCTGCAGAGTTATAAATGATAACTCTCGTCCACAAATATATGGAGGGAAGGCAAAGAAGAGGATTTGAAATCAAGGCAGAATTGCAGGAAACAGATTTCAGGAGGTAGATTCGAATCGCCTTTAAAGCACAGGAAAAGCGGCAAAAGGTTGACAATGATGCCCTTGGCCAAAAAGGGCGTATGCGTTTTTTCCTGAATATATTCAGGAAAAAACGCATACGCCCTTTTTGGCCAACCAAGCAACCTGGAAAGGCAAATCAGCGCTACAAAGAAGTCTCGCTTCCCATCGGTCAAAAGGGCCATGCTGAAAAAAGTGTCAAAACCAGAAATGCAGGACAGGCCATGGAGAAATGGGAGCCTTGCTACACTGATGGGCGGAATGTAAATTGCCAACAGCCACTCTGGAGAAGTGTACGGTGTGTCCTGAAACATCTAAAAAACACAGCTTAGAGAGCATAGGGCACTTTCATGCCTGGGGGGATAAAGTAGGAAAATTGAAAATCAGCAAGACACAAGCACCCCAAAGTTTAGGGCTGCTCTGTTGACAAGGACCTCCACTTCATTCCACCTTAAATGTCCCAGGAAAGCGAAAAATGGATAAAAAAGTTGTGGTCCTTATATACAATGGAATATCACTCAGCCATGAAATCAATGTCATAAGGCTAGTAGCAGCATGATGAGTGGATTTAGGTAAGACGATTCTAAGTGAAATAAGTCACACAGAAAAGGACACTTCTCATAAGGTGTCACTTATAGAGGGAATGTAAAAACCGTTACACTTGAACTGAATTACAAAACAGAACAGAGTCACACATGCAGAAAACACACTATGGCTGCTTAACGGGAAAGGTGAGGTGGGGTGATACATAAAACAAGAGTTTCAAATTAGCTCAGATACCGTTCCATAAACCCAATATGTAATAGACAAGACCTACTCCTTGCTCAGAGAACTGGACTCAACACGCCCGATTCACCGCCCAAGAATATATCTGACTAGTAATAATCTTAAAACCTATGTATTGATATCTCTCTGTTAGTGTGTCAAGTGGGTGTAAAGCGGCATAAACACAGCCGTGAAAAGCAGCTAAACCCCATTATAAAAGTAAATTACTTTTAAAAACCCATGAAACAAAGACAGGGAAAGAGAGAGAAATTCTTACACAATTCGTTCCGGGGCTGTGATGCAACCTGGATTGACCATATCTAGACCCACAGCTGGATGAGACATAAGGGTGGACACTCTTGGGGCTGAGAGGTTTGGTGAGGTTGGGTGAGCAAACGCAGACCCTTTAAAGTAATACTGCGTGCTACCCATCGCATGGGTCCCAAATCTCCAGGTTCAAGGGCATCTTCCTACATCGAAAACATGCATGAGAAACCCAGAAGATGGTACACCGTGTGATGGGGAAAGGTTTCTAAAACGCACCTCATTTCTCATCTCCTTGTGCTCGGGTTCGCCATTCCAGCCACTTTACTAGCAATCTCCCTACTTGGAGCATCAGCACCTTTAACCTCCTGTTCCGTACAGGTTGCAATTTGTCCTGAGGATGAACGGGAAGACGGGGAACCAATGAGAGACTAGCTCTTGGTGTTGGGACAGGCACAGGTCACTCTATTTTCCCATCAGGAAGAAGAATTAACCACAGGCTCAGCCTGCCCCCCTGAACCAGAACAGGGCCTGAAGCCATCCTGCGCTTTTGCGGCCGGCTCCCAAAAAAGCGACTTGTAAAATGGAGCTTCAGGGCACTGCAATTCACAAACCTGCAGAGTTATAAATGATAACTCTCGTCCACAAATATATTGAGGGAAGGCAAAGAAGAGGATTTGAAATCAAGGCAGAATTGCAGGAAACAGATTTCAGGAGGTAGATACGAATGGCCTTTAAATCACATGAAAAGCGGCAAAACGTTGACAATGATGCCCTTGGCCAAAAAGAGCGTATGCGTTTTTTCCTGAATATATTCAGGAAAAAACGCATACGCTCTTTTTGGCCAACCAAGCAACGTGGAAAGGCAAATCAGCGCTACAAAGAAGTCTCGCTTCCCATCGGTCAAAAGGGCCATGCTGAAAAAAGTGTCAAAACCAGAAATGCAGGACAGGCCATGGAGAAATGGGAGCCTTGCTACACTGATGGGCGGGATGTAAATTGCAAACAGCCACTCTGGAGAAGTGTACGGTGTGTCCTGAAACATCTAAAAAACACAGCTTAGAGAGCATAGGGCACTTCCACGCATGGGGGGATAAAGTGGGAAAATTGAAAATCAGCAAGACACAAGCAGCCCAAACTTTAGGGCTGCTCTGTTGACAAGGACCTCCACTTCATTCCACCTTAAATATCCCAGGAAAGCGAAAAATGGATAAAAATGTTGTGGTCCTTATGTACAATGGGATATCACTCAGCCATGAAATCAATGTCATAAGGCTAGTAGCAGCATGATGAGTGGATTTAGGTAAGACGATTCTAAGTGAAATAAGTCACACAGAAAAGGACACTTCTCATAAGGTGTCACTTATAGAGGGAATGTAAAAACCGTTACACTTGAACTGAATTACAAAACAGAACAGAGTCACACATGCAGAAAACACACTATGGCTGCTTAACGGGAAAGGTGAGGTGGGGTGATACATAAAACAAGAGTTTCAAATTAGCTCAGATACCGTTCCATAAACCCAATATGTAATAGACAAGACCTACTCCTTGCTCAGAGAACTGGACTCAACACGCCCGATTCACCGCACAAGAATATATCTGACTAGTAATAATCTTAAAACCTATGTATTGATATCTCTCTGTTAGTGTGTCAAGTGGGTGTAAAGCGGCCTAAACACAGCCGTGAAAAGCAGCTAAACCCCATTATAAATATAAATTACTTTTAAAAACCCATGAAACAAAGACAGGGAAAGAGAGAGAAATTCTTACACAATTCGTTCCGGGGCTGTGATGCAACCTGGATTGACCATATCTAGACCCACAGCTGGATGAGACATAAGGGTGGACACTCTTGGGGCTGAGAGGTTTGGTGAGGTTGGGTGAGCAAACGCAGACCCTTTAAAGTAATACTGCGTGCTACCCATCGCATGGGTCCCAAATCTCCAGGTTCAAGGGCATCTTCCTACATCGAAAACATGCATGAGAAACCCAGAAGATGGTACACCGTGTGATGGGGAAAGGTTTCTAAAACGCACCTCATTTCTCATCTCCTTGTGCTCGGGTTCGCCATTCCAGCCACTTTACTAGCAACTTCCCTACTTGGAGCATCAGCACCTTTAACCTCCTGTTCCGTACAGGATGCAATTTGTCCTGAGGATGAACGGGAAGACGGGGAACCAATGAGAGACTAGCTCTTGGTGTTGGGACAGGCACAGGTCACTCTATTTTCCCATCAGGAAGAAGAATTAGCCACAGGCTCAACCTGCCCCCCGGAACCAGAACAGGGCCTGAAGCCATCCTGCGCTTTTGCGGCCAGCTCCCAAAAAAGCGACTTGTAAAATGGAGCTTCAGGGCACTGCAATTCACAAACCTGCAGAGTTATAAATGATAACTCTCGTCCACAAATATATTGAGGGAAGGCAAAGAAGAGGATTTGAAATCAAGGCAGAATTGCAGGAAACAGATTTCAGGAGGTAGATTCGAATCGCCTTTAAAGCACATGAAAAGCGGCAAAACGTTGACAATGATACCCTTGGCCAAAAAGGGCGTATGCGTTTTTTCCTGAATACATTCAGGAAAAAACGCATACGCCCTTTTTGGCCAATCAAGCAACCTGGAAAGGCAAATCAGCGCTACAAAGAAGTCTCGCTTCCCATCGGTCAAAAGGGCCATGCTGAAAAAATGTCAAAACCAGAAATGCAGGACAGGCCATGGAGAAATGGGAGCCTTGCTACACTGATGGGCGGGATGTAAATTGCCAACAGCCACTCTTGAGAAGTGTACGGTGTGTCCTGAAACATCTAAAAAACACAGCTTAGAGAGCATAGGGCACTTCCACGCATGGGGGGATAAAGTGGGAAAATTGAAAATCAGCAAGACACAAGCACCCCAAAGTTTAGGGCTGCTCTGTTGACAAGGACCTCCACTTCCTTCCACCTTAAATATCCCAGGAAAGCGAAAAATGGATAAAAAAGTTGTGGTCCTTATGTACAATGGAATATCACTCAGCCATGAAATCAATGTCATAAGGCTAGTAGCAGCATGATGAGTGGATTTAGGTAAGACGATTCTAAGTGAAATAAGTCACACAGAAAAGGACACTTCTCATAAGGTGTCACTTATAGAGGGAATGTAAAAACCGTTACACTTGAACTGAATTACAAAACAGAACAGAGTCACACATGCAGAAAACACACTATGGCTGCTTAACGGGAAAGGTGAGGTGGGGTGATACATAAAACAAGAGTTTCAAATTAGCTCAGATACCGTTCCATAAACCCAATATGTAATAGACAAGACCTACTCCTTGCTCAGAGAACTGGACTCAACACGCCCGATTCACCGCCCAAGAATATATCTGACTAGTAATAATCTTAAAACCTATGTATTGATATCTCTCTGTTAGTGTGTCAAGTGGGTGTAAAGCGGCCTAAACACAGCCGTGAAAAGCAGCTAAACCCCATTATAAAAATAAATTACTTTTAAAAACCCATGAAACAAAGACAGGGAAAGAGAGAGAAATTCTTACACAATTCGTTCCGGGGCTGTGATGCAACCTGGATTGACCATATCTAGACCCACAGCTGGATGAGACATAAGGGTGGACACTCTTGGGGCTGAGAGGTTTGGTGAGGTTGGGTGAGCAAACGCAGACCCTTTAAAGTAATACTGCGTGCTACCCATCGCATGGGTCCCAAATCTGCAGGTTCAAGGGCATCTTCCTACATCGAAAACATGCATGAGAAACCCAGAAGATGGTACACCGTGTGATGGGGAAAGGTTTCTAAAACGCACCTCATTTCTCATCTCCTTGTGCTCGGGTTCGCCATTCCAGCCACTTTACTAGCAACTTCCCTACTTGGAGCATCAGGACCTTTAACCTCCTGTTCCGTACAGGTTGCAATTTGTCCTGAGGATGAACGGGAAGACGGGGAACCAATGAGAGACTAGCTCTTGGTGTTGGGACAGGCACAGGTCACTCTATTTTCCCATCAGGAAGAAGAATTAGCCACAGGCTCAACCTGCCCCCCGGAACCAGAACAGGGCCTGAAGCCATCCTGCGCTTTTGCGGCCAGCTCCCAAAAAAGCGACTTGTAAAATGGAGCTTCAGGGCACTGCAATTCACAAACCTGCAGAGTTATAAATGATAACTCTCGTCCACAAATATATTGAGGGAAGGCAAAGAAGAGGATTTGAAATCAAGGCAGAATTGCAGGAAACAGATTTCAGGAGGTAGATTCGAATCGCCTTTAAAGCACATGAAAAGCGGCAAAACGTTGACAATGATACCCTTGGCCAAAAAGGGCGTATGCGTTTTTTCCTGAATACATTCAGGAAAAAACGCATACGCCCTTTTTGGCCAACCAAGCAACCTGGAAAGGCAAATCAGCGCTACAAAGAAGTCTCGCTTCCCATCGGTCAAAAGGGCCATGCTGAAAAAAGTGTCAAAACCAGAAATGCAGGACAGGCCATGGAGAAATGGGAGCCTTGCTACACTGATGGGCGGGATGTAAATTGCCAACAGCCACTCTGGAGAAGTGTACGGTGTGTCCTGAAACATCGAAAAAACACAGCTTAGAGAGCATAGGGCACTTCCACGCATGGGGGGATAAAGTGGGAAAATTGAAAATCAGCAAGACACAAGCAGCCCAAAGTTTAGGGCTGCTCTGTTGACAAGGACCTCCACTTCATTCCACCTTAAATATCCCGGGAAAGCGAAAAATGGATAAAAAAGTTGTGGTCCCTATGTACAATGGAATATCACTCAGCCATGAAATCAATGTCATAAGGCTAGTAGCAGCATGATGAGTGGATTTAGGTAAGACGATTCTAAGTGAAATAAGTCACACAGAAAAGGACACTTCTCATAAGGTGTCACTTATAGAGGGAATGTAAAAACCGTTACACTTGAACTGAATTACAAAACAGAACAGAGTCACACATGCAGAAAACACACTATGGCTGCTTAACGGGAAAGGTGAGGTGGGGTGATACATAAAACAAGAGTTTCAAATTAGCTCAGATACCGTTCCATAAACCCAATATGTAATAGACAAGACCTACTCCTTGCTCAGAGAACTGGACTCAACACGCCCGATTCACCGCCCAAGAATATATCTGACTAGTAATAATCTTAAAACCTATGTATTGATATCTCTCTGTTAGTGTGTCAAGTGGGTGTAAAGCGGCCTAAACACAGCCGTGAAAAGCAGCTAAACCCCATTATAAATATAAATTACTTTTAAAAACCCATGAAACAAAGACAGGGAAAGAGAGAGAAATTCTTACACAATTCGTTCCGGGGCTGTGATGCAACCTGGATTGACCATATCTAGACCCACAGCTGGATGAGACATAAGGGTGGACAGTCTTGGGGCTGAGAGGTTTGGTGAGGTTGGGTGAGCAAACGCAGACCCTTTAAAGTAATACTGCGTGCTACCCATCGCATGGGTCCCAAATCTCCAGGTTCAAGGGCATCTTCCTACATCGAAAACATGCATGAGAAACCCAGAAGATGGTACACCGTGTGATGGGGAAAGGTTTCTAAAACGCACCTCATTTCTCATCTCCTTGTGCTCGGGTTCGCCATTCCAGCCACTTTACTAGCAACTTCCCGACTTGGAGCATCAGCACCTTTAACCTCCTGTTCCGTACAGGATGCAATTTGTCCTGAGGATGAACGGGAAGACGGGGAACCAATGAGAGACTAGCTCTTGGTGTTGGGACAGGCACAGGTCACTCTATTTTCCCATCAGGAAGAAGAATTAGCCACAGGCTCAACCTGCCCCCCGGAACCAGAACAGGGCCTGAAGCCATCCTGCGCTTTTGCGGCCAGCTCCCAAAAAAGCGACTTGTAAAATGGAGCTTCAGGGCACTGCAATTCACAAACCTGCAGAGTTATAAATGATAACTCTCGTCCACAAATATATTGAGGGAAGGCAAAGAAGAGGATTTGAAATCAAGGCAGAATTGCAGGAAACAGATTTCAGGAGGTAGATTCGAATCGCCTTTAAAGCACATGAAAAGCGGCAAAACGTTGACAATGATACCCTTGGCCAAAAAGGGCGTATGCGTTTTTTCCTGAATACATTCAGGAAAAAACGCGTACGCCCTTTTTGGCCAATCAAGCAACCTGGAAAGGCAAATCAGCGCTACAAAGAAGTCTCGCTTCCCATCGGTCAAAAGGGCCATGCTGAAAAAATGTCAAAACCAGAAATGCAGGACAGGCCATGGAGAAATGGGAGCCTTGCTACACTGATGGGCGGGATGTAAATTGCCAACAGCCACTCTGGAGAAGTGTACGGTGTGTCCTGAAACATCTAAAAAACACAGCTTAGAGAGCATAGGGCACTTCCACGCATGGGGGGATAAAGTGGGAAAATTGAAAATCAGCAAGACACAAGCACCCCAAAGTTTAGGGCTGCTCTGTTGACAAGGACCTCCACTTCCTTCCACCTTAAATATCCCAGGAAAGCGAAAAATGGATAAAAAAGTTGTGGTCCTTATGTACAATGGAATATCACTCAGCCATGAAATCAATGTCATAAGGCTAGTAGCAGCATGATGAGTGGATTTAGGTAAGACGATTCTAAGTGAAATAAGTCACACAGAAAAGGACACTTCTCATAAGGTGTCACTTATAGAGGGAATGTAAAAACCGTTACACTTGAACTGAATTACAAAACAGAACAGAGTCACACATGCAGAAAACACACTATGGCTGCTTAACGGGAAAGGTGAGGTGGGGTGATACATAAAACAAGAGTTTCAAATTAGCTCAGATACCGTTCCATAAACCCAATATGTAATAGACAAGACCTACTCCTTGCTCAGAGAACTGGACTCAACACGCCCGATTCACCGCCCAAGAATATATCTGACTAGTAATAATCTTAAAACCTATGTATTGATATCTCTCTGTTAGTGTGTCAAGTGGGTGTAAAGCGGCCTAAACACAGCCGTGAAAAGCAGCTAAACCCCATTATAAAAATAAATTACTTTTAAAAACCCATGAAACAAAGACAGGGAAAGAGAGAGAAATTCTTACACAATTCGTTCCGGGGCTGTGATGCAACCTGGATTGACCATATCTAGACCCACAGCTGGATGAGACATAAGGGTGGACACTCTTGGGGCTGAGAGGTTTGGTGAGGTTGGGTGAGCAAACGCAGACCCTTTAAAGTAATACTGCGTGCTACCCATCGCATGGGTCCCAAATCTCCAGGTTCAAGGGCATCTTCCTACATCGAAAACATGCATGAGAAACCCAGAAGATGGTACACCGTGTGATGGGGAAAGGTTTCTAAAACGCACCTCATTTCTCATCTCCTTGTGCTCGGGTTCGCCATTCCAGCCACTTTACTAGCAACTTCCCTACTTGGAGCATCAGGACCTTTAACCTCCTGTTCCGTACAGGTTGCAATTTGTCCTGAGGATGAACGGGAAGACGGGGAACCAATGAGAGACTAGCTCTTGGTGTTGGGACAGGCACAGGTCACTCTATTTTCCCATCAGGAAGAAGAATTAGCCACAGGCTCAACCTGCCCCCCGGAACCAGAACAGGGCCTGAAGCCATCCTGCGCTTTTGCGGCCAGCTCCCAAAAAAGCGACTTGTAAAATGGAGCTTCAGGGCACTGCAATTCACAAACCTGCAGAGTTATAAATGATAACTCTCGTCCACAAATATATTGAGGGAAGGCAAAGAAGAGGATTTGAAATCAAGGCAGAATTGCAGGAAACAGATTTCAGGAGGTAGATTCGAATCGCCTTTAAAGCACATGAAAAGCGGCAAAACGTTGACAATGATACCCTTGGCCAAAAAGGGCGTATGCGTTTTTTCCTGAATACATTCAGGAAAAAACGCATACGCCCTTTTTGGCCAACCAAGCAACCTGGAAAGGCAAATCAGCGCTACAAAGAAGTCTCGCTTCCCATCGGTCAAAAGGGCCATGCTGAAAAAAGTGTCAAAACCAGAAATGCAGGACAGGCCATGGAGAAATGGGAGCCTTGCTACACTGATGGGCGGGATGTAAATTGCCAACAGCCACTCTGGAGAAGTGTACGGTGTGTCCTGAAACATCGAAAAAACACAGCTTAGAGAGCATAGGGCACTTCCACGCATGGGGGGATAAAGTGGGAAAATTGAAAATCAGCAAGACACAAGCAGCCCAAAGTTTAGGGCTGCTCTGTTGACAAGGACCTCCACTTCATTCCACCTTAAATATCCCGGGAAAGCGAAAAATGGATAAAAAAGTTGTGGTCCCTATGTACAATGGAATATCACTCAGCCATGAAATCAATGTCATAAGGCTAGTAGCAGCATGATGAGTGGATTTAGGTAAGACGATTCTAAGTGAAATAAGTCACACAGAAAAGGACACTTCTCATAAGGTGTCACTTATAGAGGGAATGTAAAAACCGTTACACTTGAACTGAATTACAAAACAGAACAGAGTCACACATGCAGAAAACACACTATGGCTGCTTAACGGGAAAGGTGAGGTGGGGTGATACATAAAACAAGAGTTTCAAATTAGCTCAGATACCGTTCCATAAACCCAATATGTAATAGACAAGACCTACTCCTTGCTCAGAGAACTGGACTCAACACGCCCGATTCACCGCACAAGAATATATCTGACTAGTAATAATCTTAAAACCTATGTATTGATATCTCTCCGTTAGTGTGTCAAGTGGGTGTAAAGCGGCCTAAACACAGCCGTGAAAAGCAGCTAAACCCCATTATAAATATAAATTACTTTTAAAATCCCATGAAACAAAGACAGGGAAAGAGAGAGAAATTCTTACACAATTCGTTCCGGGGCTGTGATGCAACCTGGATTGACCATATCTAGACCCACAGCTGGATGAGACATAAGGGTGGACACTCTTGGGGCTGAGAGGTTTGGTGAGGTTGGGTGAGCAAACGCAGACCCTTTAAAGTAATACTGCGTGCTACCCATCGCATGGGTCCCAAATCTCCAGGTTCAAGGGCATCTTCCTACATCGAAAACATGCATGAGAAACCCAGAAGATGGTACACCGTGTGATGGGGAAAGGTTTCTAAAACGCACCTCATTTCTCATCTCCTTGTGCTCGGGTTCGCCATTCCAGCCACTTTACTAGCAACTTCCCTACTTGGAGCATCAGCACCTTTAACCTCCTGTTCCGTACAGGATGCAATTTGTCCTGAGGATGAACGGGAAGACGGGGAACCAATGAGAGACTAGCTCTTGGTGTTGGGACAGGCACAGGTCACTCTATTTTCCCATCAGGAAGAAGAATTAGCCACAGGCTCAACCTGCCCCCCGGAACCAGAACAGGGCCTGAAGCCATCCTGCGCTTTTGCGGCCAGCTCCCAAAAAAGCGACTTGTAAAATGGAGCTTCAGGGCACTGCAATTCACAAACCTGCAGAGTTATAAATGATAACTCTCGTCCACAAATATATTGAGGGAAGGCAAAGAAGAGGATTTGAAATCAAGGCAGAATTGCAGGAAACAGATTTCAGGAGGTAGATTCGAATCGCCTTTAAAGCACATGAAAAGCGGCAAAACGTTGACAATGATACCCTTGGCCAAAAAGGGCGTATGCGTTTTTTCCTGAATACATTCAGGAAAAAACGCGTACGCCCTTTTTGGCCAATCAAGCAACCTGGAAAGGCAAATCAGCGCTACAAAGAAGTCTCGCTTCCCATCGGTCAAAAGGGCCATGCTGAAAAAATGTCAAAACCAGAAATGCAGGACAGGCCATGGAGAAATGGGAGCCTTGCTACACTGATGGGCGGGATGTAAATTGCCAACAGCCACTCTGGAGAAGTGTACGGTGTGTCCTGAAACATCTAAAAAACACAGCTTAGAGAGCATAGGGCACTTCCACGCATGGGGAGATAAAGTAGGAAAATTGAAAATCAGCAAGACACAAGCACCCAAAAGTTTAGGGCTGCTCTGTTGACAAGGACCTCCACTTCATTCCACCTTAAATATCCCAGGAAAGCGAAAAATGGATAAAAAAGTTGTGGTCCTTATGTACAATGGGATATCACTCAGCCATGAAATCAATGTCATAAGGCTAGTAGCAGCATGATGAGTGGATTTAGGTAAGACGATTCTAAGTGAAATAAGTCACACAGAAAAGGACACTTCTCATAAGGTGTCACTTATAGAGGGAATGTAAAAACCGTTACACTTGAACTGAATTACAAAACAGAACAGAGTCACACATGCAGAAAACACACTATGGCTGCTTAACGGGAAAGGTGAGGTGGGGTGATACATAAAACAAGAGTTTCAAATTAGCTCAGATACCGTTCCATAAACCCAATATGTAATAGACAAGACCTACTCCTTGCTCAGAGAACTGGACTCAACACGCCCGATTTACCGCACAAGAATATATCTGAGTAGTAATAATCTTAAAACCTATGTATTGATATCTCTCTGTTAGTGTGTCAAGTGGGTGTAAAGCGGCATAAACACAGCCGTGAAAAGCAGCTAAACCCCATTATAAAAATAACTTACTTTTAAAAACCCATGAAACAAAGACAGGGAAAGAGAGAGAAATTCTTACACAATTCGTTCCAGGGCTGTGATGCAACCTGGATTGACCATATCTAGACCCACAGCTGGATGAGACATAAGGGTGGACACTCTTGGGGCTGAGAGGTTTGGTGAGGTTGGGTGAGCAAACGCACACCCTTTAAAGTAATACTGCGTGCTACCCATCGCATGGGTCCCAAATCTCCAGGTTCAAGGGCATCTTCCTACATCGAAAACATGCATGAGAAACCCAGAAGATGGTACACCGTGTGATGGGGAAAGGTTTCTAAAACGCACCTCATTTCTCATCTCCTTGTGCTCGGGTTCGCCATTCCAGCCACTTTACTAGCAATCTCCCTACTTGGAGCATCAGCACCTTTAACCTCCTGTTCCGTACAGGTTGCAATTTGTCCTGAGGATGAACGGGAAGACGGGGAACCAATGAGAGACTAGCTCTTGGTGTTGGGACAGTCACAGGTCACTATATTTGCCCATCAGGAAGAAGAATTAACCACAGGCTCAGCCTGCCCCCCGGAACCAGAACAGGGCCTGAAGCCATCCTGCGCTTTTGCGGCCAGCTCCCAAAAAAGCGACTTGTAAAATGGAGCTTCAGGGCACTGCAATTCACAAACCTGCAGAGTTATAAATGATAACTCTCGTCCACAAATATATTGAGGGAAGGCAAAGAAGAAGATTTGAAATCAAGGCAGAATTGCAGGAAACAGATTTCAGGAGGTAGATTCGAATCGCCTTTAAAGCACATGAAAAGCGGCAAAAGGTTGACAATGATGCCCTTGGCCAAAAAGGGCGTATGCGTTTTTTCCTGAATATATTCAGGAAAAAACGCATACGCCCTTTTTGGCCAACCAAGCAACCTGGAAAGGCAAATCAGCGCTACAAAGAAGTCTCGCTTCCCATCGGTCAAAAGGGCCATGCTGAAAAAAGTGTCAAAACCAGAAATGCAGGACAGGCCATGGAGAAATGGGAGCCTTGCTACACTGATGGGCGGGATGTAAATTGCCAACAGCCACTCTGGAGAAGTGTACGGTGTGTCCTGAAACATCGAAAAAACACAGCTTAGAGAGCATAGGGCACTTCCACGCATGGGGGGATAAAGTGGGAAAATTGAAAATCAGCAAGACACAAGCAGCCCAAAGTTTAGGGCTGCTCTGTTGACAAGGACCTCCACTTCATTCCACCTTAAATATCCCGGGAAAACGAAAAATGGATAAAAAAGTTGTGGGCCCTATGTACAATGGAATATCACTCAGCCATGAAATCAATGTCATAAGTCTAGTAGCAGCATGATGAGTGGATTTAGGTAAGACGATTCTAAGTGAAATAAGTCACACAGAAAAGGACACTTCTCATAAGGTGTCACTTATAGAGGGAATGTAAAAACCGTTACACTTGAACTGAATTACAAAACAGAACAGAGTCACACATGCAGAAAACACACTATGGCTGCTTAACGGGAAAGGTGAGGTGGGGTGATACATAAAACAAGAGTTTCAAATTAGCTCAGATACCGTTCCATAAACCCAATATGTAATAGACAAGACCTACTCCTTGCTCAGAGAACTGGACTCAACACGCCCGATTCACCGCCCAAGAATATATCTGACTAGTAATAATCTTAAAACCTATGTATTGATATCTCTCTGTTAGTGTGTCAAGTGGGTGTAAAGCGGCATAAACACAGCTGTGAAAAGCAGCTAAACCCCATTATAAAAATAAATTACTTTTAAAAACCCATGAAACAAAGACAGGGAAAGAGAGAGAAATTCTTACACAATTCGTTCCGGGGCTGTGATGCAACCTGGATTGACCATATCTAGACCCACAGCTGGATGAGACATAAGGGTGGACACTCTTGGGGGTGAGAGGTTTGGTGAGGTTGGGTGAGCAAACGCAGACCCTTTAAAGTAATACTGCGTGCTACCCATCGCATGGGTCCCAAATCTCCAGGTTCAAGGGCATCTTCCTACATCGAAAACATGCATGAGAAACCCAGAAGATGGTACACCGTGTGATGGGGAAAGGTTTCTAAAACGCACCTCATTTCTCATCTCCTTGTGCTCGGGTTCGCCATTCCAGCCACTTTACTAGCAACTTCCCTACTTGGAGCATCAGCACCTTTAACCTCCTGTTCCGTACAGGTTGCAATTTGTCCTGAGGATGAACGGGAAGACGGGGAACCAATGAGAGACTAGCTCTTGGTGTTGGGACAGGCACAGGTCACTCTATTTTCCCATCAGGAAGAAGAATTAGCCACAGGCTCAACCTGCCCCCCGGAACCAGAACAGGGCCTGAAGCCATCCTGCGCTTTTGCGGCCAGCTCCCAAAAAAGCGACTTGTAAAATGGAGCTTCAGGGCACTGCAATTCACAAACCTGCAGAGTTATAAATGATAACTCTCGTCCACAAATATATTGAGGGAAGGCAAAGAAGAGGATTTGAAATCAAGGCAGAATTGCAGGAAACAGATTTCAGGAGGTAGATTCGAATCGCCTTTAAAGCACATGAAAAGCGGCAAAACGTTGACAATGATACCCTTGGCCAAAAAGGGCGTATGCGTTTTTTCCTGAATACATTCAGGAAAAAACGCATACGCCCTTTTTGGCCAACCAAGCAACCTGGAAAGGCAAATCAGCGCTACAAAGAAGTCTCGCTTCCCATCGGTCAAAAGGGCCATGCTGAAAAAAGTGTCAAAACCAGAAATGCAGGACAGGCCATGGAGAAATGGGAGCCTTGCTACACTGATGGGCGGGATGTAAATTGCCAACAGCCACTCTGGAGAAGTGTACGGTGTGTCCTGAAACATCGAAAAAACACAGCTTAGAGAGCATAGGGCACTTCCACGCATGGGGGGATAAAGTGGGAAAATTGAAAATCAGCAAGACACAAGCAGCCCAAAGTTTAGGGCTGCTCTGTTGACAAGGACCTCCACTTCATTCCACCTTAAATATCCCGGGAAAGCGAAAAATGGATAAAAAATTTGTGGTCCCTATGTACAATGGAATATCACTCAGCCATGAAATCAATGTCATAAGGCTAGTAGCAGCATGATGAGTGGATTTAGGTAAGACGATTCTAAGTGAAATAAGTCACACAGAAAAGGACACTTCTCATAAGGTGTCACTTATAGAGGGAATGTAAAAACCGTTACACTTGAACTGAATTACAAAACAGAACAGAGTCACACATGCAGAAAACACACTATGGCTGCTTAACGGGAAAGGTGAGGTGGGGTGATACATAAAACAAGAGTTTCAAATTAGCTCAGATACCGTTCCATAAACCCAATATGTAATAGACAAGACCTACTCCTTGCTCAGAGAACTGGACTCAACACGCCCGATTCACCGCACAAGAATATATCTGACTAGTAATAATCTTAAAACCTATGTATTGATATCTCTCCGTTAGTGTGTCAAGTGGGTGTAAAGCGGCCTAAACACAGCCGTGAAAAGCAGCTAAACCCCATTATAAATATAAATTACTTTTAAAATCCCATGAAACAAAGACAGGGAAAGAGAGAGAAATTCTTACACAATTCGTTCCGGGGCTGTGATGCAACCTGGATTGACCATATCTAGACCCACAGCTGGATGAGACATAAGGGTGGACACTCTTGGGGCTGAGAGGTTTCGTGAGGTTGGGTGAGCAAACGCAGACCCTTTAAAGTAATACTGCGTGCTACCCATCGCATGGGTCCCAAATCTCCAGGTTCAAGGGCATCTTCCTACATCGAAAACATGCATGAGAAACCCAGAAGATGGTACACCGTGTGATGGGGAAAGGTTTCTAAAACGCACCTCATTTCTCATCTCCTTGTGCTCGGGTTCGCCATTCCAGCCACTTTACTAGCAACTTCCCTACTTGGAGCATCAGCACCTTTAACCTCCTGTTCCGTACAGGATGCAATTTGTCCTGAGGATGAACGAGAAGACGGGGAACCAATGAGAGACTAGCTCTTGGTGTTGGGACAGGCACAGGTCACTCTATTTTCCCATCAGGAAGAAGAATTAGCCACAGGCTCAACCTGCCCCCCGGAACCAGAACAGGGCCTGAAGCCATCCTGCGCTTTTGCGGCCAGCTCCCAAAAAAGCGACTTGTAAAATGGAGCTTCAGGGCACTGCAATTCACAAACCTGCAGAGTTATAAATGATAACTCTCGTCCACAAATATATTGAGGGAAGGCAAAGAAGAGGATTTGAAATCAAGGCAGAATTGCAGGAAACAGATTTCAGGAGGTAGATTCGAATCGCCTTTAAAGCACATGAAAAGCGGCAAAACGTTGACAATGATACCCTTGGCCAAAAAGGGCGTATGCGTTTTTTCCTGAATACATTCAGGAAAAAACGCATACGCCCTTTTTGGCCAATCAAGCAACCTGGAAAGGCAAATCAGCGCTACAAAGAAGTCTCGCTTCCCATCGGTCAAAAGGGCCATGCTGAAAAAATGTCAAAACCAGAAATGCAGGACAGGCCATGGAGAAATGGGAGCCTTGCTACACTGATGGGCGGGATGTAAATTGCCAACAGCCACTCTGGAGAAGTGTACGGTGTGTCCTGAAACATCTAAAAAACACAGCTTAGAGAGCATAGGGCACTTCCACGCATGGGGAGATAAAGTAGGAAAATTGAAAATCAGCAAGACACAAGCACCCAAAAGTTTAGGGCTGCTCTGTTGACAAGGACCTCCACTTCATTCCACCTTAAATATCCCAGGAAAGCGAAAAATGGATAAAAAAGTTGTGGTCCTTATGTACAATGGGATATCACTCAGCCATGAAATCAATGTCATAAGGCTAGTAGCAGCATGATGAGTGGATTTAGGTAAGACGATTCTAAGTGAAATAAGTCACACAGAAAAGGACACTTCTCATAAGGTGTCACTTATAGAGGGAATGTAAAAACCGTTACACTTGAACTGAATTACAAAACAGAACAGAGTCACACATGCAGAAAACACACTATGGCTGCTTAACGGGAAAGGTGAGGTGGGGTGATACATAAAACAAGAGTTTCAAATTAGCTCAGATACCGTTCCATAAACCCAATATGTAATAGACAAGACCTACTCCTTGCTCAGAGAACTGGACTCAACACGCCCGATTCACCGCCCAAGAATATATCTGACTAGTAATAATCTTAAAACCTATGTATTGATATCTCTGTGTTAGTGTGTCAAGTGGGTGTAAAGCGGCATAAACACAGCCGTGAAAAGCAGCTAAACCCCATTATAAAAATAACTTACTTTTAAAAACCCATGAAACAAAGACAGGGAAAGAGAGAGAAATTCTTACACAATTCGTTCCGGGGCTGTGATGCAACCTGGATTGACCATATCTAGACCCACAGCTGGATGAGACATAAGGGTGGACACTCTTGGGGCTGAGAGGTTTGGTGAGGTTGGGTGAGCAAACGCAGACCCTTTAAAGTAATACTGCGTGCTACCCATCGCATGGGTCCCAAATCTCCAGGTTCAAGGGCATCTTCCTACATCGAAAACATGCATGAGAAACCCAGAAGATGGTACACCGTGTGATGGGGAAAGGTTTCTAAAACGCACCTCATTTCTCATCTCCTTGTGCTCGGGTTCGCCATTCCAGCCACTTTACTAGCAATCTCCCTACTTGGAGCATCAGCACCTTTAACCTCCTGTTCCGTACAGGTTGCAATTTGTCCTGAGGATGAACGGGAAGACGGGGAACCAATGAGAGACTAGCTCTTGGTGTTGGGACAGTCACAGGTCACTCTATTTGCCCATCAGGAAGAAGAATTAACCACAGGCTCAGCCTGCCCCCCGGAACCAGAACAGGGCCTGAAGCCATCCTGCGCTTTTGCGGCCAGCTCCCAAAAAAGCGACTTGTAAAATGGAGCTTCAGGGCACTGCAATTCACAAACCTGCAGAGTTATAAATGATAACTCTCGTCCACAAATATATTGAGGGAAGGCAAAGAAGAAGATTTGAAATCAAGGCAGAATTGCAGGAAACAGATTTCAGGAGGTAGATTCGAATCGCCTTTAAAGCACATGAAAAGCGGCAAAAGGTTGACAATGATGCCCTTGGCCAAAAAGGGCGTATGCGTTTTTTCCTGAATATATTCAGGAAAAAACGCATACGCCCTTTTTGGCCAACCAAGCAACCTGGAAGGGCAAATCAGCGCTACAAAGAAGTCTCGCTTCCCATCGGTCAAAAGGGCCATGCTGAAAAAAGTGTCAAAACCAGAAATGCAGGACAGGCCATGGAGAAATGGGAGCCTTGCTACACTGATGGGCGGGATGTAAATTGCCAACAGCCACTCTGGAGAAGTGTACGGTGTGTCCTGAAACATCTAAAAAACACAGCTTAGAGAGCATAGGGCACTTCCACGCATGGGGGGATAAAGTGGGAAAATTGAAAATCAGCAAGACACAAGCAGCCCAAAGTTTAGGGCTGCTCTGTTGACAAGGACCTCCACTTCATTCCACCTTAAATATCCCGGGAAAGCGAAAAATGGATAAAAAAGTTGTGGGCCCTATGTACAATGGAATATCACTCAGCCATGAAATCAATGTCATAAGGCTAGTAGCAGCATGATGAGTGGATTTAGGTAAGACGATTCTAAGTGAAATAAGTCACACAGAAAAGGACACTTCTCATAAGGTGTCACTTATAGAGGGAATGTAAAAACCGTTACACTTGAACTGAATTACAAAACAGAACAGAGTCACACATGCAGAAAACACACTATGGCTGCTTAACGGGAAAGGTGAGGTGGGGTGATACATAAAACAAGAGTTTCAAATTAGCTCAGATACCGTTCCATAAACCCAATATGTAATAGACAAGACCTACTCCTTGCTCAGAGAACTGGACTCAACACGCCCGATTCACCGCCCAAGAATATATCTGACTAGTAATAATCTTAAAACCTATGTATTGATATCTCTGTGTTAGTGTGTCAAGTGGGTGTAAAGCGGCATAAACACAGCCGTGAAAAGCAGCTAAACCCCATTATAAAAATAACTTACTTTTAAAAACCCATGAAACAAAGACAGGGAAAGAGAGAGAAATTCTTACACAATTCGTTCCGGGGCTGTGATGCAACCTGGATTGACCATATCTAGACCCACAGCTGGATGAGACATAAGGGTGGACACTCTTGGGGCTGAGAGGTTTGGTGAGGTTGGGTGAGCAAACGCAGACCCTTTAAAGTAATACTGCGTGCTACCCATCGCATGGGTCCCAAATCTCCAGGTTCAAGGGCATCTTCCTACATCGAAAACATGCATGAGAAACCCAGAAGATGGTACACCGTGTGATGGGGAAAGGTTTCTAAAACGCACCTCATTTCTCATCTCCTTGTGCTCGGGTTCGCCATTCCAGCCACTTTACTAGCAATCTCCCTACTTGGAGCATCAGCACCTTTAACCTCCTGTTCCGTACAGGTTGCAATTTGTCCTGAGGATGAACGGGAAGACGGGGAACCAATGAGAGACTAGCTCTTGGTGTTGGGACAGTCACAGGTCACTCTATTTGCCCATCAGGAAGAAGAATTAACCACAGGCTCAGCCTGCCCCCCGGAACCAGAACAGGGCCTGAAGCCATCCTGCGCTTTTGCGGCCAGCTCCCAAAAAAGCGACTTGTAAAATGGAGCTTCAGGGCACTGCAATTCATAAACCTGCAGAGTTATAAATGATAACTCTCGTCCACAAATATATTGAGGGAAGGCAAAGAAGAAGATTTGAAATCAAGGCAGAATTGCAGGAAACAGATTTCAGGAGGTAGATTCGAATCGCCTTTAAAGCACATGAAAAGCGGCAAAAGGTTGACAATGATGCCCTTGGCCAAAAAGGGCGTATGCGTTTTTTCCTGAATATATTCAGGAAAAAACGCATACGCCCTTTTTGGCCAACCAAGCAACCTGGAAGGGCAAATCAGCGCTACAAAGAAGTCTCGCTTCCCATCGGTCAAAAGGGCCATGCTGAAAAAAGTGTCAAAACCAGAAATGCAGGACAGGCCATGGAGAAATGGGAGCCTTGCTACACTGATGGGCGGGATGTAAATTGCCAACAGCCACTCTGGAGAAGTGTACGGTGTGTCCTGAAACATCGAAAAAACACAGCTTAGAGAGCATAGGGCACTTCCACGCATGGGGGGATAAAGTGGGAAAATTGAAAATCAGCAAGACACAAGCAGCCCAAAGTTTAGGGCTGCTCTGTTGACAAGGACCTCCACTTCATTCCACCTTAAATATCCCGGGAAAGCGAAAAATGGATAAAAAAGTTGTGGGCCCTATGTACAATGGAATATCACTCAGCCATGAAATCAATGTCATAAGGCTAGTAGCAGCATGATGAGTGGATTTAGGTAAGACGATTCTAAGTGAAATAAGTCACACAGAAAAGGACACTTCTCATAAGGTGTCACTTATAGAGGGAATGTAAAAACCGTTACACTTGAACTGAATTACAAAACAGAACAGAGTCACACATGCAGAAAACACACTATGGCTGCTTAACGGGAAAGGTGAGGTGGGGTGATACATAAAACAAGAGTTTCAAATTAGCTCAGATACCGTTCCATAAACCCAATATGTAATAGACAAGACCTACTCCTTGCTCAGAGAACTGGACTCAACACGCCCGATTCACCGCCCAAGAATATATCTGACTAGTAATAATCTTAAAACCTATGTATTGATATCTCTGTGTTAGTGTGTCAAGTGGGTGTAAAGCGGCATAAACACAGCCGTGAAAAGCAGCTAAACCCCATTATAAAAATAACTTACTTTTAAAAACCCATGAAACAAAGACAGGGAAAGAGAGAGAAATTCTTACACAATTCGTTCCGGGGCTGTGATGCAACCTGGATTGACCATATCTAGACCCACAGCTGGATGAGACATAAGGGTGGACACTCTTGGGGCTGAGAGGTTTGGTGAGGTTGGGTGAGCAAACGCAGACCCTTTAAAGTAATACTGCGTGCTACCCATCGCATGGGTCCCAAATCTCCAGGTTCAAGGGCATCTTCCTACATCGAAAACATGCATGAGAAACCCAGAAGATGGTACACCGTGTGATGGGGAAAGGTTTCTAAAACGCACCTCATTTCTCATCTCCTTGTGCTCGGGTTCGCCATTCCTGCCACTTTACTAGCAACTTCCCTACTTGGAGCATCAGCACCTTTAACCTCCTGTTCCGTACAGGATGCAATTTGTCCTGAGGATGAACGGGAAGACGGGGAACCAATGAGAGACTAGCTCTTGGTGGTGGGACAGTCACAGGTCACTCTATTTGCCCATCAGGAAGAAGAATTAACCACAGGCTCAGCCTGCCCCCCGGAACCAGAACAGGGCCTGAAGCCATCCTGCGCTTTTGCGGCCAGCTCCCAAAAAAGCGACTTGTAAAATGGAGCTTCAGGGCACTGCAATTCACAAACCTGCAGAGTTATAAATGATAACTCTCGTCCACAAATATATGGAGGGAAGGCAAAGAAGAAGATTTGAAATCAAGGCAGAATTGCAGGAAACAGATTTCAGGAGGTAGATTCGAATCGCCTTTAAAGCACAGGAAAAGCGGCAAAACGTTGACAATGATGCCCTTGGCCAAAAAGGGCGTATGCGTTTTTTCCTGAATATATTCAGGAAAAAACGCATACGCCCTTTTTGGCCAACCAAGCAACCTGGAAGGGCAAATCAGCGCTACAAAGAAGTCTCGCTTCCCATCGGTCAAAAGGGCCATGCTGAAAAAAGTGTCAAAACCAGAAATGCAGGACAGGCCATGGAGAAATGGGAGCCTTGCTACACTGATGGGCGGGATGTAAATTGCCAACAGCCACTCTGGAGAAGTGTACGGTGTGTCCTGAAACATCTAAAAAACACAGCTTAGAGAGCATAGGGCACTTCCACCCATGGGGGGATAAAGTGGGAAAATTGAAAATCAGCAAGACACAAGCAGCCCAAAGTTTAGGGCTGCTCTGTTGACAAGGACCTCCACTTCATTCCACCTTAAATATCCCGGGAAAGCGAAAAATGGATAAAAAAGTTGTGGTCCCTATGTACAATGGAATATCACTCAGCCATGAAATCAATGTCATAAGGCTAGTAGCAGCATGATGAGTGAATTTAGGTAAGACGATTCTAAGTGAAATAAGTCACACAGAAAAGGACACTTCTCATAAGGTGTCACTTATAGAGGGAATGTAAAAACCGTTACACTTGAACTGAATTACAAAACAGAACAGAGTCACACATGCAGAAAACACACTATGGCTGCTTAACGGGAAAGGTGAGGTGGGGTGATACATAAAACAAGAGTTTCAAATTAGCTCAGATACCGTTCCATAAACCCAATATGTAATAGACAAGACCTACTCCTTGCTCAGACAACTGGACTCAACACGCCCGATTCACCGCACAAGAATATATCTGACTAGTAATAATCTTAAAACCTATGTATTGATATCTCTCTGTTAGTGTGTCAAGTGGGTGTAAAGCGGCATAAACACAGCCGTGAAAAGCAGCTAAACCCCATTATAAAAATAAATTACTTTTAAAAACCCATGAAACAAAGACAGGGAAAGAGAGAGAAATTCTTACACAATTCGTTCCGGGGCTGTGATGCAACCTGGATTGACCATATCTAGACCCACAGCTGGATGAGACATAAGGGTGGACACTCTTGGGGCTGAGAGGTTTGGTGAGGTTGGGTGAGCAAACGCACACCCTTTAAAGTAATACTGCGTGCTACCCATCGCATGGGTCCCAAATCTCCAGGTTCAAGGGCATCTTCCTACATCGAAAACATGCATGAGAAACCCAGAAGATGGTACACCGTGTGATGGGGAAAGGTTTCTAAAACGCACCTCATTTCTCATCTCCTTGTGCTCGGGTTCACCATTCCAGCCACTTTACTAGCAATCTCCCTACTTGGAGCATCAGCACCTTTAACCTCCTGTTCCGTACAGGTTGCAATTTGTCCTGAGGATGAACGGGAAGACGGGGAACCAATGAGAGACTAGCTCTTGGTGTTGGGACAGGCACAGGTCACTCTATTTTCCCATCAGGAAGAAGAATTGGCCACAGGCTCAGCCTGCCCCCCGGAACCAGAACAGGGCCTGAAGCCATCCTGTGCTTTTGCGGCCAGCTCCCAAAAAAGCGACTTGTAAAATGGAGCTTCAGGGCACTGCAATTCACAAACCTGCAGAGTTATAAATGATAACTCTCGTCCACAAATATATGGAGGGAAGGCAAAGAAGAGGATTTGAAATCAAGGCAGAATTGCAGGAAACAGATTTCAGGAGGTAGATTCGAATCGCCTTTAAAGCACAGGAAAAGCGGCAAAAGGTTGACAATGATGCCCTTGGCCAAAAAGGGCGTATGCGTTTTTTCCTGAATATATTCAGGAAAAAACGCATACGCCCTTTTTGGCCAACCAAGCAACCTGGAAAGGCAAATCAGCGCTACAAAGAAGTCTCGCTTCCCATCGGTCAAAAGGGCCATGCTGAAAAAAGTGTCAAAACCAGAAATGCAGGACAGGCCATGGAGAAATGGGAGCCTTGCTACACTGATGGGCGGAATGTAAATTGCCAACAGCCACTCTGGAGAAGTGTACGGTGTGTCCTGAAACATCTAAAAAACACAGCTTAGAGAGCATAGGGCACTTCCATGCCTGGGGGGATAAAGTAGGAAAATTGAAAATCAGCAAGACACAAGCACCCCAAAGTTTAGGGCTGCTCTGTTGACAAGGACCTCCACTTCATTCCACCTTAAATATCCCAGGAAAGCGAAAAATGGATAAAAAAGTTGTGGTCCTTATGTACAATGGAATATCACTCAGCCATGAAATCAATGTCATAAGGCTAGTAGCAGCATGATGAGTGGATTTAGGTAAGACGATTCTAAGTGAAATAAGTCACACAGAAAAGGACACTTCTCATAAGGTGTCACTTATAGAGGGAATGTAAAAACCGTTACACTTGAACTGAATTACAAAACAGAACAGAGTCACACATGCAGAAAACACACTATGGCTGCTTAACGGGAAAGGTGAGGTGGGGTGATACATAAAACAAGAGTCTCAAATTAGCTCAGATACCGTTCCATAAACCCAATATGTAATCGACAAGACCTACTCCTTGCTCAGAGAACTGGACTCAACACGCCCGATTCACCGCACAAGAATATATCTGACTAGTAATAATCTTAAAACCTATATATTGATATCTCTCTGTTAGTGTGTCAAGTGGGTGTAAAGCGGCATAAACACAGCCGTGAAAAGCAGCTAAACCCCATTATAAAAATAAATTACTTTTAAAAATCCATGAAACAAAGACAGGGAAAGAGAGAGAAATTCTTACACAATTCGTTCAGGGGTTGTGATGCAACCTGGATTGACCATATCTAGACCCACAGCTGGATGAGACATAAGGGTGGACACTCTTGGGGCTGAGAGATTTGGTGAGGTTGGGTGAGCAAACGCAGACCCTTTAAAGTAATACTGCGTGCTACCCATCGCATGGGTCCCAAATCTCCAGGTTCAAGGGCATCTTCCTACATCGAAAACATGCATGAGAAACCCAGAAGATGGTACACCGTGTGATGGGGAAAGGTTTCTAAAACGCACCTCATTTCTCATCTCCTTGTGCTCGGGTTCGCCATTCCAGCCACTTTACTAGCAATCTCCCTACTTGGAGCATCAGCACCTTTAACCTCCTGTTCCGTACAGGTTGCAATTTGTCCTGAGGATGAACGGGAAGACGGGGAACCAATGAGAGACTAGCTCTTGGTGTTGGGACAGGCACAGGTCACTCTATTTTCCCATCAGGAAGAAGAATTAACCACAGGCTCAGCCTGCCCCCCGGAACCAGAACAGGGCCTGAAGCCATCCTGCGCTTTTGCGGCCAGCTCCCAAAAAAGCGACTTGTAAAATGGAGCTTCAGGGCACTGCAATTCACAAACCTGCAGAGTTATAAATGATAACTCTCGTCCACAAATATATTGAGGGAAGGCAAAGAAGAGGATTTGAAATCAAGGCAGAATTGCAGGAAACAGATTTCAGGAGGCAGATTCGAATCGCCTTTAAAGCACATGAAAAGCGGCAAAACGTTGACAATGATGCCCTTGGCCAAAAAGGGCGTATGCGTTTTTTCCTGAATATATTCAGGAAAAAACGCATACGCCCCTTTTGGCCAACCAAGCAACCTGGAAAGGCAAATCAGCGCTACCAAGAAGTCTCGCTTCCCATCGGTCAAAAGGGCCATGCTGAAAAAAGTGTCAAAACCAGAAATGCAGGACAGGCCATGGAGAAATGGGAGCCTTGCTACACTGAAGGGCGGGATGTAAATTGCCAACAGCCACTCTGGAGAAGTGTACGGTGTGTCCTGAAACATCTAAAAAACACAGCTTAGAGAGCATAGGGCACTTCCACGCATGGGGGGATAAAGTGGGAAAATTGAAAATCAGCAAGACACAAGCAGCCCAAAGTTTAGGGCTGCTCTGTTGACAAGGACCTCCACTTCATTCCACCTTAAATATACCGGGAAAGCGAAAAATGGATAAAAAAGTTGTGGTCCCTATGTACATTGGAATATCACTCAGCCATGAAATCAATGTCATAAGGCTAGTAGCAGCATGATGAGTGGATTTAGGTAAGACGATTCTAAGTGAAATAAGTCACACAGAAAAGGACACTTCTCATAAGGTGTCACTTATAGAGGGAATGTAAAAACCGTTACACTTGAACTGAATTACAAAACAGAACAGAGTCACACATGCAGAAAACACACTATGGCTGCTTAACGGGAAAGGTGAGGTGGGGTGATACATAAAACAAGAGTTTCAAATTAGCTCAGATACCGTTCCATAAACCCAATATGTAATAGACAAGACCTACTCCTTGCTCAGAGAACTGGACTCAACACGCCCGATTTACCGCACAAGAATATATCTGAGTAGTAATAATCTTAAAACCTATGTATTGATATCTCTCTGTTAGTGTGTCAAGTGGGTGTAAAGCGGCATAAACACAGCCGTGAAAAGCAGCTAAACCCCATTATAAAAATAACTTACTTTTAAAAACCCATGAAACAAAGACAGGGAAAGAGAGAGAAATTCTTACACAATTCGTTCCGGGGCTGTGATGCAACCTGGATTGACCATATCTAGACCCACAGCTGGATGAGACATAAGGGTGGACACTCTTGGGGCTGAGAGGTTTGGTGAGGTTGGGTGAGCAAACGCACACCCTTTAAAGTAATACTGCGTGCTACCCATCGCATGGGTCCCAAATCTCCAGGTTCAAGGGCATCTTCCTACATCGAAAACATGCATGAGAAACCCAGAAGATGGTACACCGTGTGATGGGGAAAGGTTTCTAAAACGCACCTCATTTCTCATCTCCTTGTGCTCGGGTTCGCCATTCCAGCCACTTTACTAGCAATCTCCCTACTTGGAGCATCAGCACCTTTAACCTCCTGTTCCGTACAGGTTGCAATTTGTCCTGAGGATGAACGGGAAGACGGGGAACCAATGAGAGACTAGCTCTTGGTGTTGGGACAGTCACAGGTCACTCTATTTGCCCATCAGGAAGAAGAATTAACCACAGGCTCAGCCTGCCCCCCGGAACCAGAACAGGGCCTGAAGCCATCCTGCGCTTTTGCGGCCAGCTCCCAAAAAAGCGACTTGTAAAATGGAGCTTCAGGGCACTGCAATTCACAAACCTGCAGAGTTATAAATGATAACTCTCGTCCACAAATATATTGAGGGAAGGCAAAGAAGAAGATTTGAAATCAAGGCAGAATTGCAGGAAACAGATTTCAGGAGGTAGATTCGAATCGCCTTTAAAGCACATGAAAAGCGGCAAAAGGTTGACAATGATGCCCTTGGCCAAAAAGGGCGTATGCGTTTTTTCCTGAATATATTCAGGAAAAAACGCATACGCCCTTTTTGGCCAACCAAGCAACCTGGAAAGGCAAATCAGCGCTACAAAGAAGTCTCGCTTCCCATCGGTCAAAAGGGCCATGCTGAAAAAAGTGTCAAAACCAGAAATGCAGGACAGGCCATGGAGAAATGGGAGCCTTGCTACACTGATGGGCGGGATGTAAATTGCCAACAGCCACTCTGGAGAAGTGTACGGTGTGTCCTGAAACATCGAAAAAACACAGCTTAGAGAGCATAGGGCACTTCCACGCATGGGGGGATAAAGTGGGAAAATTGAAAATCAGCAAGACACAAGCAGCCCAAAGTTTAGGGCTGCTCTGTTGACAAGGACCTCCACTTCATTCCACCTTAAATATCCCGGGAAAACGAAAAATGGATAAAAAAGTTGTGGGCCCTATGTACAATGGAATATCACTCAGCCATGAAATCAATGTCATAAGTCTAGTAGCAGCATGATGAGTGGATTTAGGTAAGACGATTCTAAGTGAAATAAGTCACACAGAAAAGGACACTTCTCATAAGGTGTCACTTATAGAGGGAATGTAAAAACCGTTACACTTGAACTGAATTACAAAACAGAACAGAGTCACACATGCAGAAAACACACTATGGCTGCTTAACGGGAAAGGTGAGGTGGGGTGATACATAAAACAAGAGTTTCAAATTAGCTCAGATACCGTTCCATAAACCCAATATGTAATAGACAAGACCTACTCCTTGCTCAGAGAACTGGACTCAACACGCCCGATTCACCGCCCAAGAATATATCTGACTAGTAATAATCTTAAAACCTATGTATTGATATCTCTCTGTTAGTGTGTCAAGTGGGTGTAAAGCGGCATAAACACAGCTGTGAAAAGCAGCTAAACCCCATTATAAAAATAAATTACTTTTAAAAACCCATGAAACAAAGACAGGGAAAGAGAGAGAAATTCTTACACAATTCGTTCCGGGGCTGTGATGCAACCTGGATTGACCATATCTAGACCCACAGCTGGATGAGACATAAGGGTGGACACTCTTGGGGCTGAGAGGTTTGGTGAGGTTGGGTGAGCAAACGCAGACCCTTTAAAGTAATACTGCGTGCTACCCATCGCATGGGTCCCAAATCTCCAGGTTCAAGGGCATCTTCCTACATCGAAAACATGCATGAGAAACCCAGAAGATGGTACACCGTGTGATGGGGAAAGGTTTCTAAAACGCACCTCATTTCTCATCTCCTTGTGCTCGGGTTCGCCATTCCAGCCACTTTACTAGCAACTTCCCTACTTGGAGCATCAGCACCTTTAACCTCCTGTTCCGTACAGGTTGCAATTTGTCCTGAGGATGAACGGGAAGACGGGGAACCAATGAGAGACTAGCTCTTGGTGTTGGGACAGGCACAGGTCACTCTATTTTCCCATCAGGAAGAAGAATTAGCCACAGGCTCAACCTGCCCCCCGGAACCAGAACAGGGCCTGAAGCCATCCTGCGCTTTTGCGGCCAGCTCCCAAAAAAGCGACTTGTAAAATGGAGCTTCAGGGCACTGCAATTCACAAACCTGCAGAGTTATAAATGATAACTCTCGTCCACAAATATATTGAGGGAAGGCAAAGAAGAGGATTTGAAATCAAGGCAGAATTGCAGGAAACAGATTTCAGGAGGTAGATTCGAATCGCCTTTAAAGCACATGAAAAGCGGCAAAACGTTGACAATGATACCCTTGGCCAAAAAGGGCGTATGCGTTTTTTCCTGAATACATTCAGGAAAAAACGCATACGCCCTTTTTGGCCAACCAAGCAACCTGGAAAGGCAAATCAGCGCTACAAAGAAGTCTCGCTTCCCATCGGTCAAAAGGGCCATGCTGAAAAAAGTGTCAAAACCAGAAATGCAGGACAGGCCATGGAGAAATGGGAGCCTTGCTACACTGATGGGCGGGATGTAAATTGCCAACAGCCACTCTGGAGAAGTGTACGGTGTGTCCTGAAACATCGAAAAAACACAGCTTAGAGAGCATAGGGCACTTCCACGCATGGGGGGATAAAGTGGGAAAATTGAAAATCAGCAAGACACAAGCAGCCCAAAGTTTAGGGCTGCTCTGTTGACAAGGACCTCCACTTCATTCCACCTTAAATATCCCGGGAAAGCGAAAAATGGATAAAAAATTTGTGGTCCCTATGTACAATGGAATATCACTCAGCCATGAAATCAATGTCATAAGGCTAGTAGCAGCATGATGAGTGGATTTAGGTAAGACGATTCTAAGTGAAATAAGTCACACAGAAAAGGACACTTCTCATAAGGTGTCACTTATAGAGGGAATGTAAAAACCGTTACACTTGAACTGAATTACAAAACAGAACAGAGTCACACATGCAGAAAACACACTATGGCTGCTTAACGGGAAAGGTGAGGTGGGGTGATACATAAAACAAGAGTTTCAAATTAGCTCAGATACCGTTCCATAAACCCAATATGTAATAGACAAGACCTACTCCTTGCTCAGAGAACTGGACTCAACACGCCCGATTCACCGCACAAGAATATATCTGACTAGTAATAATCTTAAAACCTATGTATTGATATCTCTCCGTTAGTGTGTCAAGTGGGTGTAAAGCGGCCTAAACACAGCCGTGAAAAGCAGCTAAACCCCATTATAAATATAAATTACTTTTAAAATCCCATGAAACAAAGACAGGGAAAGAGAGAGAAATTCTTACACAATTCGTTCCGGGGCTGTGATGCAACCTGGATTGACCATATCTAGACCCACAGCTGGATGAGACATAAGGGTGGACACTCTTGGGGCTGAGAGGTTTGGTGAGGTTGGGTGAGCAAACGCAGACCCTTTAAAGTAATACTGCGTGCTACCCATCGCATGGGTCCCAAATCTCCAGGTTCAAGGGCATCTTCCTACATCGAAAACATGCATGAGAAACCCAGAAGATGGTACACCGTGTGATGGGGAAAGGTTTCTAAAACGCACCTCATTTCTCATCTCCTTGTGCTCGGGTTCGCCATTCCAGCCACTTTACTAGCAACTTCCCTACTTGGAGCATCAGCACCTTTAACCTCCTGTTCCGTACAGGATGCAATTTGTCCTGAGGATGAACGGGAAGACGGGGAACCAATGAGAGACTAGCTCTTGGTGTTGGGACAGGCACAGGTCACTCTATTTTCCCATCAGGAAGAAGAATTAGCCACAGGCTCAACCTGCCCCCCGGAACCAGAACAGGGCCTGAAGCCATCCTGCGCTTTTGCGGCCAGCTCCCAAAAAAGCGACTTGTAAAATGGAGCTTCAGGGCACTGCAATTCACAAACCTGCAGAGTTATAAATGATAACTCTCGTCCACAAATATATTGAGGGAAGGCAAAGAAGAGGATTTGAAATCAAGGCAGAATTGCAGGAAACAGATTTCAGGAGGTAGATTCGAATCGCCTTTAAAGCACATGAAAAGCGGCAAAACGTTGACAATGATACCCTTGGCCAAAAAGGGCGTATGCGTTTTTTCCTGAATACATTCAGGAAAAAACGCATACGCCCTTTTTGGCCAATCAAGCAACCTGGAAAGGCAAATCAGCGCTACAAAGAAGTCTCGCTTCCCATCGGTCAAAAGGGCCATGCTGAAAAAATGTCAAAACCAGAAATGCAGGACAGGCCATGGAGAAATGGGAGCCTTGCTACACTGATGGGCGGGATGTAAATTGCCAACAGCCACTCTGGAGAAGTGTACGGTGTGTCCTGAAACATCTAAAAAACACAGCTTAGAGAGCATAGGGCACTTCCACGCATGGGGAGATAAAGTAGGAAAATTGAAAATCAGCAAGACACAAGCACCCAAAAGTTTAGGGCTGCTCTGTTGACAAGGACCTCCACTTCATTCCACCTTAAATATCCCAGGAAAGCGAAAAATGGATAAAAAAGTTGTGGTCCTTATGTACAATGGGATATCACTCAGCCATGAAATCAATGTCATAAGGCTAGTAGCAGCATGATGAGTGGATTTAGTTAAGACGATTCTAAGTGAAATAAGTCACACAGAAAAGGACACTTCTCATAAGGTGTCACTTATAGAGGGAATGTAAAAACCGTTACACTTGAACTGAATTACAAAACAGAACAGAGTCACACATGCAGAAAACACACTATGGCTGCTTAACGGGAAAGGTGAGGTGGGGTGATACATAAAACAAGAGTTTCAAATTAGCTCAGATACCGTTCCATAAACCCAATATGTAATAGACAAGACCTACTCCTTGCTCAGAGAACTGGACTCAACACGCCCGATTCACCGCCCAAGAATATATCTGACTAGTAATAATCTTAAAACCTATGTATTGATATCTCTGTGTTAGTGTGTCAAGTGGGTGTAAAGCGGCATAAACACAGCCGTGAAAAGCAGCTAAACCCCATTATAAAAATAACTTACTTTTAAAAACCCATGAAACAAAGACAGGGAAAGAGAGAGAAATTCTTACACAATTCGTTCCGGGGCTGTGATGCAACCTGGATTGACCATATCTAGACCCACAGCTGGATGAGACATAAGGGTGGACACTCTTGGGGCTGAGAGGTTTGGTGAGGTTGGGTGAGCAAACGCAGACCCTTTAAAGTAATACTGCGTGCTACCCATCGCATGGGTCCCAAATCTCCAGGTTCAAGGGCATCTTCCTACATCGAAAACATGCATGAGAAACCCAGAAGATGGTACACCGTGTGATGGGGAAAGGTTTCTAAAACGCACCTCATTTCTCATCTCCTTGTGCTCGGGTTCGCCATTCCAGCCACTTTACTAGCAATCTCCCTACTTGGAGCATCAGCACCTTTAACCTCCTGTTCCGTACAGGTTGCAATTTGTCCTGAGGATGAACGGGAAGACGGGGAACCAATGAGAGACTAGCTCTTGGTGTTGGGACAGTCACAGGTCACTCTATTTGCCCATCAGGAAGAAGAATTAACCACAGGCTCAGCCTGCCCCCCGGAACCAGAACAGGGCCTGAAGCCATCCTGCGCTTTTGCGGCCAGCTCCCAAAAAAGCGACTTGTAAAATGGAGCTTCAGGGCACTGCAATTCACAAACCTGCAGAGTTATAAATGATAACTCTCGTCCACAAATATATTGAGGGAAGGCAAAGAAGAAGATTTGAAATCAAGGCAGAATTGCAGGAAACAGATTTCAGGAGGTAGATTCGAATCGCCTTTAAAGCACATGAAAAGCGGCAAAAGGTTGACAATGATGCCCTTGGCCAAAAAGGGCGTATGCGTTTTTTCCTGAATATATTCAGGAAAAAACGCATACGCCCTTTTTGGCCAACCAAGCAACCTGGAAGGGCAAATCAGCGCTACAAAGAAGTCTCGCTTCCCATCGGTCAAAAGGGCCATGCTGAAAAAAGTGTCAAAACCAGAAATGCAGGACAGGCCATGGAGAAATGGGAGCCTTGCTACACTGATGGGCGGGATGTAAATTGCCAACAGCCACTCTGGAGAAGTGTACGGTGTGTCCTGAAACATCTAAAAAACACAGCTTAGAGAGCATAGGGCACTTCCACGCATGGGGGGATAAAGTGGGAAAATTGAAAATCAGCAAGACACAAGCAGCCCAAAGTTTAGGGCTGCTCTGTTGACAAGGACCTCCACTTCATTCCACCTTAAATATCCCGGGAAAGCGAAAAATGGATAAAAAAGTTGTGGGCCCTATGTACAATGGAATATCACTCAGCCATGAAATCAATGTCATAAGGCTAGTAGCAGCATGATGAGTGGATTTAGGTAAGACGATTCTAAGTGAAATAAGTCACACAGAAAAGGACACTTCTCATAAGGTGTCACTTATAGAGGGAATGTAAAAACCGTTACACTTGAACTGAATTACAAAACAGAACAGAGTCACACATGCAGAAAACACACTATGGCTGCTTAACGGGAAAGGTGAGGTGGGGTGATACATAAAACAAGAGTTTCAAATTAGCTCAGATACCGTTCCATAAACCCAATATGTAATAGACAAGACCTACTCCTTGCTCAGAGAACTGGACTCAACACGCCCGATTCACCGCCCAAGAATATATCTGACTAGTAATAATCTTAAAACCTATGTATTGATATCTCTGTGTTAGTGTGTCAAGTGGGTGTAAAGCGGCATAAACACAGCCGTGAAAAGCAGCTAAACCCCATTATAAAAATAACTTACTTTTAAAAACCCATGAAACAAAGACAGGGAAAGAGAGAGAAATTCTTACACAATTCGTTCCGGGGCTGTGATGCAACCTGGATTGACCATATCTAGACCCACAGCTGGATGAGACATAAGGGTGGACACTCTTGGGGCTGAGAGGTTTGGTGAGGTTGGGTGAGCAAACGCAGACCCTTTAAAGTAATACTGCGTGCTACCCATCGCATGGGTCCCAAATCTCCAGGTTCAAGGGCATCTTCCTACATCGAAAACATGCATGAGAAACCCAGAAGATGGTACACCGTGTGATGGGGAAAGGTTTCTAAAACGCACCTCATTTCTCATCTCCTTGTGCTCGGGTTCGCCATTCCAGCCACTTTACTAGCAATCTCCCTACTTGGAGCATCAGCACCTTTAACCTCCTGTTCCGTACAGGTTGCAATTTGTCCTGAGGATGAACGGGAAGACGGGGAACCAATGAGAGACTAGCTCTTGGTGTTGGGACAGTCACAGGTCACTCTATTTGCCCATCAGGAAGAAGAATTAACCACAGGCTCAGCCTGCCCCCCGGAACCAGAACAGGGCCTGAAGCCATCCTGCGCTTTTGCGGCCAGCTCCCAAAAAAGCGACTTGTAAAATGGAGCTTCAGGGCACTGCAATTCATAAACCTGCAGAGTTATAAATGATAACTCTCGTCCACAAATATATTGAGGGAAGGCAAAGAAGAAGATTTGAAATCAAGGCAGAATTGCAGGAAACAGATTTCAGGAGGTAGATTCGAATCGCCTTTAAAGCACATGAAAAGTGGCAAAAGGTTGACAATGATGCCCTTGGCCAAAAAGGGCGTATGCGTTTTTTCCTGAATATATTCAGGAAAAAACGCATACGCCCTTTTTGGCCAACCAAGCAACCTGGAAGGGCAAATCAGCGCTACAAAGAAGTCTCGCTTCCCATCGGTCAAAAGGGCCATGCTGAAAAAAGTGTCAAAACCAGAAATGCAGGACAGGCCATGGAGAAATGGGAGCCTTGCTACACTGATGGGCGGGATGTAAATTGCCAACAGCCACTCTGGAGAAGTGTACGGTGTGTCCTGAAACATCGAAAAAACACAGCTTAGAGAGCATAGGGCACTTCCACGCATGGGGGGATAAAGTGGGAAAATTGAAAATCAGCAAGACACAAGCAGCCCAAAGTTTAGGGCTGCTCTGTTGACAAGGACCTCCACTTCATTCCACCTTAAATATCCCGGGAAAGCGAAAAATGGATAAAAAAGTTGTGGGCCCTATGTACAATGGAATATCACTCAGCCATGAAATCAATGTCATAAGGCTAGTAGCAGCATGATGAGTGGATTTAGGTAAGACGATTCTAAGTGAAATAAGTCACACAGAAAAGGACACTTCTCATAAGGTGTCACTTATAGAGGGAATGTAAAAACCGTTACACTTGAACTGAATTACAAAACAGAACAGAGTCACACATGCAGAAAACACACTATGGCTGCTTAACGGGAAAGGTGAGGTGGGGTGATACATAAAACAAGAATTTCAAATTAGCTCAGATACCGTTCCATAAACCCAATATGTAATAGACAAGACCTACTCCTTGCTCAGAGAACTGGACTCAACACGCCCGATTCACCGCCCAAGAATATATCTGACTAGTAATAATCTTAAAACCTATGTATTGATATCTCTGTGTTAGTGTGTCAAGTGGGTGTAAAGCGGCATAAACACAGCCGTGAAAAGCAGCTAAACCCCATTATAAAAATAACTTACTTTTAAAAACCCATGAAACAAAGACAGGGAAAGAGAGAGAAATTCTTACACAATTCGTTCCGGGGCTGTGATGCAACCTGGATTGACCATATCTAGACCCACAGCTGGATGAGACATAAGGGTGGACACTCTTGGGGCTGAGAGGTTTGGTGAGGTTGGGTGAGCAAACGCAGACCCTTTAAAGTAATACTGCGTGCTACCCATCGCATGGGTCCCAAATCTCCAGGTTCAAGGGCATCTTCCTACATCGAAAACATGCATGAGAAACCCAGAAGATGGTACACCGTGTGATGGGGAAAGGTTTCTAAAACGCACCTCATTTCTCATCTCCTTGTGCTCGGGTTCGCCATTCCTGCCACTTTACTAGCAACTTCCCTACTTGGAGCATCAGCACCTTTAACCTCCTGTTCCGTACAGGATGCAATTTGTCCTGAGGATGAACGGGAAGACGGGGAACCAATGAGAGACTAGCTCTTGGTGGTGGTACAGTCACAGGTCACTCTATTTGCCCATCAGGAAGAAGAATTAACCACAGGCTCAGCCTGCCCCCCGGAACCAGAACAGGGCCTGAAGCCATCCTGCGCTTTTGCGGCCAGCTCCCAAAAAAGCGACTTGTAAAATGGAGCTTCAGGGCACTGCAATTCACAAACCTGCAGAGTTATAAATGATAACTCTCGTCCACAAATATATTGAGGGAAGGCAAAGAAGAAGATTTGAAATCAAGGCAGAATTGCAGGAAACAGATTTCAGGAGGTAGATTCGAATCGCCTTTAAAGCACATGAAAAGCGGCAAAAGGTTGACAATGATGCCCTTGGCCAAAAAGGGCGTATGCGTTTTTTCCTGAATATATTCAGGAAAAAACGCATACGCCCTTTTTGGCCAACCAAGCAACCTGGAAGGGCAAATCAGCGCTACAAAGAAGTCTCGCTTCCCATCGGTCAAAAGGGCCATGCTGAAAAAAGTGTCAAAACCAGAAATGCAGGACAGGCCATGGAGAAATGGGAGCCTTGCTACACTGATGGGCGGGATGTAAATTGCCAACAGCCACTCTGGAGAAGTGTACGGTGTGTCCTGAAACATCGAAAAAACACAGCTTAGAGAGCATAGGGCACTTCCACGCATGGGGGGATAAAGTGGGAAAATTGAAAATCAGCAAGACACAAGCAGCCCAAAGTTTAGGGCTGCTCTGTTGACAAGGACCTCCACTTCATTCCACCTTAAATATCCCGGGAAAGCGAAAAATGGATAAAAAAGTTGTGGGCCCTATGTACAATGGAATATCACTCAGCCATGAAATCAATGTCATAAGGCTAGTAGCAGCATGATGAGTGGATTTAGGTAAGACGATTCTAAGTGAAATAAGTCACACAGAAAAGGACACTTCTCATAAGGTGTCACTTATAGAGGGAATGTAAAAACCGTTACACTTGAACTGAATTACAAAACAGAACAGAGTCACACATGCAGAAAACACACTATGGCTGCTTAACGGGAAAGGTGAGGTGGGGTGATACATAAAACAAGAGTTTCAAATTAGCTCAGATACCGTTCCATAAACCCAATATGTAATAGACAAGACCTACTCCTTGCTCAGAGAACTGGACTCAACACGCCCGATTCACCGCCCAAGAATATATCCTACTAGTAATAATCTTAAAACCTATGTATTGATATCTCTCTGTTAGTGTGTCAAGTGGGTGTAAAGCGGCATAAACACAGCCGTGAAAAGCAGCTAAACCCCATTATAAAAATAAATTACTTTTAAAAACCCATGAAACAAAGACAGGGAAAGAGAGAGAAATTCTTACACAATTCGTTCCGGGGCTGTGATGCAACCTGGATTGACCATATCTAGACCCACAGCTGGATGAGACATAAGGGTGGACACTCTTGGGGCTGAGAGGTTTGGTGAGGTTGGGTGAGCAAACGCAGACCCTTTAAAGTAATACTGCGTGCTACCCATCGCATGGGTCCCAAATCTCCAGGTTCAAGGGCATCTTCCTACATCGAAAACATGCATGAGAAACCCAGAAGATGGTACACCGTGTGATGGGGAAAGGTTTCTAAAACGCACCTCATTTCTCATCTCCTTGTGCTCGGGTTCGCCATTCCAGCCACTTTACTAGCAATCTCCCTACTTGGAGCATCAGCACCTTTAACCTCCTGTTCCGTACAGGTTGCAATTTGTCCTGAGGATGAACGGGAAGACGGGGAACCAATGAGAGACTAGCTCTTGGTGTTGGGACAGTCACAGGTCACTCTATTTGCCCATCAGGAAGAAGAATTAACCACAGGCTCAGCCTGCCCCCCGGAACCAGAACAGGGCCTGAAGCCATCCTGCGCTTTTGCGGCCAGCTCCCAAAAAAGCGACTTGTAAAATGGAGCTTCAGGGCACTGCAATTCACAAACCTGCAGAGTTATAAATGATAACTCTCGTCCACAAATATATTGAGGGAAGGCAAAGAAGAAGATTTGAAATCAAGGCAGAATTGCAGGAAACAGATTTCAGGAGGTAGATTCGAATCGCCTTTAAAGCACATGAAAAGCGGCAAAAGGTTGACAATGATGCCCTTGGCCAAAAAGGGCGTATGCGTTTTTTCCTGAATATATTCAGGAAAAAACGCATACGCCCTTTTTGGCCAACCAAGCAACCTGGAAGGGCAAATCAGCGCTACAAAGAAGTCTCGCTTCCCATCGGTCAAAAGGGCCATGCTGAAAAAAGTGTCAAAACCAGAAATGCAGGACAGGCCATGGAGAAATGGGAGCCTTGCTACACTGATGGGCGGGATGTAAATTGCCAACAGCCACTCTGGAGAAGTGTACGGTGTGTCCTGAAACATCTAAAAAACACAGCTTAGAGAGCATAGGGCACTTCCACGCATGGGGGGATAAAGTGGGAAAATTGAAAATCAGCAAGACACAAGCAGCCCAAAGTTTAGGGCTGCTCTGTTGACAAGGACCTCCACTTCATTCCACCTTAAATATCCCGGGAAAGCGAAAAATGGATAAAAAAGTTGTGGGCCCTATGTACAATGGAATATCACTCAGCCATGAAATCAATGTCATAAGGCTAGTAGCAGCATGATGAGTGGATTTAGGTAAGACGATTCTAAGTGAAATAAGTCACACAGAAAAGGACACTTCTCATAAGGTGTCACTTATAGAGGGAATGTAAAAACCGTTACACTTGAACTGAATTACAAAACAGAACAGAGTCACACATGCAGAAAACACACTATGGCTGCTTAACGGGAAAGGTGAGGTGGGGTGATACATAAAACAAGAGTTTCAAATTAGCTCAGATACCGTTCCATAAACCCAATATGTAATAGACAAGACCTACTCCTTGCTCAGAGAACTGGACTCAACACGCCCGATTCACCGCCCAAGAATATATCTGACTAGTAATAATCTTAAAACCTATGTATTGATATCTCTGTGTTAGTGTGTCAAGTGGGTGTAAAGCGGCATAAACACAGCCGTGAAAAGCAGCTAAACCCCATTATAAAAATAACTTACTTTTAAAAACCCATGAAACAAAGACAGGGAAAGAGAGAGAAATTCTTACACAATTCGTTCCGGGGCTGTGATGCAACCTGGATTGACCATATCTAGACCCACAGCTGGATGAGACATAAGGGTGGACACTCTTGGGGCTGAGAGGTTTGGTGAGGTTGGGTGAGCAAACGCAGACCCTTTAAAGTAATACTGCGTGCTACCCATCGCATGGGTCCCAAATCTCCAGGTTCAAGGGCATCTTCCTACATCGAAAACATGCATGAGAAACCCAGAAGATGGTACACCGTGTGATGGGGAAAGGTTTCTAAAACGCACCTCATTTCTCATCTCCTTGTGCTCGGGTTCGCCATTCCAGCCACTTTACTAGCAATCTCCCTACTTGGAGCATCAGCACCTTTAACCTCCTGTTCCGTACAGGTTGCAATTTGTCCTGAGGATGAACGGGAAGACGGGGAACCAATGAGAGACTAGCTCTTGGTGTTGGGACAGTCACAGGTCACTCTATTTGCCCATCAGGAAGAAGAATTAACCACAGGCTCAGCCTGCCCCCCGGAACCAGAACAGGGCCTGAAGCCATCCTGCGCTTTTGCGGCCAGCTCCCAAAAAAGCGACTTGTAAAATGGAGCTTCAGGGCACTGCAATTCATAAACCTGCAGAGTTATAAATGATAACTCTCGTCCACAAATATATTGAGGGAAGGCAAAGAAGAAGATTTGAAATCAAGGCAGAATTGCAGGAAACAGATTTCAGGAGGTAGATTCGAATCGCCTTTAAAGCACATGAAAAGCGGCAAAAGGTTGACAATGATGCCCTTGGCCAAAAAGGGCGTATGCGTTTTTTCCTGAATATATTCAGGAAAAAACGCATACGCCCTTTTTGGCCAACCAAGCAACCTGGAAGGGCAAATCAGCGCTACAAAGAAGTCTCGCTTCCCATCGGTCAAAAGGGCCATGCTGAAAAAAGTGTCAAAACCAGAAATGCAGGACAGGCCATGGAGAAATGGGAGCCTTGCTACACTGATGGGCGGGATGTAAATTGCCAACAGCCACTCTGGAGAAGTGTACGGTGTGTCCTGAAACATCGAAAAAACACAGCTTAGAGAGCATAGGGCACTTCCACGCATGGGGGGATAAAGTGGGAAAATTGAAAATCAGCAAGACACAAGCAGCCCAAAGTTTAGGGCTGCTCTGTTGACAAGGACCTCCACTTCATTCCACCTTAAATATCCCGGGAAAGCGAAAAATGGATAAAAAAGTTGTGGGCCCTATGTACAATGGAATATCACTCAGCCATGAAATCAATGTCATAAGGCTAGTAGCAGCATGATGAGTGGATTTAGGTAAGACGATTCTAAGTGAAATAAGTCACACAGAAAAGGACACTTCTCATAAGGTGTCACTTATAGAGGGAATGTAAAAACCGTTACACTTGAACTGAATTACAAAACAGAACAGAGTCACACATGCAGAAAACACACTATGGCTGCTTAACGGGAAAGGTGAGGTGGGGTGATACATAAAACAAGAATTTCAAATTAGCTCAGATACCGTTCCATAAACCCAATATGTAATAGACAAGACCTACTCCTTGCTCAGAGAACTGGACTCAACACGCCCGATTCACCGCCCAAGAATATATCTGACTAGTAATAATCTTAAAACCTATGTATTGATATCTCTGTGTTAGTGTGTCAAGTGGGTGTAAAGCGGCATAAACACAGCCGTGAAAAGCAGCTAAACCCCATTATAAAAATAACTTACTTTTAAAAACCCATGAAACAAAGACAGGGAAAGAGAGAGAAATTCTTACACAATTCGTTCCGGGGCTGTGATGCAACCTGGATTGACCATATCTAGACCCACAGCTGGATGAGACATAAGGGTGGACACTCTTGGGGCTGAGAGGTTTGGTGAGGTTGGGTGAGCAAACGCAGACCCTTTAAAGTAATACTGCGTGCTACCCATCGCATGGGTCCCAAATCTCCAGGTTCAAGGGCATCTTCCTACATCGAAAACATGCATGAGAAACCCAGAAGATGGTACACCGTGTGATGGGGAAAGGTTTCTAAAACGCACCTCATTTCTCATCTCCTTGTGCTCGGGTTCGCCATTCCTGCCACTTTACTAGCAACTTCCCTACTTGGAGCATCAGCACCTTTAACCTCCTGTTCCGTACAGGATGCAATTTGTCCTGAGGATGAACGGGAAGACGGGGAACCAATGAGAGACTAGCTCTTGGTGGTGGGACAGTCACAGGTCACTCTATTTGCCCATCAGGAAGAAGAATTAACCACAGGCTCAGCCTGCCCCCCGGAACCAGAACAGGGCCTGAAGCCATCCTGCGCTTTTGCGGCCAGCTCCCAAAAAAGCGACTTGTAAAATGGAGCTTCAGGGCACTGCAATTCACAAACCTGCAGAGTTATAAATGATAACTCTCGTCCACAAATATATTGAGGGAAGGCAAAGAAGAAGATTTGAAATCAAGGCAGAATTGCAGGAAACAGATTTCAGGAGGTAGATTCGAATCGCCTTTAAAGCACATGAAAAGCGGCAAAAGGTTGACAATGATGCCCTTGGCCAAAAAGGGCGTATGCGTTTTTTCCTGAATATATTCAGGAAAAAACGCATACGCCCTTTTTGGCCAACCAAGCAACCTGGAAGGGCAAATCAGCGCTACAAAGAAGTCTCGCTTCCCATCGGTCAAAAGGGCCATGCTGAAAAAAGTGTCAAAACCAGAAATGCAGGACAGGCCATGGAGAAATGGGAGCCTTGCTACACTGATGGGCGGGATGTAAATTGCCAACAGCCACTCTGGAGAAGTGTACGGTGTGTCCTGAAACATCGAAAAAACACAGCTTAGAGAGCATAGGGCACTTCCACGCATGGGGGGATAAAGTGGGAAAATTGAAAATCAGCAAGACACAAGCAGCCCAAAGTTTAGGGCTGCTCTGTTGACAAGGACCTCCACTTCATTCCACCTTAAATATCCCGGGAAAGCGAAAAATGGATAAAAAAGTTGTGGGCCCTATGTACAATGGAATATCACTCAGCCATGAAATCAATGTCATAAGGCTAGTAGCAGCATGATGAGTGGATTTAGGTAAGACGATTCTAAGTGAAATAAGTCACACAGAAAAGGACACTTCTCATAAGGTGTCACTTATAGAGGGAATGTAAAAACCGTTACACTTGAACTGAATTACAAAACAGAACAGAGTCACACATGCAGAAAACACACTATGGCTGCTTAACGGGAAAGGTGAGGTGGGGTGATACATAAAACAAGAGTTTCAAATTAGCTCAGATACCGTTCCATAAACCCAATATGTAATAGACAAGACCTACTCCTTGCTCAGAGAACTGGACTCAACACGCCCGATTCACCGCCCAAGAATATATCCTACTAGTAATAATCTTAAAACCTATGTATTGATATCTCTCTGTTAGTGTGTCAAGTGGGTGTAAAGCGGCATAAACACAGCCGTGAAAAGCAGCTAAACCCCATTATAAAAATAAATTACTTTTAAAAACCCATGAAACAAAGACAGGGAAAGAGAGAGAAATTCTTACACAATTCGTTCCGGGGCTGTGATGCAACCTGGATTGACCATATCTAGACCCACAGCTGGATGAGACATAAGGGTGGACACTCTTGGGGCTGAGAGGTTTGGTGAGGTTGGGTGAGCAAACGCAGACCCTTTAAAGTAATACTGCGTGCTACCCATCGCATGGGTCCCAAATCTCCAGGTTCAAGGGCATCTTCCTACATCGAAAACATGCATGAGAAACCCAGAAGATGGTACACCGTGTGATGGGGAAAGGTTTCTAAAACGCACCTCATTTCTCATCTCCTTGTGCTCGGGTTCGCCATTCCAGCCACTTTACTAGCAATCTCCCTACTTGGAGCATCAGCACCTTTAACCTCCTGTTCCGTACAGGTTGCAATTTGTCCTGAGGATGAACGGGAAGACGGGGAACCAATGAGAGACTAGCTCTTGGTGTTGGGACAGGCACAGGTCACTCTATTTTCCCATCAGGAAGAAGAATTAACCACAGGCTCAGCCTGCCCCCCGGAACCAGAACAGGGCCTGAAGCCATCCTGCACTTTTGCGGCCAGCTCCCAAAAAAGCGACTTGTAAAATGGAGCTTCAGGGCACTGCAATTCACAAACCTGCAGAGTTATAAATGATAACTCTCGTCCACAAATATATTGAGGGAAGGCAAAGAAGAGGATTTGAAATCAAGGCAGAATTGCAGGAAACAGATTTCAGGAGGCAGATTCGAATCGCCTTTAAAGCACATGAAAAGCGGCAAAACGTTGACAATGATGCCCTTGGCCAAAAAGGGCGTATGCGTTTTTTCCTGAATATATTCAGGAAAAAACGCATACGCCCCTTTTGGCCAACCAAGCAACCTGGAAAGGCAAATCAGCGCTACCAAGAAGTCTCGCTTCCCATCGGTCAAAAGGGCCATGCTGAAAAAAGTGTCAAAACCAGAAATGCAGGACAGGCCATGGAGAAATGGGAGCCTTGCTACACTGAAGGGCGGGATGTAAATTGCCAACAGCCACTCTGGAGAAGTGTACGGTGTGTCCTGAAACATCTAAAAAACACAGCTTAGAGAGCATAGGGCACTTCCACGCATGGGGGGATAAAGTGGGAAAATTGAAAATCAGCAAGACACAAGCAGCCCAAAGTTTAGGGCTGCTCTGTTGACAAGGACCTCCACTTCATTCCACCTTAAATATCCCGGGAAAGCGAAAAATGGATAAAAAAGTTGTGGTCCCTATGTACAATGGAATATCACTCAGCCATGAAATCAATGTCATAAGGCTAGTAGCAGCATGATGAGTGAATTTAGGTAAGACGATTCTAAGTGAAATAAGTCACACAGAAAAGGACACTTCTCATAAGGTGTCACTTATAGAGGGAATGTAAAAACCGTTACACTGGAACTGAATTACAAAACAGAACAGAGTCACACATGCAGAAAACACACTATGGCTGCTTAACGGGAAAGGTGAGGTGGGGTGATACATAAAACAAGAGTTTCAAATTAGCTCAGATACCGTTCCATAAACCCAATATGTAATAGACAAGACCTACTCCTTGCTCAGAGAACTGGACTCAACACGCCCGATTCACCGCACAAGAATATATCTGACTAGTAATAATCTTAAAACCTATGTATTGATATCTCTCTGTTAGTGTGTCAAGTGGGTGTAAAGCGGCATAAACACAGCCGTGAAAAGCAGCTAAACCCCATTATAAAAATAAATTACTTTTAAAAACCCATGAAACAAAGACAGGGAAAGAGAGAGAAATTCTTACACAATTCGTTCCGGGGCTGTGATGCAACCTGGATTGACCATATCTAGACCCACAGCTGGATGAGACATAAGGGTGGACACTCTTGGGGCTGAGAGGTTTGGTGAGGTTGGGTGAGCAAACGCACACCCTTTAAAGTAATACTGCGTGCTACCCATCGCATGGGTCCCAAATCTCCAGGTTCAAGGGCATCTTCCTACATCGAAAACATGCATGAGAAACCCAGAAGATGGTACACCGTGTGATGGGGAAAGGTTTCTAAAACGCACCTCATTTCTCATCTCCTTGTGCTCGGGTTCACCATTCCAGCCACTTTACTAGCAATCTCCCTACTTGGAGCATCAGCACCTTTAACCTCCTGTTCCGTACAGGTTGCAATTTGTCCTGAGGATGAACGGGAAGACGGGGAACCAATGAGAGACTAGCTCTTGGTGTTGGGACAGGCACAGGTCACTCTATTTTCCCATCAGGAAGAAGAATTGGCCACAGGCTCAGCCTGCCCCCCGGAACCAGAACAGGGCCTGAAGCCATCCTGTGCTTTTGCGGCCAGCTCCCAAAAAAGCGACTTGTAAAATGGAGCTTCAGGGCACTGCAATTCACAAACATGAAGAGTTATAAATGATAACTCTCGTCCACAAATATATTGAGGGAAGGCAAAGAAGAGGATTTGAAATCAAGGCAGAATTGCAGGAAACAGATTTCAGGAGGTAGATTCGAATCGCCTTTAAAGCACATGAAAAGCGGCAAAACGTTGACAATGATACCCTTGGCCAAAAAGGGCGTATGCGTTTTTTCCTGAATACATTCAGGAAAAAACGCATACGCCCTTTTTGGCCAACCAAGCAACCTGGAAAGGCAAATCAGCGCTACAAAGAAGTCTCGCTTCCCATCGGTCAAAAGGGCCATGCTGAAAAAAGTGTCAAAACCAGAAATGCAGGACAGGCCATGGAGAAATGGGAGCCTTGCTACACTGATGGGCGGGATGTAAATTGCCAACAGCCACTCTGGAGAAGTGTACGGTGTGTCCTGAAACATCTAAAAAACACAGCTTAGAGAGCATAGGGCACTTCCACGCATGGGGGGATAAAGTGGGAAAATTGAAAATCAGCAAGACACAAGCAGCCCAAAGTTTAGGGCTGCTCTGTTGACAAGGACCTCCACTTCATTCCACCTTAAATATCCCGGGAAAGCGAAAAATGGATAAAAAAGTTGTGGTCCCTATGTACATTGGAATATCACTCAGCCATGAAATCAATGTCATAAGGCTAGTAGCAGCATGATGAGTGGATTTAGGTAAGACGATTCTAAGTGAAATAAGTCACACAGAAAAGGACACTTCTCATAAGGTGTCACTTATAGAGGGAATGTAAAAACCGTTACACTTGAACTGAATTACAAAACAGAACAGAGTCACACATGCAGAAAACACACTATGGCTGCTTAACGGGAAAGTTGAGGTGGGGTGATACATAAAACAAGAGTCTCAAATTAGCTCAGATACCGTTCCATAAACCCAATATGTAATCGACAAGACCTACTCCTTGCTCAGAGAACTGGACTCAACACGCCCGATTCACCGCACAAGAATATATCTGACTAGTAATAATCTTAAAACCTATATATTGATATCTCTCTGTTAGTGTGTCAAGTGGGTGTAAAGCGGCATAAACACAGCCGTGAAAAGCAGCTAAACCCCATTATAAAAATAAATTACTTTTAAAAATCCATGAAACAAAGACAGGGAAAGAGAGAGAAATTCTTACACAATTCGTTCAGGGGCTGTGATGCAACCTGGATTGACCATATCTAGACCCACAGCTGGATGAGACATAAGGGTGGACACTCTTGGGGCTGAGAGGTTTGGTGAGGTTGGGTGAGCAAATGCAGACCCTTTAAAGTAATACTGCGTGCTACCCATCGCATGGGTCCCAAATCTCCAGGTTCAAGGGCATCTTCCTACATCGAAAACATGCATGAGAAACCCAGAAGATGGTACACCGTGTGATGGGGAAAGGTTTCTAAAACGCACCTCATTTCTCATCTCCTTGTGCTCGGGTTCGCCATTCCAGCCACTTTACTAGCAATCTCCCTACTTGGAGCATCAGCACCTTTAACCTCCTGTTCCGTACAGGTTGCAATTTGTCCTGAGGATGAACGGGAAGACGGGGAACCAATGAGAGACTAGCTCTTGGTGTTGGGACAGGCACAGGTCACTCTATTTTCCCATCAGGAAGAAGAATTAACCACAGGCTCAGCCTGCCCTCCGGAACCAGAACAGGGCCTGAAGCCATCCTGCGCTTTTGCGGCCAGCTCCCAAAAAAGCGACTTGTAAAATGGAGCTTCAGGGCACTGCAATTCACAAACATGAAGAGTTATAAATGATAACTCTCGTCCACAAATATATTGAGGGAAGGCAAAGAAGAGGATTTGAAATCAAGGCAGAATTGCAGGAAACAGATTTCAGGAGGTAGATTCGAATCGCCTTTAAAGCACATGAAAAGCGGCAAAACGTTGACAATGATGCCCTTGGCCAAAAAGGGCGTATGCGTTTTTTCCTGAATATATTCAGGAAAAAACGCATACGCCCCTTTTGGCCAACCAAGCATCCTGAAAAGGCAAATCAGCGCTACCAAGAAGTCTCGCTTCCCATCGGTCAAAAGGGCCATGCTGAAAAAAGTGAAAACCAGAAATGCAGGACAGGCCATGGAGAAATGGGAGCCTTGCTACACTGATGGGCGGGATGTAAATTGCCAACAGCCACTCTGGAGAAGTGTACGGTGTGTCCTGAAACATCTAAAAAACACAGCTTAGAGAGCATAGGGCACTTTCATGCCTGGGGGGATAAAGTAGGAAAATTGAAAATCAGCAAGACACAAGCACCCCAAAGTTTAGGGCTGCTCTGTTGACAAGGACCTCCACTTCATTCCACCTTAAATGTCCCAGGAAAGTGAAAAATGGATAAAAAAGTTGTGGTCCTTATATACAATGGAATATCACTCAGCCATGAAATCAATGTCATAAGGCTAGTAGCAGCATGATGAGTGGATTTAGGTAAGACGATTCTAAGTGAAATAAGTCACACAGAAAAGGACACTTCTCATAAGGTGTCACTTATAGAGGGAATGTAAAAACCGTTACACTTGAACTGAATTACAAAACAGAACAGAGTCACACATGCAGAAAACACACTATGGCTGCTTAACGGGAAAGGTGAGGTGGGGTGATACATAAAACAAGAGTTTCAAATTAGCTCAGATACCGTTCCATAAACCCAATATGTAATAGACAAGACCTACTCCTTGCTCAGAGAACTGGTCTCAACACGCCCGATTCACCGCACAAGAATATATCTGACTAGTAATAATCTTAAAACCTATGTATTGATATCTCTCTGTTAGTGTGTCAAGTGGGTGTAAAGCGGCATAAACACAGCCGTGAAAAGCAGCTAAACCCCATTATAAAAATAACTTACTTTTAAAAACCCATGAAACAAAGACAGGGAAAGAGAGAGAAATTCTTACACAATTCGTTCCGGGGCTGTGATGCAACCTGGATTGACCATATCTAGACCCACAGCTGGATGAGACATAAGGGTGGACACTCTTGGGGCTGAGAGGTTTGGTGAGGTTGGGTGAGCAAACGCAGACCCTTTAAAGTAATACTGCGTGCTACCCATCGCATGGGTCCCAAATCTCCAGGTTCAAGGGCATCTTCCTACATCGAAAACATGCATGAGAAACCCAGAAGATGGTACACCGTGTGATGGGGAAAGGTTTCTAAAACGCACCTCATTTCTCATCTCCTTGTGCTCGGGTTCGCCATTCCAGCCACTTTACTAGCAATCTCCCTACTTGGAGCATCAGCACCTTTAACCTCCTGTTCTATACAGGTTGCAATTTGTCCTGAGGATGAACGGGAAGACGGGGAACCAATGAGAGACTAGCTCTTGGTGTTGGGACAGTCACAGGTCACTCTATTTGCCCATCAGGAAGAAGAATTAACCACAGGCTCAGCCTGCCCCCCGGAACCAGAACAGGGCCTGAAGCCATCCTGCGCTTTTGCGGCCAGCTCAAAAAAAGCGACTTGTAAAATGGAGCTTCAGGGCACTGCAATTCACAAACCTGCAGAGTTATAAATGATAACTCTCGTCCACAAATATATTGAGGGAAGGCAAAGAAGAAGATTTGAAATCAAGGCAGAATTGCAGGAAACAGATTTCAGGAGGTAGATTCGAATCGCCTTTAAAGCACATGAAAAGCGGCAAAAGGTTGACAATGATGCCCTTGGCCAAAAAGGGCGTATGCGTTTTTTCCTGAATATATTCAGGAAAAAACGCATACGCCCTTTTTGGCCAACCAAGCAACCTGGAAAGGCAAATCAGCGCTACAAAGAAGTCTCGCTTCCCATCGGTCAAAAGGGCCATGCTGAAAAAAGTGTCAAAACCAGAAATGCAGGACAGGCCATGGAGAAATGGGAGCCTTGCTACACTGATGGGCGGGATGTAAATTGCCAACAGCCACTCTGGAGAAGTGTACGGTGTGTCCTGAAACATCGAAAAAACACAGCTTAGGGAGCATAGGGCACTTCCACGCATGGGGGGATAAAGTGGGAAAATTGAAAATCAGCAAGACACAAGCAGCCCAAAGTTTAGGGCTGCTCTGTTGACAAGAACCTCCACTTCATTCCACCTTAAATATCCCAGGAAAGCGAAAAATGGATAAAAAAGTTGTGGTCCTTATGTACAATGGAATATCACTCAGCCATGAAATCAATGTCATAAGGCTAGTAGCAGCATGATGAGTGGATGTAGGTAAGACGATTCTAAGTGAAATAAGTCACACAGAAAAGGACACTTCTCATAAGGTGTCACTTATAGAGGGAATGTAAAAACCGTTACACTTGAACTGAATTACAAAACAGAACAGAGTCACACATGCAGAAAACACACTATGGCTGCTTAACGGGAAAGGTGAGGTGGGGTGATACATAAAACAAGAGTTTCAAATTAGCTCAGATACCGTTCCATAAACCCAATATGTAATAGACAAGACCTACTCCTTGCTCAGAGAACTGGACTCAACACGCCCGATTTACAGCAGAAGAATATATCTGAGTAGTAATAATCTTAAAACCTATGTATTGATATCTCTCTGTTAGTGTGTCAAGTGGGTGTAAAGCGGCATAAACACAGCCGTGAAAAGCAGCTAAACCCCATTATAAAAATAACTTACTTTTAAAAACCCATGAAACAAAGACAGGGAAAGAGAGAGAAATTCTTACACAATTCGTTCCGGGGCTCTGATGCAACCTGGATTGACCATATCTAGACCCACAGCGGGATGAGACATAAGGGTGGACACTCTTGGGGCTGAGAGGTTTGGTGAGGTTGGGTGAGCAAACGCACACCCTTTAAAGTAATACTGCGTGCTACCCATCGCATGGGTCCCAAATCTCCAGGTTCAAGGGCATCTTCCTACATCGAAAACATGCATGAGAAACCCAGAAGATGGTACACCGTGTGATGGGGAAAGGTTTCTAAAACGCACCTCATTTCTCATCTCCTTGTGCTCGGGTTCGCCATTCCAGCCACTTTACTAGCAATCTCCCTACTTGGAGCATCAGCACCTTTAACCTCCTGTTCCGTACAGGTTGCAATTTGTCCTGAGGATGAACGGGAAGACGGGGAACCAATGAGAGACTAGCTCTTGGTGTTGGGACAGTCACAGGTCACTCTATTTGCCCATCAGGAAGAAGAATTAACCACAGGCTCAGCCTGCCCCCCGGAACCAGAACAGGGCCTGAAGCCATCCTGCGCTTTTGCGGCCAGCTCCCAAAAAAGCGACTTGTAAAATGGAGCTTCAGGGCACTGCAATTCACAAACCTGCAGAGTTATAAATGATAACTCTCGTCCACAAATATATTGAGGGAAGGCAAAGAAGAAGATTTGAAATCAAGACAGAATTGCAGGAAACAGATTTCAGGAGGTAGATTCGAATCGCCTTTAAAGCACATGAAAAGCGGCAAAACGTTGACAATGATACCCTTGGCCAAAAAAGGCGTATGCGTTTTTTCCTGAATACATTCAGGAAAAAACGCATACGCCCTTTTTGGCCAACCAAGCAACCTGGAAAGGCAAATCAGCGCTACAAATAAGTCTCGCTTCCCATCGGTCAAAAGGGCCATGCTGAAAAAAGTGTCAAAACCAGAAATGCAGGACAGGCCATGGAGAAATGGGAGCCTTGCTACACTGATGGGCGGGATGTAAATTGCCAACAGCCACTCTGGAGAAGTGTACGGTGTGTCCTGAAACATCGAAAAAACACAGCTTAGAGAGCATAGGGCACTTCCACGCATGGGGGGATAAAGTGGGAAAATTGAAAATCAGCAAGACACAAGCAGCCCAAAGTGTAGGGCTGCTCTGTTGACAAGAACCTCCACTTCATTCCACCTTAAATATCCCGGGAAAGCGAAAAATGGATAAAAAAGTTGTGGGCCCTATGTACAATGGAATATCACTCAGCCATGAAATCAATGTCATAAGGCTAGTAGCAGCATGATGAGTGGATTTAGGTAAGACGATTCTAAGTGAAATAAGTCACACAGAAAAGGACACTTCTCATAAGGTGTCACTTATAGAGGGAATGTAAAAACCGTTACACTTGAACTGAATTACAAAACAGAACAGAGTCACACATGCAGAAAACACACTATGGCTGCTTAACGGGAAAGGTGAGGTGGGGTGATACATAAAACAAGAGTTTCAAATTAGCTCAGATACCGTTCCATAAACCCAATATGTAATAGACAAGACCTACTCCTTGCTCAGAGAACTGGACTCAACACGCCCGATTCACCGCCCAAGAATATATCTGACTAGTAATAATCTTAAAACCTATGTATTGATATCTCTCTGTTAGTGTGTCAAGTGGGTGTAAAGCGGCATAAACACAGCCGTGAAAAGCAGCTAAACCCCATTATAAAAATAACTTACTTTTAAAAACCCATGAAACAAAGACAGGGAAAGAGAGAGAAATTCTTACACAATTCGTTCCGGGGCTGTGATGCAACCTGGATTGACCATATCTAGACCCACAGCTGGATGAGACATAAGGGTGGACACTCTTGGGGCTGAGAGGTTTGGTGAGGTTGGGTGAGCAAACGCAGACCCTTTAAAGTAATACTGCGTGCTACCCATCGCATGGGTCCCAAATCTCCAGGTTCAAGGGCATCTTCCTACATCGAAAACATGCATGAGAAACCCAGAAGATGGTACACCGTGTGATGGGGAAAGGTTTCTAAAACGCACCTCATTTCTCATCTCCTTGTGCTCGGGTTCGCCATTCCAGCCACTTTACTAGCAATCTCCCTACTTGGAGCATCAGCACCTTTAACCTCCTGTTCCGTACAGGTTGCAATTTGTCCTGAGGATGAACGGGAAGACGGGGAACCAATGAGAGACTAGCTCTTGGTGTTGGGACAGTCACAGGTCACTCTATTTGCCCATCAGGAAGAAGAATTAACCACAGGCTCAGCCTGTCCCCCGGAACCAGAACAGGGCCTGAAGCCATCCTGCGCTTTTGCGGCCAGCTCCCAAAAAAGCGACTTGTAAAATGGAGCTTCAGGGCACTGCAATTCACAAACCTGCAGAGTTATAAATGATAACTCTCGTCCACAAATATATTGAGGGAAGGCAAAGAAGAAGATTTGAAATCAAGGCAGAATTGCAGGAAACAGATTTCAGGAGGTAGATTCGAATCGCCTTTAAAGCACAGGAAAAGCGGCAAAAGGTTGACAATGATGCCCTTGGCCAAAAAGGGCGTATGCGTTTTTTCCTGAATATATTCAGGAAAAAACGCATACGCCCTTTTTGGCCAACCAAGCAACCTGGAAAGGCAAATCAGCGCTACAAAGAAGTCTCGCTTCCCATCGGTCAAAAGGGCCATGCTGAAAAAAGTGTCAAAACCAGAAATGCAGGACAGGCCATGGAGAAATGGGAGCCTTGCTACACTGATGGGCGGGATGTAAATTGCCAACAGCCACTCTGGAGAAGTGTACGGTGTGTCCTGAAACATCGAAAAAACACAGCTTAGAGAGCATAGGGCAATTCCACGCATGGGGGGATAAAGTGGGAAAATTGAAAATCAGCAAGACACAAGCAGCCCAAAGTTTAGGGCTGCTCTGTTGACAAGGACCTCCACTTCATTCCTCCTTAAATATCCCGGGAAAGCGAAAAATGGATAAAAAAGTTGTGGTCCCTATGTACAATGGAATATCACTCAGCCATGAAATCAATGTCATAAGGCTAGTAGCAGCATGATGAGTGGATTTAGGTAAGACGATTCTAAGTGAAATAAGTCACACAGAAAAGGACACTTCTCATAAGGTGTCACTTATAGAGGGAATGTAAAAACCGTTACACTTGAACTGAATTACAAAACAGAACAGAGTCACACATGCAGAAAACACACTATGGCTGCTTAACGGGAAAGGTGAGGTGGGGTGATACATAAAACAAGAGTTTCAAATTAGCTCAGATACCGTTCCATAAACCCAATATGTAATAGACAAGACCTACTCCTTGCTCAGAGAACTGGACTCAACACGCCCGATTTACCGCACAAGAATATATCTGAGTAGTAATAATCTTAAAACCTATGTATTGATATCTCTCTGTTAGTGTGTCAAGTGGGTGTAAAGCGGCATAAACACAGCCGTGAAAAGCAGCTAAACCCCATTATAAAAATAACTTACTTTTAAAAACCCATGAAACAAAGACAGGGAAAGAGAGAGAAATTCTTACACAATTCGTTCCGGGGCTGTGATGCAACCTGGATTGACCATATCTAGACCCACAGCTGGATGAGACATAAGGGTGGACACTCTTGGGGCTGAGAGGTTTGGTGAGGTTGGGTGAGCAAACGCAGACCCTTTAAAGTAATACTGCGTGTTACCCATCGCATGGGTCCCAAATCTCCAGGTTCAAGGGCATCTTCCTACATCGAAAACATGCATGAGAAACCCAGAAGATGGTACACCGTGTGATGGGGAAAGGTTTCTAAAACGCACCTCATTTCTCATCTCCTTGTGCTCGGGTTCGCCATTCCAGCCACTTTACTAGCAATTTCCCTACTTGGAGCATCAGCACCTTTAACCTCCTGTTCCGTACAGGTTGCAATTTGTCCTGAGGATGAACGGGAAGACGGGGAACCAATGAGAGACTAGCTCTTGGTGTTGGGACAGGCACAGGTCACTCTATTTTCCCATCAGGAAGAAGAACTAGCCACAGGCTCAACCTGCCCCCCGGAACCAGAACAGGGCCTGAAGCCATCCTGCGCTTTTGCGGCCAGCTCCCAAAAAAGCGACTTGTAAAATGGAGCTTCAGGGCACTGCAATTCACAAACCTGCAGAGTTATAAATGATAACTCTCGTCCACAAATATATTGAGGGAAGGCAAAGAAGAGGATTTGAAATCAAGGCAGAATTGCAGGAAACAGATTTCAGGAGGTAGATTCGAATCGCCTTTAAAGCACATGAAAAGCGGCAAAACGTTGACAATGATACCCTTGGCCAAAAAGGGCGTATGCGTTTTTTCCTGAATACATTCAGGAAAAAACGCATACGCCCTTTTTGGCCAACCAAGCAACCTGGAAAGGCAAATCAGCGCTACAAAGAAGTCTCGCTTCCCATCGGTCAAAAGGGCCATGCTGAAAAAAGTGTCAAAACCAGAAATGCAGGACAGGCCATGGAGAAATGGGAGCCTTGCTACACTGATGGGCGGGATGTAAATTGCCAACAGCCACTCTGGAGAAGTGTACGGTGTGTCCTGAAACATCTAAAAAACACAGCTTAGAGAGCATAGGGCACTTCCACGCATGGGGAGATAAAGTAGGAAAATTGAAAATCAGCAAGACACAAGCACCCAAAAGTTTAGGGCTGCTCTGTTGACAAGGACCTCCACTTCATTCCACCTTAAATATCCCAGGAAAGCGAAAAATGGATAAAAAAGTTGTGGTCCTTATGTACAATGGAATATCACTCAGCCATGAAATCAATGTCATAAGGCTAGTAGCTGCATGATGAGTGGATTTAGGTAAGACGATTCTAAGTGAAATAAGTCACACAGAAAAGGACACTTCTCATAAGGTGTCACTTATAGAGGGAATGTAAAAACCGTTACACTTGAACTGAATTACAAAACAGAACAGAGTCACACATGCAGAAAACACACTATGGCTGCTTAACGGGAAAGGTGAGGTGGGGTGATACATAAAACAAGAGTTTCAAATTAGCTCAGATACCGTTCCATAAACCCAATATGTAATAGACAAGACCTACTCCTTGCTCAGAGAACTGGACTCAACACGCCCGATTTACCGCACAAGAATATATCTGACTAGTAATAACCTTAAAACCTATGTATTGATATCTCTCTGTTAGTGTGTCAAGTGGGTGTAAAGCGGCATAAACACAGCCGTGAAAAGCAGCTAAACCCCATTATAAAAATAACTTACTTTTAAAAACCCATGAAACAAAGACAGGGAAAGAGAGAGAAATTCTTACACAATTCGTTCCCGGGCTGTGATGCAACCTGGATTGACCATATCTAGACCCACAGCTGGATGAGACATAAGGGTGGACACTCTTGGGGCTGAGAGGTTTGGTGAGGTTGGGTGAGCAAACGCAGACCCTTTAAAGTAATACTGCGTGTTACCCATCGCATGGGTCCCAAATCTCCAGGTTCAAGGGCATCTTCCTACATCGAAAACATGCATTAGAAACCCAAAAGATGGTACACCGTGTGATGGGGAAAGGTTTCTAAAACGCACCTCATTTCTCATCTCCTTGTGCTCGGGTTCGCCATTCCAGCCACTTTACTAGCAATCTCCCTACTTGGAGCATCAGCACCTTTAACCTCCTGTTCCGTACAGGTTGCAATTTGTCCTGAGGATGAACGGGAAGACGGGGAACCAATGAGAGACAAGCTCTTGGTGTTGGGACAGGCACAGGTCACTCTATTTTCCCATCAGGAAGAAGAATTAGCCACAGGCTCAGCCTGCCCCCCGGAACCAGAACAGGGCCTGAAGCCATCCTGCGCTTTTGCGGCCAGCTCCCAAAAAAGCGACTTCTAAAATGGAGCTTTAGGGCACTGCAATTCACAAACCTGCAGAGTTATAAATGATAACTCTCGTCCACAAATATATGGAGGGAAGGCAAAGAAGAGGATTTGAAATCAAGGCAGAATTGCAGGAAACAGATTTCAGGAGGTAGATTCGAATCGCCTTTAAAGCACAGGAAAAGCGGCAAAAGGTTGACAATGATGCCCTTGGTCAAAAAGGGCGTATGCGTTTTTTCCTGAATATATTCAGGAAAAAACGCATACGCCCTTTTTGGCCAACCAAGCAACCTGGAAAGGCAAATCAGCGCTACAAAGAAGTCTCGCTTCCCATCGGTCAAAAGGGCCATGCTGTAAAAAGTGTCAAAACCAGAAATGCAGGACAGGCCATGGAGAAATGGGAGCCTTGCTACACTGATGGGCGGAATGTAAATTGCCAACAGCCACTCTGGAGAAGTGTACGGTGTGTCCTGAAACATCTAAAAAACCCAGCTTAGAGAGCATAGGGCACTTCCATGCCTGGGGGGATAAAGTAGGAAAATTGAAAATCAGCAAGACACAAGTACCCCAAAGTTTAGGGCTGCTCTGTTGACAAGGACCTCCACTTCATTCCACCTTAAATATCCCAGGAAAGCGAAAAATGGATAAAAAAGTTGTGGTCCTTATATACAATGGAATATCACTCAGCCATGAAATCAATGTCATAAGGCTAGTAGCAGCATGATGAGTGGATTTAGGTAAGACGATTCTAAGTGAAATAAGTCACACAGAAAAGGACACTTCTCATAAGGTGTCACTTATAGAGGGAATGTAAAAACCGTTACACTTGAACTGAATTACAAAACAGAACAGAGTCACACATGCAGAAAACACACTATGGCTGCTTAACGGGAAAGGTGAGGTGGGGTGATACATAAAACAAGAGTTTCAAATTAGCTCAGATACCGTTCCATAAACCCAATATGTAATAGACAAGACCTACTCCTTGCTCAGAGAACTGGACTCAACACGCCCAATTCACCGCCCAAGAATATATCTGACTAGTAATAATCTTAAAACCTATGTATTGATATCTCTCTGTTAGTGTGTCAAGTGGGTGTAAAGCGGCATAAACACAGCCGTGAAAAGCAGCTAAACCCCATTATAAAAGTAACTTACTTTTAAAATCCCATGAAACAAAGACAGGGAAAGAGAGAGAAATTCTTACAAAATTCGTTCCGGGGCTGTGATGCAACCTGGATTGACCATATCTAGACCCACAGCTGGATGAGACATAAGGGTGGACACTCTTGCGGCTGAGAGGTTTGGTGAGGTTGGGTGAGCAAACGCAGACCCTTTAAAGTAATACTTCGTGTTACCCATCGCATGGGTCCCAAATCTCCAGGTTCAAGGGCATCTTCCTACATCGAAAACATGCATGAGAAACCCAAAAGATGGTACACCGTGTGATGGGGAAAGGTTTCTAAAACGCACCTCATTTCTCATCTCCTTGTGCTCGGGTTCGCCATTCCAGCCACTTTACTAGCAATCTCCCTACTTGGAGCATCAGCACCTTTAACCTCCTGTTCCGTACAGGTTGCAATTTGTCCTGAGGATGAACGGGAAGACGGGGAACCAATGAGAGACAAGCTCTTGGTGTTGGGACAGGCACAGGTCACTCTATTTTCCCATCAGGAAGAAGAATTAGCCACAGGCTCAGCCTGCCCCCCGGAACCAGAACAGGGCCTGAAGCCATCCTGCGCTTTTGCGGCCAGCTCCCAAAAAAGCGACTTCTAAAATGGAGCTTTAGGGCACTGCAATTCACAAACCTGCAGAGTTATAAATGATAACTCTCGTCCACAAATATATTGAGGGAAGGCAAAGAAGAGGATTTGAAATCAAGGCAGAATTGCAGGAAACAGATTTCAGGAGGTAGATTCGAATCGCCTTTAAAGCACATGAAAAGCGGCAAAACATTGACAATGATGCCCTTGGCCAAAAAGAGCGTATGCGTTTTTTCCTGAATATATTCAGGAAAAAACGCATACGCTCTTTTTGGCCAACCAAGCAACCTGGAAAGGCAAATCAGCGCTACAAAGAAGTCTCGCTTCCCATCGGTCAAAAGGGCCATGCTGAAAAAAGTGTCAAAACCAGAAATGCAGGACAGGCCATGGAGAAATGGGAGCCTTGCTACACTGATGGGCGGGATGTAAATTGCCAACAGCCACTCTGGAGAAGTGTACGGTGTGTCCTGAAACATCTAAAAAACACAGCTTAGAGAGCATAGGGCACTTCCACGCATGGGGGGATAAAGTGGGAAAATTGAAAATCAGCAAGACACAAGCAGCCCAAAGTTTAGGGCTGCTCTGTTGACAAGGACCTCCACTTCATTCCACCTTAAATATCCCAGGAAAGCGAAAAATGGATAAAAAAGTTGTGGTCCTTATGTACAATGGGATATCACTCAGCCATGAAATCAATGTCATAAGGCTAGTAGCAGCATGATGAGTGGATTTAGGTAAGACGATTCTAAGTGAAATAAGTCACACAGAAAAGGACACTTCTCATAAGGTGTCACTTATAGAGGAAATGTAAAAACCGTTACACTTGAACTGAATTACAAAACAGAACAGAGTCACACATGCAGAAAACACACTATGGCTGCTTAACGGGAAAGGTGAGGTGGGGTGATACATAAAACAAGAGTTTCAAATTAGCTCAGATACTGTTCCATAAACCCAATATGTAATAGACAAGACCTACTCCTTGCTCAGAGAACTGGACTCAACACGCCCGATTCACCGCACAAGAATATATCTGACTAGTAATAATCTTAAAACCTATGCATTGATATCTCTCTGTTAGTGTGTCAAGTGGGTGTAAAGCGGCATAAACACAGCCGTGAAAAGCAGCTAAACCCCATTATAAAAATAACTTACTTTTAAAAACCCATGAAACAAAGACAGGGAAAGAGAGAGAAATTCTTACACAATTCGTTCCGGGGCTGTGATGCAACCTGGATTGACCATATCTAGACCCACAGCTGGATGAGACATAAGGGTGGACACTCTTGGGGCTGAGAGGTTTGGTGAGGTTGGGTGAGCAAACGCAGACCCTTTAAAGTAATACTGCGTGTTACCCATCGCATGGGTCCCAAATCTCCAGGTTCAAGGGCATCTTCCTACATCGAAAACATGCATTAGAAACCCAAAAGATGGTACACCGTGTGATGGGGAAAGGTTTCTAAAACGCACCTCATTTCTCATCTCCTTGTGCTCGGGTTCGCCATTCCAGCCACTTTACTAGCAATCTCCCTACTTGGAGCATCAGCACCTTTAACCTCCTGTTCCGTACAGGTTGCAATTTGTCCTGAGGATGAACGGGAAGACGGGGAACCAATGAGAGACAAGCTCTTGGTGTTGGGACAGGCACAGGTCACTCTATTTTCCCATCAGGAAGAAGAATTAGCCACAGGCTCAGCCTGCCCCCCGGAACCAGAACAGGGCCTGAAGCCATCCTGCGCTTTTGCGGCCAGCTCCCAAAAAAGCGACTTCTAAAATGGAGCTTTAGGGCACTGCAATTCACAAACCTGCAGAGTTATAAATGATAACTCTCGTCCACAAATATATGGAGGGAAGGCAAAGAAGAGGATTTGAAATCAAGGCAGAATTGCAGGAAACAGATTTCAGGAGGTAGATTCGAATCGCCTTTAAAGCACAGGAAAAGCGGCAAAAGGTTGACAATGATGCCCTTGGTCAAAAAGGGCGTATGCGTTTTTTCCTGAATATATTCAGGAAAAAACGCATACGCCCTTTTTGGCCAACCAAGCAACATGGAAAGGCAAATCAGCGCTAAAAAGAAGTCTCGCTTCCCATCGGTCAAAAGGGCCATGCTGTAAAAAGTGTCAAAACCAGAAATGCAGGACAGGCCATGGAGAAATGGGAGCCTTGCTACACTGATGGGCGGAATGTAAATTGCCAACAGCCACTCTGGAGAAGTGTACGGTGTGTCCTGAAACATCTAAAAAACACAGCTTAGAGAGCATAGGGCACTTCCATGCCTGGGGGGATAAAGTAGGAAAATTGAAAATCAGCAAGACACAAGCACCCCAAAGTTTAGGGCTGCTCTGTTGACAAGGACCTCCACTTCATTCCACCTTAAATATCCCAGGAAAGCGAAAAATGGATAAAAAAGTTGTGGTCCTTATATACAATGGAATATCACTCAGCCATGAAATCAATGTCATAAGGCTAGTAGCAGCATGATGAGTGGATTTAGGTAAGACGATTCTAAGTGAAATAAGTCACACAGAAAAGGACACTTCTCATAAGGTGTCACTTATAGAGGGAATGTAAAAACCGTTACACTTGAACTGAATTACAAAACAGAACAGAGTCACACATGCAGAAAACACACTATGGCTGCTTAACGGGAAAGGTGAGGTGGGGTGATACATAAAACAAGAGTTTCAAATTAGCTCAGATACCGTTCCATAAACCCAATATGTAATAGACAAGACCTACTCCTTGCTCAGAGAACTGGACTCAACACGCCCGATTCACCGCACAAGAATATATCTGACTAGTAATAATCTTAAAACCTATGTATTGATATCTCTCTGTTAGTGTGTCAAGTGGGTGTAAAGCGGCATAAACACAGCCGTGAAAAGCAGCTAAACCCCATTATAAAAATAAATTACTTTTAAAAACCCATGAAACAAAGACAGGGAAAGAGAGAGAAATTCTTACACAATTCGTTCCGGGGCTGTGATGCAACCTGGATTGACCATATCTAGACCCACAGCTGGATGAGACATAAGGGTGGACACTCTTGGGGCTGAGAGGTTTGGTGAGGTTGGGTGAGCAAACGCAGACCCTTTAAAGTAATACTGCGTGCTACCCATCGCATGGGTCCCAAATCTCCAGGTTCAAGGGCATCTTCCTACATCGAAAACATGCATGAGAAACCCAGAAGATGGTACACCGTGTGATGGGGAAAGGTTTCTAAAACGCACCTCATTTCTCATCTCCTTGTGCTCGGGTTCGCCATTCCAGCCACTTTACTAGCAATCTCCCTACTTGGAGCATCAGCACCTTTAACCTCCTGTTCCGTACAGGTTGCAATTTGTCCTGAGGATGAACGGGAAGACGGGGAACCAATGAGAGACTAGCTCTTGGTGTTGGGACAGGCACAGGTCACTCTATTTGCCCATCAGGAAGAAGAATTAACCACAGGCTCAGCCTGCCCCCCGGAAGCAGAACAGGGCCTGAAGCCATCCTGCGCTTTTGCGGCCAGCTCCCAAAAAAGCGACTTGTAAAATGGAGCTTCATGGCACTGCAATTCACAAACCTGCAGAGTTATAAATGATAACTCTCGTCCACAAATATATTGAGGGAAGGCAAAGAAGAAGATTTGAAATCAAGGCAGAATTGCAGGAAACAGATTTCAGGAGGTAGATTCGAATCGCCTTTAAAGCACATGAAAAGCGGCAAAAGGTTGACAATGATGCCCTTGGCCAAAAAGGGCGTATGCGTTTTTTCCTGAATATATTCAGGAAAAAACGCATACGCCCTTTTTGGCCAACCAAGCAACCTGGAAAGGCAAATCAGCGCTACAAAGAAGTCTCGCTTCCCATCGGTCAAAAGGGCCATGCTGAAAAAAGTGTCAAAACCAGAAATGCAGGACAGGCCATGGAGAAATGGGAGCCTTGCTACACTGATGGGCGGGATGTAAATTGCCAACAGCCACTCTGGAGAAGTGTACGGTGTGTCCTGAAACATCGAAAAAACACAGCTTAGAGAGCATAGGGCACTTCCACGCATGGGGGGTAAAGTGGGAAAATTGAAAATCAGCAAGACACAAGCACCCCAAAGTTTAGGGCTGCTCTGTTGACAAGGACCTCCACTTCCTTCCACCTTAAATATCCCAGGAAAGCGAAAAATGGATAAAAAAGTTGTGGTCCTTATGTACAATGGAATATCACTCAGCCATGAAATCAATATCATAAGGCTAGTAGCAGCATGATGAGTGGATTTAGGTAAGACGATTCTAAGTGAAATAAGTCACACAGAAAAGGACACTTCTCATAAGGTGTCACTTATAGAGGGAATGTAAAAACCGTTACACTTGAACTGAATTACAAAACAGAACAGAGTCACACATGCAGAAAACACACTATGGCTGCTTAACGGGAAAGGTGAGGTGGGGTGATACATAAAACAAGAGTTTCAAATTAGCTCATATACCGTTCCATAAACCCAATATGTAATAGACAAGACCTACTCCTTGCTCAGAGAACTGGACTCAACACGCCCGATTCACCGCACAAGAATATATCTGACTAGTAATAATCTTAAAACCTATGTATTGATATCTCTCTGTTAGTGTGTCAAGTGGGTGTAAAGCGGCCTAAACACAGCCGTGAAAAGCAGCTAAACCCCATTATAAAAATAAATTACTTTTAAAAACCCATGAAACAAAGACAGGGAAAGAGAGAGAAATTCTTACACAATTCGTTCAGGGGCTGTGATGCAACCTGGATTGACCATATCTAGACCCACAGCTGGATGAGACATAAGGGTGGACACTCTTGGGGATGAGAGGTTTGGTGAGGTTGGGTGAGCAAACGCAGACCCTTTAAAGTAATACTGCGTGCTCCCCATCGCATGGGTCCCAAATCTCCAGGTTCAAGGGCATCTTCCTACATCGAAAACATGCATGAGAAACCCAGAAGATGGTACACCGTGTGATGGGGAAAGGTTTCTAAAACGCACCTCATTTCTCATCTCCTTGTGCTCGGGTTCGCCATTCCAGCCACTTTACTAGCAATCTCCCTACTTGGAGCATCAGCACCTTTAACCTCCTGTTCCGTACAGGTTGCAATTTGTCCTGAGAATGAACGGGAAGACGGGGAACCAATGAGAGACTAGCTCTTGGTGTTGGGACAGGCACAGGTCACTCTATTTGCCCATCAGGAAGAAGAATTAACCACAGGCTCAGCCTGCCCCCCTGAACCAGAACAGGGCCTGAAGCCATCCTGCGCTTTTGCGGCCGGCTCCCAAAAAAGCGACTTGTAAAATGGAGCTTCAGGGCACTGCAATTCACAAACCTGCAGAGTTATAAATGATAACTCTCGTCCACAAATATATTGAGGGAAGGCAAAGAAGAGGATTTGAAATCAAGGCAGAATTACAGGAAACAGATTTCAGGAGGTAGATTCGAATCGCCTTTAAAGCACATGAAAAGCGGCAAAACGTTGACAATGATGCCCTTGGCCAAAAAGGGCGTATGCGTTTTTTCCTGAATATATTCAGGAAAAAACGCATACGCCCTTTTTGGCCAACCAAGCAACCTGGAAAGGCAAATCAGCGCTACAAAGAAGTCTCGCTTCCCATCGGTCAAAAGGGCCATGCTGAAAAAAGTGTCAAAACCAGAAATGCAGGACAGGCCATGGAGAAATGGGAGCCTTGCTACACTGATGGGCGGGATGTAAATTGCCAACAGCCACTCTGGAGAAGTGTACGGTGTGTCCTGAAACATCTAAAAAACACAGCTTAGAGAGCATAGGGCACTTCCACGCATGGGGGGATAAAGTGGGAAAATTGAAAATCAGCAAGACACAAGCACCCCAAAGTTTAGGGCTGCTCTGTTGACAAGGACCTCCACTTCCTTCCACCTTAAATATCCCAGGAAAGCGAAAAATGGATAAAAAAGTTGTGGTCCTTATGTACAATGGAGTATCAATCAGCCATGAAATCAATGTCATAAGGCTAGTAGCAGCATGATGAGTGGATTTAGGTAAGACGATTCTAAGTGAAATAAGTCACACAGAAAAGGACACTTCTCATAAGGTGTCACTTATAGAGGGAATGTAAAAACCGTTACACTTGAACTGAATTACAAAACAGAACAGAGTCACACATGCAGAAAACACACTATGGCTGCTTAACGGGAAAGGTGAGGTGGGGTGATACATAAAACAAGAGTTTCAAATTAGCTCAGATACCGTTCCATAAACCCAATATGTAATAGACAAGACCTACTCCTTGCTCAGAGAACTGGACTCAACACGCCCGATTCACCGCACAAGAATATATCTGACTAGTAATAATCTTAAAACCTATGTATTGATATCTCTCTGTTAGTGTGTCAAGTGGGTGTAAAGCGGCCTAAACACAGCCGTGAAAAGCAGCTAAACCCCATTATAAAAATAAATTACTTTTAAAAACCCATGAAACAAAGACAGGGAAAGAGAGAGAAATTCTTACACAATTCGTTCAGGGGCTGTGATGCAACCTGGATTGACCATATCTAGACCCACAGCTGGATGAGACATAAGTGTGGACACTCTTGGGGCTGAGAGGTTTGGTGAGGTTGGGTGAGCAAACGCAGACCCTTTAAAGTAATACTGCGTGCTACCCATCGCATGGGTCCCAAATCTCCAGGTTCAAGGGCATCTTCCTACATCGAAAACATGCATGAGAAACCCAGAAGATGGTACACCGTGTGATGGGGAAAGGTTTCTAAAACGCACCTCATTTCTCATCTCCTTGTGCTCGGGTTCGCCATTCCAGCCACTTTACTAGCAATCTCCCTACTTGGAGCATCAGCACCTTTAACCTCCTGTTCCGTACAGGTTGCAATTTGTCCTGAGGATGAACGGGAAGACGGGGAACCAATGAGAGACTAGCTCTTGGTGTTGGGACAGGCACAGGTCACTCTATTTTCCCATCAGGAAGAAGAATTAACCACAGGCTCAGCCTGCCCCCCTGAACCAGAACAGGGCCTGAAGCCATCCTGCGCTTTTGCGGCCGGCTCCCAAAAAAGCGACTTGTAAAATGGAGCTTCAGGGCACTGCAATTCACAAACCTGCAGAGTTATAAATGATAACTCTCGTCCACAAATATATTGAGGGAAGGCAAAGAAGAGGATTTGAAATCAAGGCAGAATTACAGGAAACAGATTTCAGGAGGTAGATTCGAATCGCCTTTAAAGCACATGAAAAGCGGCAAAACGTTGACAATGATGCCCTTGGCCAAAAAGGGCGTATGCGTTTTTTCCTGAATATATTCAGGAAAAAACGCATACGCCCTTTTTGGCCAACCAAGCAACCTGGAAAGGCAAATCAGCGCTACAAAGAAGTCTCGCTTCCCATCGGTCAAAAGGGCCATGCTGAAAAAAGTGTCAAAACCAGAAATGCAGGACAGGCCATGGAGAAATGGGAGCCTTGCTACACTGATGGGCGGGATGTAAATTGCCAACAGCCACTCTGGAGAAGTGTACGGTGTGTCCTGAAACATCTAAAAAACACAGCTTAGAGAGCATAGGGCACTTCCACGCATGGGGGGATAAAGTGGGAAAATTGAAAATCAGCAAGACACAAGCACCCCAAAGTTTAGGGCTGCTCTGTTGACAAGGACCTCCACTTCCTTCCACCTTAAATATCCCAGGAAAGCGAAAAATGGATAAAAAAGTTGTGGTCCTTATGTACAATGGAGTATCAATCAGCCATGAAATCAATGTCATAAGGCTAGTAGCAGCATGATGAGTGGATTTAGGTAAGACGATTCTAAGTGAAATAAGTCACACAGAAAAGGACACTTCTCATAAGGTGTCACTTATAGAGGGAATGTAAAAACCGTTACACTTGAACTGAATTACAAAACAGAACAGAGTCACACATGCAGAAAACACACTATGGCTGCTTAACGGGAAAGGTGAGGTGGGGTGATACATAAAACAAGAGTTTCAAATTAGCTCAGATACCGTTCCATAAACCCAATATGTAATAGACAAGACCTACTCCTTGCTCAGAGAACTGGACTCAACATGCCCGATTCACCGCACAAGAATATTTCTGACTAGTAATAATCTTAAAACCTATGTATTGATATCTCTCTGTTAGTGTGTCAAGTGGGTGTAAAGTGGCATAAACACAGCCGTGAAAAGCAGCTAAACCCCATTATAAAAATAAATTACTTTTAAAAACCCATGAAACAAAGACAGGGAAAGAGAGAGAAATTCTTACACAATTCGTTCCGGGGCTGTGATGCAACCTGGATTGACCATATCTAGACCCACAGCTGGATGAGACATAAGGGTGGACACTCTTGGGACTGAGAGGTTTGGTGAGGTTGGGTGAGCAAACACACACCCTTTAAAGTAATACTGCGTGCTACCCATCGCATGGGTCCCAAATCTCCAGGTTCAAGGGCATCTTCCTACATGGAAAGCATGCATGAGAAACCCAGAAGATGGTACACCGTGTGATGGGGAAAGGTTTCTAAAACGCACCTCATTTCTCATCTCCTTGTGCTCGGGTTCGCCATTCCAGCCACTTTACTAGCAATCTCCCTACTTGGAGCATCAGCACCTTTAACCTCCTGTTCCGTAAAGGTTGCAATTTGTCCTGAGGATGAACGGGAAGACGGGGAACCAATGAGAGACTAGCTCTTGGTGTTGGGACAGGCACAGGTCACTCTATTTTCCCATCAGGAAGAAGAATTAACCACAGGCTCAGCCTGCCCCCCGGAACCAGAACAGGGCCTGAAGCCATCCTGCGCTTTTGCGGCCAGCTCCCAAAAAAGCGACTTGTAAAATGGAGCTTCAGGGCACTGCAATTCACAAACCTGCAGAGTTATAAATGATAACTCTCGTCCACAAATATATTGAGGGAAGGCAAAGAAGAAGATTTGAAATCAAGGCAGAATTGCAGGAAACAGATTTCAGGAGGTAGATTCGAATCGCCTTTAAAGCACATGAAAAGCGGCAAAAGGTTGACAATGATGCCCTTGGCCAAAAAGGGCGTATGCGTTTTTTCCTGAATATATTCAGGAAAAAACGCATACGCCCTTTTTGGCCAACCAAGCAACCTGGAAAGGCAAATCAGCGCTACAAAGAAGTCTCGCTTCCCATCGGTCAAAAGGGCCATGCTGAAAAAAGTGTCAAAACCAGAAATGCAGGACAGGCCATGGAGAAATGGGAGCCTTGCTACACTGATGGGCGGGATGTAAATTGCCAACAGCCACTCTGGAGAAGTGTACGGTGTGTCCTGAAACATCGAAAAAACACAGCTTAGAGAGCATAGGGCACTTCCACGCATGGGGGGATAAAGTGGGAAAATTGAAAATCAGCAAGACACAAGCAGCCCAAAGTTTAGGGCTGCTCTGTTGACAAGGACCTCCACTTCATTCCACCTTAAATATCCCAGGAAAGCGAAAAATGGATAAAAAAGTTGTGGTCCCTATGTACAATGGAATATCACTCAGCCATGAAATCAATGTCATAAGGCTAGTAGCAGCATGATGAGTGGATTTAGGTAAGACGATTCTAAGTGAAATAAGTCACACAGAAAAGGACACTTCTCATAAGGTGTCACTTATAGAGGGAATGTAAAAACCGTTACACTTGAACTGAATTACAAAACAGAACAGAGTCACACATGCAGAAAACACACTATGGCTGCTTAACGGGAAAGGTGAGGTGGGGTGATACATAAAACAAGAGTTTCAAATTAGCTCAGATACCGTTCCATAAACCCAATATGTAATAGACAAGACCTACTCCTTGCTCAGAGAACTGGACTCAACACGCCCGATTCACCGCACAAGAATATATCTGACTAGTAATAATCTTAAAACCTATGTATTGATATCTCTCTGTTAGTGTGTCAAGTGGGTGTAAAGCGGCCTAAACACAGCCGTGAAAAGCAGCTAAACCCCATTATAAAAATAAATTACTTTTAAAAACCCATGAAACAAAGACAGGGAAAGAGAGAGAAATTCTTACACAATTCGTTCCGGGGCTGTGATGCAACCTGGATTGACCATATCTAGACCCACAGCTGGATGAGACATAAGGGTGGACACTCTAGGGACTGAGAGGTTTGGTGAGGTTGGGTGAGCAAACACACACCCTTTAAAGTAATACTGCGTGCTACCCATCGCATGGGTCCCAAATCTCCAGGTTCAAGGGCATCTTCCTACATCGAAAACATGCATGAGAAACCCAGAAGATGGTACACCGTGTGATGGGGAAAGGTTTCTAAAACGCACCTCATTTCTCATCTCCTTTTGCTCGGGTTCGCCATTCCAGCCACTTTACTAGCAACTTCCCTACTTGGAGCATCAGCACCTTTAACCTCCTGTTCCGTACAGGTTGCAATTTGTCCTGAGGATAAACGGGAAGACGGGGAACCAATGAGAGACTAGCTCTTGGTGTTGGGACAGGCACAGGTCACTCTATTTTCCCATCAGGAAGAAGAATTAGCCACAGGCTCAACCTGCCCCCCGGAACCAGAACAGGGCCTGAAGCCATCCTGCGCTTTTGCGGCCAGCTCCCAAAAAAGCGACTTGTAAAATGGAGCTTCAGGGCACTGCAATTCACAAAACTGCAGAGTTATAAATGATAACTCTCGTCCACAAATATATTGAGGGAAGGCAAAGAAGAGGATTTGAAATCAAGGCAGAATTGCAGGAAACAGATTTCAGGAGGTAGATTCGAATCGCCTTTAAAGCACATGAAAAGCGGCAAAACGTTGACAATGATACCCTTGGCCAAAAAGGGCGTATGCGTTTTTTCCTGAATATATTCAGGAAAAAACGCATACGCCCCTTTTGGCCAACCAAGCATCCTGAAAAGGCAAATCAGCGCTACCAAGAAGTCTCGCTTCCCATCGGTCAAAAGGGCCATGCTGAAAAAAGTGTCAAAACCAGAAATGCAGGACAGGCCATGGAGAAATGGGAGCCTTGCTACACTGATGGGCGGGATGTAAATTGCCAACAGCCACTCTGGAGAAGTGTACGGTGTGTCCTGAAACATCTAAAAAACACAGCTTAGAGAGCATAGGGCACTTCCACGCACGGGGGTATAAATTGGGAAAATTAAAAATCAGCAAGACACAAGCACCCCAAAGTTTAGGGCTGCTCTGTTGACAAGGACCTCCACTTCATTCCACCTTAAATATCCCAGGAAAGCGAAAAATGGAAAAAAAATTTGTGGTCCTTATGTACAATGGAATATCACTCAGCCATGAAATCAACGTCTTAAGGCTAGTAGCAGCATGATGAGTGGATTTAGGTATGACGATTCTAAGTGAAATAAGTCACACAGAAAAGGACACTTCTCATAAGGTGTCACTTATAGAGGGAATGTAAAAACCGTTACACTTGAACTGAATTACAAAACAGAACAGAGTCACACATGCAGAAAACACACTATGGCTGCTTAACGGGAAAGGTGAGGTGGGGTGATACATAAAACAAGAGTTTCAAATTAGCACATATACCGTTCCATAAACCCAATATGTAATAGACAAGACCTACTCCTTGCTCAGAGAACTGGACTCAACATGCCCGATTCACCGCACAAGAATATTTCTGACTAGTAATAATCTTAAAACCTATGTATTGATATCTCTCTGTTAGTGTGTCAAGTGGGTGTAAAGCGGCATAAACACAGCCGTGAAAAGCAGCTAAACCCCATTATAAAAATAAATTACTTTTAAAAACCCATGAAACAAAGACAGGGAAAGAGAGAGAAATTCTTACACAATTCGTTCCGGGGCTGTGATGCAACCTGGATTGACCATATCTAGACCCACAGCTGGATGAGACATAAGGGTGGACACTCTTGGGACTGAGAGGTTTGGTGAGGTTGGGTGAGCAAACACACACCCTTTAAAGTAATACTGCGTGCTACCCATCGCATGGGTCCCAAATCTCCAGGTTCAAGGGCATCTTCCTACATGGAAAGCATGCATGAGAAACCCAGAAGATGGTACACCGTGTGAAGGGGAAAGGTTTCTAAAACGCACCTCATTTCTCATCTCCTTGTGCTCGGGTTCGCCATTCCAGCCACTTTACTAGCAATCTCCCTACTTGGAGCATCAGCACCTTTAACCTCCTGTTCCGTAAAGGTTGCAATTTGTCCTGAGGATGAACGGGAAGACGGGGAACCAATGAGAGACTAGCTCTTGGTGTTGGGACAGGCACAGGTCACTCTATTTTCCCATCAGGAAGAAGAATTAACCACAGGCTCAGCCTGCCCCCCGGAACCAGAACAGGGCCTGAAGCCATCCTGCGCTTTTGCGGCCAGCTCCCAAAAAAGCGACTTGTAAAATGGAGCTTCAGGGCACTGCAATTCACAAACCTGCAGAGTTATAAATGATAACTCTCGTCCACAAATATATTGAGGGAAGGCAAAGAAGAAGATTTGAAATCAAGGCAGAATTGCAGGAAACAGATTTCAGGAGGTAGATTCGAATCGCCTTTAAAGCACATGAAAAGCGGCAAAAGGTTGACAATGATCCCCTTGGCCAAAAAGGGCGTATGCGTTTTTTCCTGAATATATTCAGGAAAAAACGCATACGCCCTTTTTGGCCAACCAAGCAACCTGGAAAGGCAAATCAGCGCTACAAAGAAGTCTCGCTTCCCATCGGTCAAAAGGGCCATGCTAAAAAAAGTGTCAAAACCAGAAATGCAGGACAGGCCATGGAGAAATGGGAGCCTTGCTACACTGATGGGCGGGATGTAAATTGCCAACAGCCACTCTGGAGAAGTGTACGGTGTGTCCTGAAACATCGAAAAAACACAGCTTAGAGAGCATAGGGCACTTCCACGCATGGGGGGATAAAGTGGGAAAATTGAAAATCAGCAAGACACAAGCAGCCCAAAGTTTAGGGCTGCTCTGTTGACAAGGACCTCCACTTCATTCCACCTTAAATATCCCAGGAAAGCGAAAAATGGATAAAAAAGTTGTGGTCCTTATATACAATGGAATATCACTCAGCCATGAAATCAATGTCATAAGGCTAGTAGCAGCATGATGAGTGGATTTAGGTAAGACGATTCTAAGTGAAATAAGTCACACAGAAAAGGACACTTCTCATAAGGTGTCACTTATAGAGGGAATGTAAAAACCGTTACACTTGAACTGAATTACAAAACAGAACAGAGTCACACATGCAGAAAACACACTATGGCTGCTTAACGGGAAAGGTGAGGTGGGGTGATACATAAAACAAGAGTTTCAAATTAGCTCAGATACCGTTCCATAAACCCAATATGTAATAGACAAGACCTACTCCTTGCTCAGAGAACTGGACTCAACACGCCCGATTCACCGCACAAGAATATATCTGACTAGTAATAATCTTAAAACCTATGTATTGATATCTCTCTGTTAGTGTGTCAAGTGGGTGTAAAGCGGCATAAACACAGCCGTGAAAAGCAGCTAAACCCCATTATAAAAATAAATTACTTTTAAAAACCCATGAAACAAAGACAGGGAAAGAGAGAGAAATTCTTACACAATTCGTTCCGGGGCTGTGATGCAACCTGGATTGACCATATCTAGACCCACAGCTGGATGAGACATAAGGGTGGACACTCTTGGGGCTGAGAGGTTTGGTGAGGTTGGGTGAGCAAACGCAGACCCTTTAAAGTAATACTGCGTGCTACCCATCGCATGGGTCCCAAATCTCCAGGTTCAAGGGCATCTTCCTACATCGAAAACATGCATGAGAAACCCAGAAGATGGTACACCGTGTGATGGGGAAAGGTTTCTAAAACGCACCTCATTTCTCATCTCCTTGTGCTCGGGTTCGCCATTCCAGCCACTTTACTAGCAATCTCCCTACTTGGAGCATCAGCACCTTTAACCTCCTGTTCCGTACAGGTTGCAATTTGTCCTGAGGATGAACGGGAAGACGGGGAACCAATGAGAGACTAGCTCTTGGTGTTGGGACAGGCACAGGTCACTCTATTTGCCCATCAGGAAGAAGAATTAACCACAGGCTCAGCCTGCCCCCCGGAACCAGAACAGGGCCTGAAGCCATCCTGCGCTTTTGCGGCCAGCTCCCAAAAAAGCGACTTGTAAAATGGAGCTTCATGGCACTGCAATTCACAAACCTGCAGAGTTATAAATGATAACTCTCGTCCACAAATATATTGAGGGAAGGCAAAGAAGAAGATTTGAAATCAAGGCAGAATTGCAGGAAACAGATTTCAGGAGGTAGATTCGAATCGCCTTTAAAGCACATGAAAAGCGGCAAAAGGTTGACAATGATGCCCTTGGCCAAAAAGGGCGTATGCGTTTTTTCCTGAATATATTCAGGAAAAAACGCATACGCCCTTTTTGGCCAACCAAGCAACCTGGAAAGGCAAATCAGCGCTACAAAGAAGTCTCGCTTCCCATCGGTCAAAAGGGCCATGCTGAAAAAAGTGTCAAAACCAGAAATGCAGGACAGGCCATGGAGAAATGGGAGCCTTGCTACACTGATGGGCGGGATGTAAATTGCCAACAGCCACTCTGGAGAAGTGTACGGTGTGTCCTGAAACATCGAAAAAACACAGCTTAGAGAGCATAGGGCACTTCCACGCATGGGGGGATAAAGTGGGAAAATTGAAAATCAGCAAGACACAAGCACCCCAAAGTTTAGGGCTGCTCTGTTGACAAGGACCTCCACTTCCTTCCACCTTAAATATCCCAGGAAAGCGAAAAATGGATAAAAAAGTTGTGGTCCTTATGTACAATGGAATATCACTCAGCCATGAAATCAATATCATAAGGCTAGTAGCAGCATGATGAGTGGATTTAGGTAAGACGATTCTAAGTGAAATAAGTCACACAGAAAAGGACACTTCTCATAAGGTGTCACTTATAGAGGGAATGTAAAAACCGTTACACTTGAAATGAATTACAAAACAGAACAGAGTCACACATGCAGAAAACACACTATGGCTGCTTAACGGGAAAGGTGAGGTGGGGTGATACATAAAACAAGAGTTTCAAATTAGCTCATATACCGTTCCATAAACCCAATATGTAATAGACAAGACCTACTCCTTGCTCAGAGAACTGGACTCAACACGCCCGATTCACCGCACAAGAATATATCTGACTAGTAATAATCTTAAAACCTATGTATTGATATCTCTCTGTTAGTGTGTCAAGTGGGTGTAAAGCGGCCTAAACACAGCCGTGAAAAGCAGCTAAACCCCATTATAAAAATAAATTACTTTTAAAAACCCATGAAACAAAGACAGGGAAAGAGAGAGAAATTCTTACACAATTCGTTCAGGGGCTGTGATGCAACCTGGATTGACCATATCTAGACCCACAGCTGGATGAGACATAAGGGTGGACACTCTTGGGGCTGAGAGGTTTGGTGAGGTTGGGTGAGCAAACGCAGACCCTTTAAAGTAATACTGCGTGCTACCCATCGCATGGGTCCCAAATCTCCAGGTTCAAGGGCATCTTCCTACATCGAAAACATGCATGAGAAACCCAGAAGATGGTACACCGTGTGATGGGGAAAGGTTTCTAAAACGCACCTCATTTCTCATCTCCTTGTGCTCGGGTTCGCCATTCCAGCCACTTTACTAGCAATCTCCCTACTTGGAGCATCAGCACCTTTAACCTCCTGTTCCGTACAGGTTGCAATTTGTCCTGAGGATGAACGGGAAGACGGGGAACCAATGAGAGACTAGCTCTTGGTGTTGGGACAGGCACAGGTCACTCTATTTTCCCATCAGGAAGAAGAATTAACCACAGGCTCAGCCTGCCCCCCTGAACCAGAACAGGGCCTGAAGCCATCCTGCGCTTTTGCGGCCGGCTCCCAAAAAAGCGACTTGTAAAATGGAGCTTCAGGGCACTGCAATTCACAAACCTGCAGAGTTATAAATGATAACTCTCGTCCACAAATATATTGAGGGAAGGCAAAGAAGAGGATTTGAAATCAAGGCAGAATTACAGGAAACAGATTTCAGGAGGTAGATTCGAATCGCCTTTAAAGCACATGAAAAGCGGCAAAACGTTGACAATGATGCCCTTGGCCAAAAAGGGCGTATGCGTTTTTTCCTGAATATATTCAGGAAAAAACGCATACGCCCTTTTTGGCCAACCAAGCAACCTGGAAAGGCAAATCAGCGCTACAAAGAAGTCTCGCTTCCCATCGGTCAAAAGGGCCATGCTGAAAAAAGTGTCAAAACCAGAAATGCAGGACAGGCCATGGAGAAATGGGAGCCTTGCTACACTGATGGGCGGGATGTAAATTGCCAACAGCCACTCTGGAGAAGTGTACGGTGTGTCCTGAAACATATAAAAAACACAGCTTAGAGAGCATAGGGCACTTCCACGCATGGGGGGATAAAGTGGGAAAATTGAAAATCAGCAAGACACAAGCACCCCAAAGTTTAGGGCTGCTCTGTTGACAAGGACCTCCACTTCCTTCCACCTTAAATATCCCAGGAAAGCGAAAAATGGATAAAAAAGTTGTGGTCCTTATGTACAATGGAGTATCAATCAGCCATGAAATCAATGTCATAAGGCTAGTAGCAGCATGATGAGTGGATTTAGGTAAGACGATTCTAAGTGAAATAAGTCACACAGAAAAGGACACTTCTCATAAGGTGTCACTTATAGAGGGAATGTAAAAACCGTTACACTTGAACTGAATTACAAAACAGAACAGAGTCACACATGCAGAAAACACACTATGGCTGCTTAACGGGAAAGGTGAGGTGGGGTGATACATAAAACAAGAGTTTCAAATTAGCTCAGATACCGTTCCATAAACCCAATATGTAATAGACAAGACCTACTCCTTGCTCAGAGAACTGGACTCAACACGCCCGATTCACCGCACAAGAATATATCTGACTAGTAATAATCTTAAAACCTATGTATTGATATCTCTCTGTTAGTGTGTCAAGTGGGTGTAAAGCGGCATAAACACAGCCGTGAAAAGCAGCTAAACCCCATTATAAAAATAAATTACTTTTAAAAACCCATGAAACAAAGACAGGGAAAGAGAGAGAAATTCTTACACAATTCGTTCAGGGGCTGTGATGCAACCTGGATTGACCATATCTAGACCCACAGCTGGATGAGACATAAGGGTGGACACTCTTGGGGCTGAGAGGTTTGGTGAGGTTGGGTGAGCAAACGCACACCCTTTAAAGTAATACTGCGTGCTACCCATCGCATGGGTCCCAAATCTCCAGGTTCAAGGGCATCTTCCTACATCGAAAACATGCATGAGAAACCCAGAAGATGGTACACCGTGTGATGGGGAAAGGTTTCTAAAACGCACCTCATTTCTCATCTCCTTGTGCTCGGGTTCGCCATTCCAGCCACTTTACTAGCAATCTCCCTACTTGGAGCATCACCACCTTTAACCTCCTGTTCCGTACAGGTTGCAATTTGTCCTGAGGATGAATGGGAAGACGGGGAACCAATGAGAGACTAGCTCTTGGTGTTGGGACAGGCACAGGTCACTCTATTTTCCCATCAGGAAGAAGAATTAGCCACAGGCTCAGCCTGCCCCCCGGAACCAGAACAGGGCCTGAAGCAATCCTGCGCTTTTGCGGCCGGCTCCCAAAAAAGCGACTTGTAAAATGGAGCTTCAGGGCACTGCAATTCACAAACCTGCAGAGTTATAAATGATAACTCTCGTCCACAAATATATGGAGGGAAGGCAAAGAAGAGGATTTGAAATCAAGGCAGAATTGCAGGAAACAGATTTCAGGAGGTAGATTCGAATCGCCTTTAAAGCACAGGAAAAGCGGCAAAAGGTTGACAATGATGCCCTTGGCCAAAAAGGGCGTATGCGTTTTTTCCTGAATATATTCAGGAAAAAACGCATACGCCCTTTTTGGCCAACCAAGCAACCTGGAAAGGCAATTCAGCGCTACAAAGAAGTCTCGCTTCCCATCGGTCAAAAGGGCCATGCTGAAAAAAGTGTCAAAACCAGAAATGCAGGACAGGCCATGGAGAAATGGGAGCCTTGCTACACTGATGGGCGGGATGTAAATTGCCAACAGCCACTCTGGAGAAGTGTACGGTGTGTCCTGAAACATCTAAAAAACACAGCTTAGAGAGCATAGGGCACTTCCACGCACGGGGGTATAAATTGGGAAAATTGAAAATCAGCAAGACACAAGCACCCCAAAGTTTAGGGCTGCTCTGTTGACAAGGACCTCCACTTCATTCCACCTTAAATATCCCAGGAAAGCGAAAAATGGAAAAAAAATTTGTGGTCCTTATGTACAATGGAATATCACTCAGCCATGAAATCAACGTCTTAAGGCTAGTAGCAGCATGATGAGTGGATTTAGGTACGACGATTCTAAGTGAAATAAGTCACACAGAAAAGGACACTTCTCATAAGGTGTCACTTATAGAGGGAATGTAAAAACCGTTACACTTGAACTGAATTACAAAACAGAACAGAGTCACACATGCAGAAAACACACTATGGCTGCTTAACGGGAAAGGTGAGGTGGGGTGATACATAAAACAAGAGTTTCAAATTAGCACAGATACCGTTCCATAAACCCAATATGTAATAGACAAGACCTACTCCTTGCTCAGAGAACTGGACTCAACATGCCCGATTCACCGCACAAGAATATTTCTGACTAGTAATAATCTTAAAACCTATGTATTGATATCTCTCTGTTAGTGTGTCAAGTGGGTGTAAAGTGGCATAAACACAGCCGTGAAAAGCAGCTAAACCCCATTATAAAAATAAATTACTTTTAAAAACCCATGAAACAAAGACAGGGAAAGAGAGAGAAATTCTTACACAATTCGTTCCGGGGCTGTGATGCAACCTGGATTGACCATATCTAGACCCACAGCTGGATGAGACATAAGGGTGGACACTCTTGGGACTGAGAGGTTTGGTGAGGTTGGGTGAGCAAACACACACCCTTTAAAGTAATACTGCGTGCTACCCATCGCATGGGTCCCAAATCTCCAGGTTCAAGGGCATCTTCCTACATGGAAAGCATGCATGAGAAACCCAGAAGATGGTACACCGTGTGATGGGGAAAGGTTTCTAAAACGCACCTCATTTCTCATCTCCTTGTGCTCGGGTTCGCCATTCCAGCCACTTTACTAGCAATCTCCCTACTTGGAGCATCAGCACCTTTAACCTCCTGTTCCGTAAAGGTTGCAATTTGTCCTGAGGATGAACGGGAAGACGGGGAACCAATGAGAGACTAGCTCTTGGTGTTGGGACAGGCACAGGTCAATCTATTTTCCCATCAGGAAGAAGAATTAACCACAGGCTCAGCCTGCCCCCCGGAACCAGAACAGGGCCTGAAGCCATCCTGCGCTTTTGCGGCCAGCTCCCAAAAAAGCGACTTGTAAAATGGAGCTTCAGGGCACTGCAATTCACAAACCTGCAGAGTTATAAATGATAACTCTCGTCCACAAATATATTGAGGGAAGGCAAAGAAGAAGATTTGAAATCAAGGCAGAATTGCAGGAAACAGATTTCAGGAGGTAGATTCGAATCGCCTTTAAAGCACATGAAAAGCGGCAAAAGGTTGACAATGATGCCCTTGGCCAAAAAGGGCGTATGCGTTTTTTCCTGAATATATTCAGGAAAAAACGCATACGCCCTTTTTGGCCAACCAAGCAACCTGGAAAGGCAAATCAGCGCTACAAAGAAGTCTCGCTTCCCATCGGTCAAAAGGGCCATGCTGAAAAAAGTGTCAAAACCAGAAATGCAGGACAGGCCATGGAGAAATGGGAGCCTTGCTACACTGATGGGCGGGATGTAAATTGCCAACAGCCACTCTGGAGAAGTGTACGGTGTGTCCTGAAACATCGAAAAAACACAGCTTAGAGAGCATAGGGCACTTCCACGCATGGGGGGATAAAGTGGGAAAATTGAAAATCAGCAAGACACAAGCAGCCCAAAGTTTAGGGCTGCTCTGTTGACAAGGACCTCCACTTCATTCCACCTTAAATATCCCGGGAAAGCGAAAAATGGATAAAAAAGTTGTGGTCCCTATGTACAATGGAATATCACTCAGCCATGAAATCAATGTCATAAGGCTAGTAGCAGCATGATGAGTGGATTTAGGTAAGACGATTCTAAGTGAAATAAGTCACACAGAAAAGGACACTTCTCATAAGGTGTCACTTATAGAGGGAATGTAAAAACCGTTACACTTGAACTGAATTACAAAACAGAACAGAGTCACACATGCAGAAAACACACTATGGCTGCTTAACGGGAAAGGTGAGGTGGGGTGATACATAAAACAAGAGTTTCAAATTAGCTCAGATACCGTTCCATAAACCCAATATGTAATAGACAAGACCTACTCCTTGCTCAGAGAACTGGACTCAACACGCCCGATTCACCGCACAAGAATATATCTGACTAGTAATAATCTTAAAACCTATGTATTGATATCTCTCTGTTAGTGTGTCAAGTGGGTGTAAAGCGGCCTAAACACAGCCGTGAAAAGCAGCTAAACCCCATTATAAAAATAAATTACTTTTAAAAACCCATGAAACAAAGACAGGGAAAGAGAGAGAAATTCTTACACAATTCGTTCCGGGGCTGTGATGCAACCTGGATTGACCATATCTAGACCCACAGCTGGATGAGACATAAGGGTGGACACTCTTGGGACTGAGAGGTTTGGTGAGGTTGGGTGAGCAAACACACACCCTTTAAAGTAATACTGCGTGCTACCCATCGCATGGGTCCCAAATCTCCAGGTTCAAGGGCATCTTCCTACATCGAAAACATGCATGAGAAACCCAGAAGATGGTACACCGTGTGATGGGGAAAGGTTTCTAAAACGCACCTCATTTCTCATCTCCTTTTGCTCGGGTTCGCCATTCCAGCCACTTTACTAGCAACTTCCCTACTTGGAGCATCAGCACCTTTAACCTCCTGTTCCGTACAGGTTGCAATTTGTCCTGAGGATAAACGGGAAGACGGGGAACCAATGAGAGACTAGCTCTTGGTGTTGGGACAGGCACAGGTCACTCTATTTTCCCATCAGGAAGAAGAATTAGCCACAGGCTCAACCTGCCGCCCGGAACCAGAACAGGGCCTGAAGCCATCCTGCGCTTTTGCGGCCAGCTCCCAAAAAAGCGACTTGTAAAATGGAGCTTCAGGGCACTGCAATTCACAAAACTGCAGAGTTATAAATGATAACTCTCGTCCACAAATATATTGAGGGAAGGCAAAGAAGAGGATTTGAAATCAAGGCAGAATTGCAGGAAACAGATTTCAGGAGGTAGATTCGAATCGCCTTTAAAGCACATGAAAAGCGGCAAAACGTTGACAATGATACCCTTGGCCAAAAAGGGCGTATGCGTTTTTTCCTGAATATATTCAGGAAAAAACGCATACGCCCCTTTTGGCCAACCAAGCATCCTGAAAAGGCAAATCAGCGCTACCAAGAAGTCTCGCTTCCCATCGGTCAAAAGGGCCATGCTGAAAAAAGTGTCAAAACCAGAAATGCAGGACAGGCCATGGAGAAATGGGAGCCTTGCTACACTGATGGGCGGGATGTAAATTGCCAACAGCCACTCTGGAGAAGTGTACGGTGTGTCCTGAAACATCTAAAAAACACAGCTTAGAGAGCATAGGGCACTTCCACGCACGGGGGTATAAATTGGGAAAATTAAAAATCAGCAAGACACAAGCACCCCAAAGTTTAGGGCTGCTCTGTTGACAAGGACCTCCACTTCATTCCACCTTAAATATCCCAGGAAAGCGAAAAATGGAAAAAAAATTTGTGGTCCTTATGTACAATGGAATATCACTCAGCCATGAAATCAACGTCTTAAGGCTAGTAGCAGCATGATGAGTGGATTTAGGTAAGACGATTCTAAGTGAAATAAGTCACACAGAAAAGGACACTTCTCATAAGGTGTCACTTATAGAGGGAATGTAAAAACCGTTACACTTGAACTGAATTACAAAACAGAACAGAGTCACACATGCAGAAAACACACTATGGCTGCTTAACGGGAAAGGTGAGGTGGGGTGATACATAAAACAAGAGTTTCAAATTAGCACATATACCGTTCCATAAACCCAATATGTAATAGACAAGACCTACTCCTTGCTCAGAGAACTGGACTCAACATGCCCGATTCACCGCACAAGAATATTTCTGACTAGTAATAATCTTAAAACCTATGTATTGATATCTCTCTGTTAGTGTGTCAAGTGGGTGTAAAGCGGCATAAACACAGCCGTGAAAAGCAGCTAAACACCATTATAAAAATAAATTACTTTTAAAAACCCATGAAACAAAGACAGGGAAAGAGAGAGAAATTCTTACACAATTCGTTCCGGGGCTGTGATGCAACCTGGATTGACCATATCTAGACCCACAGCTGGATGAGACATAAGGGTGGACACTCTTGGGACTGAGAGGTTTGGTGAGGTTGGGTGAGCAAACACACACCCTTTAAAGTAATACTGCGTGCTACCCATCGCATGGGTCCCAAATCTCCAGGTTCAAGGGCATCTTCCTACATGGAAAGCATGCATGAGAAACCCAGAAGATGGTACACCGTGTGATGGGGAAAGGTTTCTAAAACGCACCTCATTTCTCATCTCCTTGTGCTCGGGTTCGCCATTCCAGCCACTTTACTAGCAATCTCCCTACTTGGAGCATCAGCACCTTTAACCTCCTGTTCCGTAAAGGTTGCAATTTGTCCTGAGGATGAACGGGAAGACGGGGAACCAATTAGAGACTAGCTCTTGGTGTTGGGACAGGCACAGGTCACTCTATTTTCCCATCAGGAAGAAGAATTAACCACAGGCTCAGCCTGCCCCCCGGAACCAGAACAGGGCCTGAAGCCATCCTGCGCTTTTGCGGCCAGCTCCCAAAAAAGCGACTTGTAAAATGGAGCTTCAGGGCACTGCAATTCACAAACCTGCAGAGTTATAAATGATAACTCTCGTCCACAAATATATTGAGGGAAGGCAAAGAAGAAGATTTGAAATCAAGGCAGAATTGCAGGAAACAGATTTCAGGAGGTAGATTCGAATCGCCTTTAAAGCACATGAAAAGCGGCAAAAGGTTGACAATGATCCCCTTGGCCAAAAAGGGCGTATGCGTTTTTTCCTGAATATATTCAGGAAAAAACGCATACGCCCTTTTTGGCCAACCAAGCAACCTGGAAAGGCAAATCAGCGCTACAAAGAAGTCTCGCTTCCCATCGGTCAAAAGGGCCATGCTGAAAAAAGTGTCAAAACCAGAAATGCAGGACAGGCCATGGAGAAATGGGAGCCTTGCTACACTGATGGGCGGGATGTAAATTGCCAACAGCCACTCTGGAGAAGTGTACGGTGTGTCCTGAAACATCGAAAAAACACAGCTTAGAGAGCATAGGGCACTTCCACGCATGGGGGGATAAAGTGGGAAAATTGAAAATCAGCAAGACACAAGCAGCCCAAAGTTTAGGGCTGCTCTGTTGACAAGGACCTCCACTTCATTCCACCTTAAATATCCCGGGAAAGCGAAAAATGGATAAAAAAGTTGTGGTCCCTATGTACAATGGAATATCACTCAGCCATGAAATCAATGTCATAAGGCTAGTAGCAGCATGATGAGTGGATTTAGGTAAGACGATTCTAAGTGAAATAAGTCACACAGAAAAGGACACTTCTCATAAGGTGTCACTTATAGAGGGAATGTAAAAACCGTTACACTTGAACTGAATTACAAAACAGAACAGAGTCACACATGCAGATAACACACTATGGCTGCTTAACGGGAAAGGTGAGGTGGGGTGATACATAAAACAAGAGTTTCAAATTAGCTCAGATACCGTTCCATAAACCCAATATGTAATAGACAAGACCTACTCCTTGCTCAGAGAACTGGACTCAACACGCCCGATTCACCGCACAAGAATATATCTGACTAGTAATAATCTTAAAACCTATGTATTGATATCTCTCTGTTAGTGTGTCAAGTGGGTGTAAAGCGGCCTAAACACAGCCGTGAAAAGCAGCTAAACCCCATTATAAAAATAAATTACTTTTAAAAACCCATGAAACAAAGACAGGGAAAGAAAGAGAAATTCTTACACAATTCGTTCCGGGGCTGTGATGCAACCTGGATTGACCATATCTAGACCCACAGCTGGATGAGACATAAGGGTGGATACTCTTGGGGCTGAGAGGTTTGGTGAGGTTGGGTGAGCAAACGCAGACCCTTTAAAGTAATACTGCGTGCTACCCATCGCATGGGTCCCAAATCTCCAGGTTCAAGGGCATCTTCCTACATCGAAAACATGCATGAGAAACCCAGAAGATGGTACACCGTGTGATGGGGAAAGGTTTCTAAAACGCACCTCATTTCTCATCTCCTTGTGCTCGGGTTCGCCATTCCAGCCACTTTACTAGCAACTTCCCTACTTGGAGCATCAGCACCTTTAACCTCCTGTTCCGTACAGGTTGCAATTTGTCCTGAGGATGAACGGGAAGACGGGGAACCAATGAGAGACTAGCTCTTGGTGTTGGGACAGGCACAGGTCACTCTATTTTCCCATCAGGAAGAAGAATTAGCCACAGGCTCAACCTGCCCCCCGGAACCAGAACAGGGCCTGAAGCCATCCTGCGCTTTTGCGGCCAGCTCCCAAAAAAGCGACTTGTAAAATGGAGCTTCAGGGCACTGCAATTCACAAACCTGCAGAGTTATAAATGATAACTCTCGTCCACAAATATATTGAGGGAAGGCAAAGAAGAGGATTTGAAATCAAGGCAGAATTGCAGGAAACAGATTTCAGGAGGTAGATTCGAATCGCCTTTAAAGCACATGAAAAGCGGGAAAACGTTGACAATGATACCCTTGGCCAAAAAGGGCGTATGCGTTTTTTCCTGAATACATTCAGGAAAAAACGCATACGCCCTTTTTGGCCAACCAAGCAACCTGGAAAGGCAAATCAGCGCTACAAAGAAGTCTCGCTTCCCATCGGTCAAAAGGGCCATGCTGAAAAAAGTGTCAAAACCAGAAATGCAGGACAGGCCATGGAGAAATGGGAGCCTTGCTACACTGATGGGCGGGATGTAAATTGCCAACAGCCACTCTGGAGAAGTGTACGGTGTGTCCTGAAACATCGAAAAAACACAGCTTAGAGAGCATAGGGCACTTCCACGCATGGGGGGATAAAGTGGGAAAATTGAAAATCAGCAAGACACAAGCAGCCCAAAGTTTAGGGCTGCTCTGTTGACAAGGACCTCCACTTCATTCCACCTTAAATATCCCGGGAAAGCGAAAAATGGATAAAAAAGTTGTGGTCCCTATGTACAATGGAATATCACTCAGCCATGAAATCAATGTCATAAGGCTAGTAGCAGCATGATGAGTGGATTTAGGTAAGACGATTCTAAGTGAAATAAGTCACACAGAAAAGGACACTTCTCATAAGGTGTCACTTATAGAGGGAATGTAAAAACCGTTACACTTGAACTGAATTACAAAACAGAACAGAGTCACACATGCAGAAAACACACTATGGCTGCTTAACGGGAAAGGTGAGGTGGGGTGATACATAAAACAAGAGTTTCAAATTAGCTCAGATACCGTTCCATAAACCCAATATGTAATAGACAAGACGTACTCCTTGCTCAGAGAACTGGACTCAACACGCCCGATTCACCGCACAAGAATATATCTGACTAGTAATAATCTTAAAACCTATGTATTGATATCTCTCTGTTAGTGTGTCAAGTGGGTGTAAAGCGGCCTAAACACAGCCGTGAAAAGCAGCTAAACCCCATTATAAAAATAAATTACTTTTAAAAACCCATGAAACAAAGACAGGGAAAGAGAGAGAAATTCTTACACAATTCGTTCCGGGGCTGTGATGCAACCTGGATTGACCATATCTAGACCCACAGCTGGATGAGACATAAGGGTGGACACTCTTGGGGCTGAGAGGTTTGGTGAGGTTGGGTGAGCAAACGCAGACCCTTTAAAGTAATACTGCGTGCTACCCATCGCATGGGTCCCAAATCTCCAGGTTCAAGGGCATCTTCCTACATCGAAAACATGCATGAGAAACCCAGAAGATGGTACACCGTGTGATGGGGAAAGGTTTCTAAAACGCACCTCATTTCTCATCTCCTTGTGCTCGGGTTCGCCATTCCAGCCACTTTACTAGCAACTTCCCTACTTGGAGCATCAGCACCTTTAACCTCCTGTTCCGTACAGGTTGCAATTTGTCCTGAGGATGAACGGGAAGACGGGGAACCAATGAGAGACTAGCTCTTGGTGTTGGGACAGGCACAGGTCACTCTATTTTCCCATCAGGAAGAAGAATTAGCCACAGGCTCAACCTGCCCCCCGGAACCAGAACAGGGCCTGAAGCCATCCTGCGCTTTTGCGGCCAGCTCCCAAAAAAGCGACTTGTAAAATGGAGCTTCAGGGCACTGCAATTCACAAACCTGCAGAGTTATAAATGATAACTCTCGTCCACAAATATATTGAGGGAAGGCAAAGAAGAGGATTTGAAATCAAGGCAGAATTGCAGGAAACAGATTTCAGGAGGTAGATTCGAATCGCCTTTAAAGCACATGAAAAGCGGCAAAACGTTGACAATGATACCCTTGGCCAAAAAGGGCGTATGCGTTTTTTCCTGAATACATTCAGGAAAAAACGCATACGCCCTTTTTGGCCAACCAAGCAACCTGGAAAGGCAAATCAGCGCTACAAAGAAGTCTCGCTTCCCATCGGTCAAAAGGGCCATGCTGAAAAAAGTGTCAAAACCAGAAATGCAGGACAGGCCATGGAGAAATGGGAGCCTTGCTACACTGATGGGCGGGATGTAAATTGCCAACAGCCACTCTGGAGAAGTGTACGGTGTGTCCTGAAACATCGAAAAAACACAGCTTAGAGAGCATAGGGCACTTCCACGCATGGGGGGATAAAGTGGGAAAATTGAAAATCAGCAAGACACAAGCAGCCCAAAGTTTAGGGCTGCTCTGTTGACAAGGACCTCCACTTCATTCCACCTTAAATATCCCGGGAAAGCGAAAAATGGATAAAAAAGTTGTGGTCCCTATGTACAATGGAATATCACTCAGCCATGAAATCAATGTCATAAGGCTAGTAGCAGCATGATGAGTGGATTTAGGTAAGACGATTCTAAGTGAAATAAGTCACACAGAAAAGGACACTTCTCATAAGGTGTCACTTATAGAGGGAATGTAAAAACCGTTACACTTGAACTGAATTACAAAACAGAACAGAGTCACACATGCAGAAAACACACTATGGCTGCTTAACGGGAAAGGTGAGGTGGGGTGATACATAAAACAAGAGTTTCAAATTAGCTCAGATACCGTTCCATAAACCCAATATGTAATAGACAAGACCTACTCCTTGCTCAGAGAACTGGACTCAACACGCCCGATTCACCGCACAAGAATATATCTGACTAGTAATAATCTTAAAACCTATGTATTGATATCTCTCTGTTAGTGTGTCAAGTGGGTGTAAAGCGGCCTAAACACAGCCGTGAAAAGCAGCTAAACCCCATTATAAAAATAAATTACTTTTAAAAACCCATGAAACAAAGACAGGGAAAGAGAGAGAAATTCTTACACAATTCGTTCCGGGGCTGTGATGCAACCTGGATTGACCATATCTAGACCCACAGCTGGATGAGACATAAGGGTGGACACTCTTGGGGCTGAGAGGTTTGGTGAGGTTGGGTGAGCAAACGCAGACCCTTTAAAGTAATACTGCGTGCTACCCATCGCATGGGTCCCAAATCTCCAGGTTCAAGGGCATCTTCCTACATCGAAAACATGCATGAGAAACCCAGAAGATGGTACACCGTGTGATGGGGAAAGGTTTCTAAAACGCACCTCATTTCTCATCTCCTTGTGCTCGGGTTCGCCATTCCAGCCACTTTACTAGCAACTTCCCTACTTGGAGCATCAGCACCTTTAACCTCCTGTTCCGTACAGGTTGCAATTTGTCCTGAGGATGAAAGGGAAGACGGGGAACCAATGAGAGACAAGCTCTTGGTGTTGGGACAGGCACAGGTCACTCTATTTTCCCATCAGGAAGAAGAATTAGCCACAGGCTCAGCCTGCCCCCCGGAACCAGAACAGGGCCTGAAGCCATCCTGCGCTTTTGCGGCCAGCTCCCAAAAAAGCGACTTCTAAAATGGAGCTTTAGGGCACTGCAATTCACAAACCTGCAGAGTTATAAATGATAACTCTCGTCCACAAATATATTGAGGGAAGGCAAAGAAGAGGATTTGAAATCAAGGCAGAATTGCAGGAAACAGATTTCAGGAGGTAGATTCGAATCGCCTTTAAAGCACATGAAAAGCGGCAAAACGTTGACAATGATGCCCTTGGCCAAAAAGGGCGTATGCGTTTTTTCCTGAATATATTCAGGAAAAAACGCATACGCCCTTTTTGGCCAACCAAGCAACCCTGAAAGACAAATCAGCGCTACAAAGAAGTCTCGCTTCCCATCGGTCAAAAGGGCCATGCTGAAAAAAGTGTCAAAACCAGAAATGCAGGACAGGCCATGGAGAAATGGGAGCCTTGCTACACTGATGGGCGGGATGTAAATTGCCAACAGCCACTCTGGAGAAGTGTACGGTGTGTCCTGAAACATCTAAAAAACACAGCTTAGAGAGCATAGGGCACTTCCATGCCTGGGGGGATAAAGTAGGAAAATTGAAAATCAGCAAGACACAAGCACCCCAAAGTTTAGGGCTGCTCTGTTGACAAGGACCTCCACTTCCTTCCACCTTAAATATCCCAGGAAAGCGAAAAATGGATAAAAAAGTTGTGGTCCTTATATACAATGGAATATCACTCAGCCATGAAATCAATGTCATAAGGCTAGTAGCAGCATGATGAGTGGATTTAGGTAAGACGATTCTAAGTGAAATAAGTCACACAGAAAAGGACACTTCTCATAAGGTGTCACTTATAGAGGGAATGTAAAAACCGTTACACTTGAACTGAATTACAAAACAGAACAGAGTCACACATGCAGAAAACACACTATGGCTGCTTAACGGGAAAGGTGAGGTGGGGTGATACATAAAACAAGAGTTTCAAATTAGCTCAGATACCGTTCCATAAACCCAATATGTAATAGACAAGACCTACTCCTTGCTCAGAGAACTGGACTCAACACGCCCGATTCACCGCCCAAGAATATATCTGACTAGTAATAATCTTAAAACCTATGTATTGATATCTCTCTGTTAGTGTGTCAAGTGGGTGTAAAGCGGCATAAACACAGCCGTGAAAAGCAGCTAAACCCCATTATAAAAATAAATTACTTTTAAAAACCCATGAAACAAAGACAGGGAAAGAGAGAGAAATTCTTACACAATTCGTTCCGGGGCTGTGATGCAACCTGGATTGACCATATCTAGACCCACAGCTGGATGAGACATAAGGGTGGACACTCTTGGGGCTGAGAGGTTTGGTGAGGTTGGGTGAGCAAACGCAGACCCTTTAAAGTAATACTGCGTGCTACCCATCGCATGGGTCCCAAATCTCCAGGTTCAAGGGCATCTTCCTACATCGAAAACATGCATGAGAAACCCAGAAGATGGTACACCGTGTGATGGGGAAAGGTTTCTAAAACGCACCTCATTTCTCATCTCCTTGTGCTCGGGTTCGCCATTCCAGCCACTTTACTAGCAACTTCCCTACTTGGAGCATCAGCACCTTTAACCTCCTGTTCCGTACAGGTTGCAATTTGTCCTGAGGATGAACGGGAAGACGGGGAACCAATGAGAGACTAGCTCTTGGTGTTGGGACAGGCACAGGTCACTCTATTTTCCCATCAGGAAGAAGAATTAGCCACAGGCTCAACCTGCCCCCCGGAACCAGAACAGGGCCTGAAGCCATCCTGCGCTTTTGCGGTCAGCTCCCAAAAAAGCGACTTGTAAAATGGAGCTTCAGGGCACTGCAATTCACAAACCTGCAGAGTTATAAATGATAACTCTCGTCCACAAATATATTGAGGGAAGGCAAAGAAGAGGATTTGAAATCAAGGCAGAATTGCAGGAAACAGATTTCAGGAGGTAGATTCGAATTGCCTTTAAAGCACATGAAAAGCGGCAAAACGTTGACAATGATACCCTTGGCCAAAAAGGGCGTATGCGTTTTTTCCTGAATACATTCAGGAAAAAACGCATACGCCCTTTTTGGCCAACCAAGCAACCTGGAAAGGCAAATCAGCGCTACAAAGAAGTCTCGCTTCCCATCGGTCAAAAGGGCCATGCTGAAAAAAGTGTCAAAACCAGAAATGCAAGACAGGCCATGGAGAAATGGGAGCCTTGCTACACTGATGGGCGGGATGTAAATTGCCAACAGCCACTCTAGAGAAGTGTACGGTGTGTCCTGAAACATCTAAAAAACACAGCTTAGAGAGCATAGGGCACTTCCATGCCTGGGGGGATAAAGTAGGAAAATTGAAAATCAGCAAGACACAAGCACCCCAAAGTTTAGGGCTGCTCTGTTGACAAGGACCTCCACTTCCTTCCACCTTAAATATCCCAGGAAAGCGAAAAATGGATAAAAAAGTTGTGGTCCTTATATACAATGGAATATCACTCAGCCATGAAATCAATGTCATAAGGCTAGTAGCAGCATGATGAGTGGATTTAGGTAAGACGATTCTAAGTGAAATAAGTCACACAGAAAAGGACACTTCTCATAAGGTGTCACTTATAGAGGGAATGTAAAAACCGTTACACTTGAACTGAATTACAAAACAGAACAGAGTCACACTTGCAGAAAACAAACTATGGCTGCTTAACGGGAAAGGTGAGGTGGGGTGATACATAAAACAAGAGTTTCAAATTAGCTCAGATACCGTTCCATAAACCCAATATGTAATAGACAAGACCTACTCCTTGCTCAGAGAACTGGACTCAACACGCCCGATTCACCGCACAAGAATATATCTGACTAGTAATAATCTTAAAACCTATGCATTGATATCTCTCTGTTAGTGTGTCAAGTGGGTGTAAAGCGGCATAAACACAGCCGTGAAAAGCAGCTAAACCCCATTATAAAAATAAATTACTTTTAAAAACCCATGAAACAAAGACAGGGAAAGAGAGAGAAATTCTTACACAATTCGTTCAGGGGCTGTGATGCAACCTGGATTGACCATATCTAGACCCACAGCTGGATGAGACATAAGGGTGGACACTCTTGGGGCTGAGAGGTTTGGTGAGGTTGGGTGAGCAAACGCAGACCCTTTAAAGTAATACTGCGTGCTACCCATCGCATGGGTCCCAAATCTCCAGGTTCAAGGGCATCTTCCTACATCGAAAACATGCATGAGAAACCCAGAAGATGGTACACCGTGTGATGGGGAAAGGTTTCTAAAACGCACCTCATTTCTCATCTCCTTGTGCTCGGGTTTGCCATTCCAGCCACTTTACTAGCAATCTCCCTACTTGGAGCCTCAGCACCTTTAACCTCCTGTTCCGTACAGGTTGCAATTTGTCCTGAGGATGAACGGGAAGACGGGGAACCAATGAGAGACTAGCTCTTGGTTTTGGGAGAGGCAGAGGTCACTCTATTTTCCCATCAGGAAGAAGAATTAACCACAGGCTCAGCCTGTCCCCCGGAACCAGAACAGGGCCTGAAGCCATCCTGCGCTTTTGCGGCCAGCTCCCAAAAAAGCGACTTGTAAAATGGAGCTTCAGGGCACTGCAATTCACAAACCTGCAGAGTTATAAATGATAACTCTCGTCCACAAATATATTGAGGGAAGGCAAAGAAGAGGATTTGAAATCAAGGCAGAATTGCAGGAAACAGATTTCAGGAGGTAGATTCGAATCGCCTTTAAAGCACATGAAAAGCGGCAAAACGTTGACAATGATGCCCTTGGCCAAAAATGGCGTATGCGTTTTTTCCTGAATATATTCAGGAAAAAACGCATGCGACCTTTTTGGCCAACCAAGCAACCTGGAAAGGCAAATAATCGCTACAAAGAAGTCTCGCTTCCCATCGGTCGAAAGGGCCATGCTGAAAAAAGGGTCAAAACCAGAAATGCAGGACAGGCCATGGAGAAATGGGAGCCTTGCTACACTGATGGGCGGGATGTAAATTGCCAACAGCCACTCTGGAGAAGGGTACGGTGTGTCCTGAAACATCTAAAAAACACAGCTTAGAGAGCATAGGGCACTTCCACGCATGGGGGGATAAAGTGGGAAAATTGAAAATCAGCAAGACACAAGCACCCCAAAGTTTAGGGCTGCTCTGTTGACAAGGACCTCCACTTCATTCCACCTTAAATATCCCAGGAAAGCGAAAAATGGATAAAAGAGTTGTGGTCCTTATGTACAATGGAATATCACTCAGCCATGAAATCAATGTCATAAGCCTAGTAGCAGCATGATGAGTGTATTTAGGTACGACGATTCTAAGTGAAATAAGTCACACAGAAAAGGACACTTCTCATAAGGTGTCACTTATAGAGGGAATGTAAAAAGAGTTACACTTGAACTGAATTACAAAACAGAACAGAGTCACACATGCAGAAAACACACTATGGCTGCTTAACGGGAAAGGTGAGGTGGGGTGATACATAAAACAAGAGTTTCAAATTAGCTCAGATACCGTTCCATAAACCCAATATGTTATAGACAAGACCTACTCCTTGCTCAGAGAACTGGATTCAACACGCCCGATTCACCGCACAAGAATATATCTGACTAGTAATAATCTTAAAACCTATGTATTGATATCTCTCCGTTAGTGTGTCAAGTGGGTGTAAAGCGGCATAAACACAGCCGTGAAAAGCAGCTAAACCCCATTATAAAAATAAATTACTTTTAAAAACCCATGAAACAAAGACAGGGAAAGAGAGAGAAATTCTTACACAATTCGTTCAGGGGCTGTGATGCAACCTGGATTGACCATACCTAGACCCACAGCTGGATGAGACATAAGGGTGGACACTCTTGGGGCTGAGAGGTTTGGTGAGGTTGGGTGAGCAAACGCAGACCCTTTAAAGTAATACTGCGTGCTACCCATCGCATGGGTCCCAAATCTCCAGGTTCAAGGGCATCTTCCTACATCGAAAACATGCATGAGAAACCCAGAAGATGGTACACCGTGTGATGGGGAAAGGTTTCTAAAACGCACCTCATTTCTCATCTCCTTGTGCTCGGGTTCGCCATTCCAGCCACTTTACTAGCAATCTCCCTACTTGGAGCCTCAGCACCTTTAACCTCCTGTTCCGTACAGGTTGCAATTTGTCCTGAGGATGAACGGGAAGACGGGGAACCAATGAGAGACTAGCTCTTGGTGTTGGGACAGGCACAGGTCACTCTATTTTCCCATCAGGAAGAAGAATTAACCACAGGCTCAGCCTGCCCCCCAGAACCAGAACAGGGCCTGAAGCCATCCTGCGCTTTTGCGGCCAGCTCCCAAAAAAGCGACTTGTAAAATGGAGCTTCAGGGCACTGCAATTCACAAACCTGCACAGTTATAAATGATAACTCTCGTCCACAAATATATTGAGGGAAGGCAAAGAAGAGGATTTGAAATAAAGGCAGAATTGCAGGAAACAGATTTCAGGATGTAGATTCGAATCGCCTTTAAAGCACATGAAAAGCGGCAAAACGTTGACAATGATGCCCTTGGCCAAAAAGGGCGTATGCGTTTTTTCCTGAATATATTCAGGAAAAAACGCATACGCCCTTTTTGGCCAACCAAGCAACCTGGAAAGGCAAATCAGCGCTACAAAGAAGTCTCGCTTCCCATCGGTCAAAAGGGCTATGCTGAAAAAAGTGTCAAAACCAGAAATGCAGGACAGGCCATGGAGAAATGGGAGCCTTGCTACACTGATGGGCGGGATGTAAATTGCCAACAGCCACTCTGGAGAAGGGTACGGTGTGTCCTGAAACATCTAAAAAACACAGCTTAGAGAGCATAGGGCACTTCCACGCATGGGGGGATAAAGTGGGAAAACTGAAAATCAGCAAGACACAGGCACCCCAAAGTTTAGGGCTGCTCTGTTGACAAGGACCTCCACTTCATTCCACCTTAAATATCCCAGGAAAGCGAAAAATGGATAAAAAAGTTGTGGTCCTTATGTACAATGGAATATCACTCAGCCATGAAATCAATGTCATAAGGCTAGTAGCAGCATGATGAGTGGATTTAGGTAAGACGATTCTAAGTGAATTAAGTCACACAGAAAAGGACACTTCTCATAAGGTGTCACTTATAGAGGGAATGTAAAAACCGTTACACTTGAACTGAATTACAAAACAGAACAGAGTCACACATGCAGAAAACAAACTATGGCTGCTTAACGGGAAAGGTGAGGTGGGGTGATACATAAAACAAGAGTTTCAAATTAGCTCAGATACCGTTCCATAAACCCAATATGTAATAGACAAGACCTACTCCTTGCTCAGAGAACTGGACTCAACACGCCCGATTCACCGCACAAGAATATTTCTGACTAGTAATAATCTTAAAACCTATGCATTGATATCTCTCTGTTAGTGTGTCAAGTGGGTGTAAAGCGGCATAAACACAGCCGTGAAAAGCAGCTAAACCCCATTATAAAAATAAATTACTTTTAAAAACCCATGAAACAAAGACAGGGAAAGAGAGAGAAATTCTTACACAATTCGTTCAGGGGCTGTGATGCAACCTGGATTGACCATATCTAGACCCACAGCTGGATGAGACATAAGGGTGGACACTCTTGGGGCTGAGAGGTTTGGTGAGGTTGGGTGAGCAAACGCAGACCCTTTAAAGTAATACTGCGTGCTACCCATCGCATGGGTCCCAAATCTCCAGGTTCAAGGGCATCTTCCTACATCGAAAACATGCATGAGAAACCCAGAAGATGGTACACCGTGTGATGGGGAAAGGTTTCTAAAACGCACCTCATTTCTCATCTCCTTGTGCTCGGGTTTGCCATTCCAGCCACTTTACTAGCAATCTCCCTACTTGGAGCCTCAGCACCTTTAACCTCCTGTTCCGTACAGGTTGCAATTTGTCCTGAGGATGAACGGGAAGACGGGGAACCAATGAGAGACTAGCTCTTGGTTTTGGGAGAGGCAGAGGTCACTCTATTTTCCCATCAGGAAGAAGAATTAACCACAGGCTCAGCCTGTCCCCCGGAACCAGAACAGGGCCTGAAGCCATCCTGCGCTTTTGCGGCCAGCTCCCAAAAAAGCGACTTGTAAAATGGAGCTTCAGGGCACTGCAATTCACAAACCTGCAGAGTTATAAATGATAACTCTCGTCCACAAATATATTGAGGGAAGGCAAAGAAGAGGATTTGAAATCAAGGCAGAATTGCAGGAAACAGATTTCAGGAGGTAGATTCGAATCGCCTTTAAAGCACATGAAAAGCGGCAAAACGTTGACAATGATGCCCTTGGCCAAAAATGGCGTATGCGTTTTTTCCTGAATATATTCAGGAAAAAACGCATGCGACCTTTTTGGCCAACCAAGCAACCTGGAAAGGCAAATAATCGCTACAAAGAAGTCTCGCTTCCCATCGGTCGAAAGGGCCATGCTGAAAAAAGGGTCAAAACCAGAAATGCAGGACAGGCCATGGAGAAATGGGAGCCTTGCTACACTGATGGGCGGGATGTAAATTGCCAACAGCCACTCTGGAGAAGGGTACGGTGTGTCCTGAAACATCTAAAAAACACAGCTTAGAGAGCATAGGGCACTTCCACGCATGGGGGGATAAAGTGGGAAAATTGAAAATCAGCAAGACACAAGCACCCCAAAGTTTAGGGCTGCTCTGTTGACAAGGACCTCCACTTCATTCCACCTTAAATATCCCAGGAAAGCGAAAAATGGATAAAAGAGTTGTGGTCCTTATGTACAATGGAATATCACTCAGCCATGAAATCAATGTCATAAGCCTAGTAGCAGCATGATGAGTGTATTTAGGTACGACGATTCTAAGTGAAATAAGTCACACAGAAAAGGACACTTCTCATAAGGTGTCACTTATAGAGGGAATGTAAAAAGAGTTACACTTGAACTGAATTACAAAACAGAACAGAGTCACACATGCAGAAAACACACTATGGCTGCTTAACGGGAAAGGTGAGGTGGGGTGATACATAAAACAAGAGTTTCAAATTAGCTCAGATACCGTTCCATAAACCCAATATGTTATAGACAAGACCTACTCCTTGCTCAGAGAACTGGATTCAACACGCCCGATTCACCGCACAAGAATATATCTGACTAGTAATAATCTTAAAACCTATGTATTGATATCTCTCCGTTAGTGTGTCAAGTGGGTGTAAAGCGGCATAAACACAGCCGTGAAAAGCAGCTAAACCCCATTATAAAAATAAATTACTTTTAAAAACCCATGAAACAAAGACAGGGAAAGAGAGAGAAATTCTTACACAATTCGTTCAGGGGCTGTGATGCAACCTGGATTGACCATATCTAGACCCACAGCTGGATGAGACATAAGGGTGGACACTCTTGGGGCTGAGAGGTTTGGTGAGGTTGGGTGAGCAAACGCAGACCCTTTAAAGTAATACTGCGTGCTACCCATCGCATGGGTCCCAAATCTCCAGGTTCAAGGGCATCTTCCTACATCGAAAACATGCATGAGAAACCCAGAGGATGGTACACCGTGTGATGGGGAAAGGTTTCTAAAACGCACCTCATTTCTCATCTCCTTGTGCTCGGGTTCGCCATTCCAGCCACTTTACTAGCAATCTCCCTACTTGGAGCCTCAGCACCTTTAACCTCCTGTTCCGTACAGGTTGCAATTTGTCCTGAGGATGAACGGGAAGACGGGGAACCAATGAGAGACTAGCTCTTGGTGTTGGGACAGGCACAGGTCACTCTATTTTCCCATCAGGAAGAAGAATTAACCACAGGCTCAGCCTGCCCCCCAGAACCAGAACAGGGCCTGAAGCCATCCTGCGCTTTTGCGGCCAGCTCCCAAAAAAGCGACTTGTAAAATGGAGCTTCAGGGCACTGCAATTCACAAACCTGCAGAGTTATAAATGATAACTCTCGTCCACAAATATATTGAGGGAAGGCAAAGAAGAGGATTTGAAATCAAGGCAGAATTGCAGGAAACAGATTTCAGGATGTAGATTCGAATCGCCTTTAAAGCACATGAAAAGCGGCAAAACGTTGACAATGATGCCCTTGGCCAAAAAGGGCGTATGCGTTTTTTCCTGAATATATTCAGGAAAAAACGCATACGCCCTTTTTGGCCAACGAAGCAACCTGGAAAGGCAAATCAGCGCTACAAAGAAGTCTCGCTTCCCATCGGTCAAAAGGGCTATGCTGAAAAAAGTGTCAAAACCAGAAATGCAGGACAGGCCATGGAGAAATGGGAGCCTTGCTACACTGATGGGCGGGATGTAAATTGCCAACAGCCACTCTGGAGAAGGGTACGGTGTGTCCTGAAACATCTAAAAAACACAGCTTAGAGAGCATAGGGCACTTCCACGCATGGGGGGATAAAGTGGGAAAACTGAAAATCAGCAAGACACAGGCACCCCAAAGTTTAGGGCTGCTCTGTTGACAAGGACCTCCACTTCATTCCACCTTAAATATCCCAGGAAAGCGAAAAATGGATAAAAAAGTTGTGGTCCTTATGTACAATGGAATATCACTCAGCCATGAAATCAATGTCATAAGGCTAGTAGCAGCATGATGAGTGGATTTAGGTAAGACGATTCTAAGTGAATTAAGTCACACAGAAAAGGACACTTCTCATAAGGTGTCACTTATAGAGGGAATGTAAAAACCGTTACACTTGAACTGAATTACAAAACAGAACAGAGTCACACATGCAGAAAACAAACTATGGCTGCTTAACGGGAAAGGTGAGGTGGGGTGATACATAAAACAAGAGTTTAAATTAGCTCAGATACCGTTCCATAAACCCAATATGTTATAGACAAGACCTACTCCTTGCTCAGAGAACTGGACTCAACACGCCCGATTCACCACACAAGAATATATCTGACTAGTAATAATCTTAAAACCTATGTATTGATATCTCTCTGTTAGTGTGTCAAGTGGGTGTAAAGCGGCATAAACACAGCCGTGAAAAGCAGCTAAACCCCATTATAAAAATAAATTACTTTTAAAAACCCATGAAACAAAGACAGGGAAAGAGAGAGAAATTCTTACACAATTCGTTCAGGGGCTGTGATGCAACCTGGATTGACCATATCTAGACCCACAGCTGGATGAGACATAAGGGTGGACACTCTTGGGGCTGAGAGGTTTGGTGAGGTTGGGTGAGCAAACGCAGACCCTTTAAAGTAATACTGCGTGCTACCCATCGCATGGGTCCCAAATCTCCAGGTTCAAGGGCATCTTCCTACATCGAAAACATGCATGAGAAACCCAGAGGATGGTACACCGTGTGATGGGGAAAGGTTTCTAAAACGCACCTCATTTCTCATCTCCTTTTGCTCGGATTCGCCATTCCAGCCACTTTACTAGCAATCTCCCTACTTGGAGCATCAGCACCTTTAAACTCCTGTTCCGTACAGGTTGCAATTTGTCCTGAGGATGAACGGGAAGACGGGGAACCAAGGAGAGACTAGCTCTTGGTGTTGGGACAGGCACAGGTCACTCTACTTTCCATCAGGAAGAAGAATTAACCACAGGCTCAGCCTGTCCCCCGGAACCAGAACAGGGCCTGAAGCCATCCCCCGCTTTTGCGGCCAGCTCCCAAAAAAGCGACTTGTAAAATGGAGCTTCAGGGCACTGCAATTCACAAACCTGCAGAGTTATAAATGATAACTCTCGTCCACAAGTATATTGAGGGAAGGCAAAGATGAGGATTTGAAATCAAGGCAGAATTGCAGGAAACAGATTTCAGGAGGTAGATTCGAATCGCCTTTAAAGCACATGAAAAGCGGCAAAACATTGACAATGAGGCCCTTGGCCAAAAAGGGCGTATGCGTTTTTTCCTGAATATATTCAGGAAAAAACGCATGCGACATTTTTGGCCAACCAAGCAACCTGGAAAGGCAAATCATCGCTACAAAGAAGTCTCGCTTCCCATCGGTCGAAAGGGCCATGCTGAAAAAAGGGTCAAAACCAGAAATGCAGGACAGGCCATGGAGAAATGGGAGCCTTGCTACACTGATGGGCGGGATGTAAATTGCCAACAGCCACTCTGGAGAAGGGTACGGTGTGTCCTGAAACATCTAAAAAACACAGCTTAGAGAGCATAGGGCACTTCCACGCATGGGGGGATAAAGTGGGAAAATTGAAAATCAGCAAGACACAAGCACCCCAATGTTTAGGGCTGCTCTGTTGACAAGGACCTCCACTTCATTCCACCTTAAATATCCCAGGAAAGCGAAAAATGGATAAAAGAGTTGTGGTCCTTATGTACAATGGAATATCACTCAAGCCATGAAATCAATGTCATAAGCCTAGTAGCAGCATGATGAGTGTATTTAGGTACGACGATTCTAAGTGAAATAAGTCACACAGAAAAGGACACTTCTCATAAGGTGTCACTTATAGAGGGAATGTAAAAAGAGTTACACTTGAACTGAATTACAAAACAGAACAGAGTCACACATGCAGAAAACACACTATGGCTGCTTAACGGGAAAGGTGAGGTGGGGTGATACATAAAACAAGAGTTTCAAATTAGCTCAGATACCGTTCCATAAACCCAATATGTTATAGACAAGACCTACTCCTTGCTCAGAGAACTGGATTCAACACGCCCGATTCACCGCACAAGAATATATCTGACTAGTAATAATCTTAAAACCTATGTATTGATATCTCTCTGTTAGTGTGTCAAGTGGGTGTAAAGCGGCATAAACACAGCCGTGAAAAGCAGCTAAACCCCATTATAAAAATAAATTACTTTTAAAAACCCATGAAACAAAGACAGGGAAAGAGAGAGAAATTCTTACACAATTCGTTCAGGGGCTGTGATGCAACCTGGATTGACCATATCTAGACCCACAGCTGGATGAGACATAAGGGTGGACACTCTTGGGGCTGAGAGGTTTGGTGAGGTTGGGTGAGCAAACGCAGACCCTTTAAAGTAATACTGCGTGCTACCCATCGCATGGGTCCCAAATCTCCAGGTTCAAGGGCATCTTCCTACATCGAAAACATGCATGAGAAACCCAGAAGATGGTACACCGTGTGATGGGGAAAGGTTTCTAAAACGCACCTCATTTCTCATCTCCTTGTGCTCGGGTTCGCCATTCCAGCCACTTTACTAGCAATCTCCCTACTTGGAGCCTCAGCACCTTTAACCTCCTGTTCCGTACAGGTTGCAATTTGTCCTGAGGATGAACGGGAAGACGGGGAACCAATGAGAGACTAGCTCTTGGTGTTGGGACAGGCACAGGTCACTGTATTTTCCCATCAGGAAGAAGAATTAACCACAGGCTCAGCCTGCCCCCCAGAACCAGAACACGGCCTGAAGCCATCCTGCGCTTTTGCGGCCAGCTCCCAAAAAGGCGACTTGTAAAATGGAGCTTCAGGGCACTGCAATTCACAAACCTGCAGAGTTATAAATGATAACTCTCGTCCACAAATATATTGAGGGAAGGCAAAGAAGAGGATTTGAAATCAAGGCAGAATTGCAGGAAACAGATTTCAGGAGGTAGATTCGAATCGCCTTTAAAGCACATGAAAAGCGGCAAAACGTTGACAATGATGCCCTTGGCCAAAAAGGGCGTATGCGTTTTTTCCTGAATATATTCAGGAAAAAACGCATGCGACCTTTTTGTCCAACCAAGCAACCTGGAAAGGCAAATCATCGCTACAAAGAAGTCTCGCTTCCCATCGGTCGAAAGGGCCATGCTGAAAAAAGGGTCAAAACCAGAAATGCAGGACAGGCCATGGAGAAATGGGAGCCTTGCTACACTGATGGGCGGGATGTAAATTGCCAACAGCCACTCTGGAGAAGGGTACGGTGTGTCCTGAAACATCTAAAAAACACAGCTTAGAGAGCATAGGGCACTTCCACGCATGGGGGGATAAAGTGGGAAAATTGAAAATCAGCAAGACACAAGCACCCCAATGTTTAGGGCTGCTCTGTTGACAAGGACCTCCACTTCATTCCACCTTAAATATCCCAGGAAAGCGAAAAATGGATAAAAGAGTTGTGGTCCTTATGTACAATGGAATATCACTCAAGCCATGAAATCAATGTCATAAGCCTAGTAGCAGCATGATGAGTGGATTTAGGTACGACGATTCTAAGTGAAATAAGTCAGACAGAAAAGGACACTTCTCATAAGGTGTCACTTACAGAGGGAATGTAAAAAGAGTTACACTTGAACTGAATTACAAAACAGAACAGAGTCACACATGCAGAAAACACACTATGGCTGCTTAACGGGAAAGGTGAGGTGGGGTGATACATAAAACAAGAGTTTCAAATTAGCTCAGATACCGTTCCATAAACCCAATATGTTATAGACAAGACCTACTCCTTGCTCAGAGAACTGGATTCAACACGCCCGATTCACCGCACAAGAATATATCTGACTAGTAATCATCTTAAAACCTATGTATTGATATCTCTCTGTTAGTGTGTCAAGTGGGTGTAAAGCGGCATAAACACAGCCGTGAAAAGCAGCTAAACCCCATTATAAAAATAAATTACTTTTAAAAACCCATGAAACAAAGACAGGGAAAGAGAGAGAAATTCTTACACAATTCGTTCAGGGGCTGTGATGCAACCTGGATTGACCATATCTAGACCCACAGCTGGATGAGACATAAGGGTGGACACTCTTGGGGCTGAGAGGTTTGGTGAGGTTGGGTGAGCAAACGCAGACCCTTTAAAGTAATACTGCGTGCTACCCATCGCATGGGTCCCAAATCTCCAGGTTCAAGGGCATCTTCCTACATCGAAAACATGCATGAGAAACCCAGAGGATGGTACACCGTGTGATGGGGAAAGGTTTCTAAAACGCACCTCATTTCTCATCTCCTTGTGCTCGGGTTCGCCATTCCAGCCACTTTACTAGCAATCTCCCTACTTGGAGCCTCAGCACCTTTAACCTCCTGTTCCGTACAGGTTGCAATTTGTCCTGAGGATGAACGGGAAGACGGGGAACCAATGAGAGACTAGCTCTTGGTGTTGGGACAGGCACAGGTCACTCTATTTTCCCATCAGGAAGAAGAATTAACCACAGGCTCAGCCTGCCCCCCAGAACCAGAACAGGGCCTGAAGCCATCCTGCGCTTTTGCGGCCAGCTCCCAAAAAAGCGACTTGTAAAATGGAGCTTCAGGGCACTGCAATTCACAAACCTGCAGAGTTATAAATGATAACTCTCGTCCACAAATATATTGAGGGAAGGCAAAGAAGAGGATTTGAAATCAAGGCAGAATTGCAGGAAACAGATTTCAGGATGTAGATTCGAATCGCCTTTAAAGCACATGAAAAGCGGCAAAACGTTGACAATGATGCCCTTGGCCAAAAAGGGCGTATGCGTTTTTTCCTGAATATATTCAGGAAAAAACGCATACGCCCTTTTTGGCCAACGAAGCAACCTGGAAAGGCAAATCAGCGCTACAAAGAAGTCTCGCTTCCCATCGGTCAAAAGGGCTATGCTGAAAAAAGTGTCAAAACCAGAAATGCAGGACAGGCCATGGAGAAATGGGAGCCTTGCTACACTGATGGGCGGGATGTAAATTGCCAACAGCCACTCTGGAGAAGGGTACGGTGTGTCCTGAAACATCTAAAAAACACAGCTTAGAGAGCATAGGGCACTTCCACGCATGGGGGGATAAAGTGGGAAAACTGAAAATCAGCAAGACACAGGCACCCCAAAGTTTAGGGCTGCTCTGTTGACAAGGACCTCCACTTCATTCCACCTTAAATATCCCAGGAAAGCGAAAAATGGATAAAAAAGTTGTGGTCCTTATGTACAATGGAATATCACTCAGCCATGAAATCAATGTCATAAGGCTAGTAGCAGCATGATGAGTGGATTTAGGTAAGACGATTCTAAGTGAATTAAGTCACACAGAAAAGGACACTTCTCATAAGGTGTCACTTATAGAGGGAATGTAAAAACCGTTACACTTGAACTGAATTACAAAACAGAACAGAGTCACACATGCAGAAAACAAACTATGGCTGCTTAACGGGAAAGGTGAGGTGGGGTGATACATAAAACAAGAGTTTAAATTAGCTCAGATACCGTTCCATAAACCCAATATGTTATAGACAAGACCTACTCCTTGCTCAGAGAACTGGACTCAACACGCCCGATTCACCACACAAGAATATATCTGACTAGTAATAATCTTAAAACCTATGTATTGATATCTCTCTGTTAGTGTGTCAAGTGGGTGTAAAGCGGCATAAACACAGCCGTGAAAAGCAGCTAAACCCCATTATAAAAATAAATTACTTTTAAAAACCCATGAAACAAAGACAGGGAAAGAGAGAGAAATTCTTACACAATTCGTTCAGGGGCTGTGATGCAACCTGGATTGACCATATCTAGACCCACAGCTGGATGAGACATAAGGGTGGACACTCTTGGGGCTGAGAGGTTTGGTGAGGTTGGGTGAGCAAACGCAGACCCTTTAAAGTAATACTGCGTGCTACCCATCGCATGGGTCCCAAATCTCCAGGTTCAAGGGCATCTTCCTACATCGAAAACATGCATGAGAAACCCAGAGGATGGTACACCGTGTGATGGGGAAAGGTTTCTAAAACGCACCTCATTTCTCATCTCCTTTTGCTCGGATTCGCCATTCCAGCCACTTTACTAGCAATCTCCCTACTTGGAGCATCAGCACCTTTAAACTCCTGTTCCGTACAGGTTGCAATTTGTCCTGAGGATGAACGGGAAGACGGGGAACCAAGGAGAGACTAGCTCTTGGTGTTGGGACAGGCACAGGTCACTCTACTTTCCATCAGGAAGAAGAATTAACCACAGGCTCAGCCTGTCCCCCGGAACCAGAACAGGGCCTGAAGCCATCCCCCGCTTTTGCGGCCAGCTCCCAAAAAAGCGACTTGTAAAATGGAGCTTCAGGGCACTGCAATTCACAAACCTGCAGAGTTATAAATGATAACTCTCGTCCACAAGTATATTGAGGGAAGGCAAAGATGAGGATTTGAAATCAAGGCAGAATTGCAGGAAACAGATTTCAGGAGGTAGATTCGAATCGCCTTTAAAGCACATGAAAAGCGGCAAAACATTGACAATGAGGCCCTTGGCCAAAAAGGGCGTATGCGTTTTTTCCTGAATATATTCAGGAAAAAACGCATGCGACATTTTTGGCCAACCAAGCAACCTGGAAAGGCAAATCATCGCTACAAAGAAGTCTCGCTTCCCATCGGTCGAAAGGGCCATGCTGAAAAAAGGGTCAAAACCAGAAATGCAGGACAGGCCATGGAGAAATGGGAGCCTTGCTACACTGATGGGCGGGATGTAAATTGCCAACAGCCACTCTGGAGAAGGGTACGGTGTGTCCTGAAACATCTAAAAAACACAGCTTAGAGAGCATAGGGCACTTCCACGCATGGGGGGATAAAGTGGGAAAATTGAAAATCAGCAAGACACAAGCACCCCAATGTTTAGGGCTGCTCTGTTGACAAGGACCTCCACTTCATTCCACCTTAAATATCCCAGGAAAGCGAAAAATGGATAAAAGAGTTGTGGTCCTTATGTACAATGGAATATCACTCAAGCCATGAAATCAATGTCATAAGCCTAGTAGCAGCATGATGAGTGTATTTAGGTACGACGATTCTAAGTGAAATAAGTCACACAGAAAAGGACACTTCTCATAAGGTGTCACTTATAGAGGGAATGTAAAAAGAGTTACACTTGAACTGAATTACAAAACAGAACAGAGTCACACATGCAGAAAACACACTATGGCTGCTTAACGGGAAAGGTGAGGTGGGGTGATACATAAAACAAGAGTTTCAAATTAGCTCAGATACCGTTCCATAAACCCAATATGTTATAGACAAGACCTACTCCTTGCTCAGAGAACTGGATTCAACACGCCCGATTCACCGCACAAGAATATATCTGACTAGTAATAATCTTAAAACCTATGTATTGATATCTCTCTGTTAGTGTGTCAAGTGGGTGTAAAGCGGCATAAACACAGCCGTGAAAAGCAGCTAAACCCCATTATAAAAATAAATTACTTTTAAAAACCCATGAAACAAAGACAGGGAAAGAGAGAGAAATTCTTACACAATTCGTTCAGGGGCTGTGATGCAACCTGGATTGACCATATCTAGACCCACAGCTGGATGAGACATAAGGGTGGACACTCTTGGGGCTGAGAGGTTTGGTGAGGTTGGGTGAGCAAACGCAGACCCTTTAAAGTAATACTGCGTGCTACCCATCGCATGGGTCCCAAATCTCCAGGTTCAAGGGCATCTTCCTACATCGAAAACATGCATGAGAAACCCAGAAGATGGTACACCGTGTGATGGGGAAAGGTTTCTAAAACGCACCTCATTTCTCATCTCCTTGTGCTCGGGTTCGCCATTCCAGCCACTTTACTAGCAATCTCCCTACTTGGAGCCTCAGCACCTTTAACCTCCTGTTCCGTACAGGTTGCAATTTGTCCTGAGGATGAACGGGAAGACGGGGAACCAATGAGAGACTAGCTCTTGGTGTTGGGACAGGCACAGGTCACTGTATTTTCCCATCAGGAAGAAGAATTAACCACAGGCTCAGCCTGCCCCCCAGAACCAGAACACGGCCTGAAGCCATCCTGCGCTTTTGCGGCCAGCTCCCAAAAAGGCGACTTGTAAAATGGAGCTTCAGGGCACTGCAATTCACAAACCTGCAGAGTTATAAATGATAACTCTCGTCCACAAATATATTGAGGGAAGGCAAAGAAGAGGATTTGAAATCAAGGCAGAATTGCAGGAAACAGATTTCAGGAGGTAGATTCGAATCGCCTTTAAAGCACATGAAAAGCGGCAAAACGTTGACAATGATGCCCTTGGCCAAAAAGGGCGTATGCGTTTTTTCCTGAATATATTCAGGAAAAAACGCATGCGACCTTTTTGTCCAACCAAGCAACCTGGAAAGGCAAATCATCGCTACAAAGAAGTCTCGCTTCCCATCGGTCGAAAGGGCCATGCTGAAAAAAGGGTCAAAACCAGAAATGCAGGACAGGCCATGGAGAAATGGGAGCCTTGCTACACTGATGGGCGGGATGTAAATTGCCAACAGCCACTCTGGAGAAGGGTACGGTGTGTCCTGAAACATCTAAAAAACACAGCTTAGAGAGCATAGGGCACTTCCACGCATGGGGGGATAAAGTGGGAAAATTGAAAATCAGCAAGACACAAGCACCCCAATGTTTAGGGCTGCTCTGTTGACAAGGACCTCCACTTCATTCCACCTTAAATATCCCAGGAAAGCGAAAAATGGATAAAAGAGTTGTGGTCCTTATGTACAATGGAATATCACTCAAGCCATGAAATCAATGTCATAAGCCTAGTAGCAGCATGATGAGTGGATTTAGGTACGACGATTCTAAGTGAAATAAGTCAGACAGAAAAGGACACTTCTCATAAGGTGTCACTTACAGAGGGAATGTAAAAAGAGTTACACTTGAACTGAATTACAAAACAGAACAGAGTCACACATGCAGAAAACACACTATGGCTGCTTAACGGGAAAGGTGAGGTGGGGTGATACATAAAACAAGAGTTTCAAATTAGCTCAGATACCGTTCCATAAACCCAATATGTTATAGACAAGACCTACTCCTTGCTCAGAGAACTGGATTCAACACGCCCGATTCACCGCACAAGAATATATCTGACTAGTAATCATCTTAAAACCTATGTATTGATATCTCTCTGTTAGTGTGTCAAGTGGGTGTAAAGCGGCATAAACACAGCCGTGAAAAGCAGCTAAACCCCATTATAAAAATAAATTACTTTTAAAAACCCATGAAACAAAGACAGGGAAAGAGAGAGAAATTCTTACACAATTCGTTCAGGGGCTGTGATGCAACCTGGATTGACCATATCTAGACCCACAGCTGGATGAGACATAAGGGTGGACACTCTTGGGGCTGAGAGGTTTGGTGAGGTTGGGTGAGCAAACGCAGACCCTTTAAAGTAATACTGCGTGCTACCCATCGCATGGGTCCCAAATCTCCAGGTTCAAGGGCATCTTCCTACATCGAAAACATGCATGAGAAACCCAGAAGATGGTACACCGTGTGATGGGGAAAGGTTTCTAAAACGCACCTCATTTCTCATCTCCTTGTGCTCGGGTTCGCCATTCCAGCCACTTTACTAGCAATCTCCCTACTTGGAGCCTCAGCACCTTTAACCTCCTGTTCCGTACAGGTTGCAATTTGTCCTGAGGATGAACGGGAAGACGGGGAACCAATGAGAGACTAGCTCTTGGTGTTGGGACAGGCACAGGTCACTGTATTTTCCCATCAGGAAGAAGAATTAACCACAGGCTCAGCCTGCCCCCCAGAACCAGAACACGGCCTGAAGCCATCCTGCGCTTTTGCGGCCAGCTCCCAAAAAGGCGACTTGTAAAATGGAGCTTCAGGGCACTGCAATTCACAAACCTGCAGAGTTATAAATGATAACTCTCGTCCACAAATATATTGAGGGAAGGCAAAGAAGAGGATTTGAAATCAAGGCAGAATTGCAGGAAACAGATTTCAGGAGGTAGATTCGAATCGCCTTTAAAGCACATGAAAAGCGGCAAAACGTTGACAATGATGCCCTTGGCCAAAAAGGGCGTATGCGTTTTTTCCTGAATATATTCAGGAAAAAACGCATGCGACCTTTTTGTCCAACCAAGCAACCTGGAAAGGCAAATCATCGCTACAAAGAAGTCTCGCTTCCCATCGGTCGAAAGGGCCATGCTGAAAAAAGGGTCAAAACCAGAAATGCAGGACAGGCCATGGAGAAATGGGAGCCTTGCTACACTGATGGGCGGGATGTAAATTGCCAACAGCCACTCTGGAGAAGGGTACGGTGTGTCCTGAAACATCTAAAAAACACAGCTTAGAGAGCATAGGGCACTTCCACGCATGGGGGGATAAAGTGGGAAAATTGAAAATCAGCAAGACACAAGCACCCCAATGTTTAGGGCTGCTCTGTTGACAAGGACCTCCACTTCATTCCACCTTAAATATCCCAGGAAAGCGAAAAATGGATAAAAGAGTTGTGGTCCTTATGTACAATGGAATATCACTCAAGCCATGAAATCAATGTCATAAGCCTAGTAGCAGCATGATGAGTGGATTTAGGTACGACGATTCTAAGTGAAATAAGTCAGACAGAAAAGGACACTTCTCATAAGGTGTCACTTACAGAGGGAATGTAAAAAGAGTTACACTTGAACTGAATTACAAAACAGAACAGAGTCACACATGCAGAAAACACACTATGGCTGCTTAACGGGAAAGGTGAGGTGGGGTGATACATAAAACAAGAGTTTCAAATTAGCTCAGATACCGTTCCATAAACCCAATATGTTATAGACAAGACCTACTCCTTGCTCAGAGAACTGGATTCAACACGCCCGATTCACCGCACAAGAATATATCTGACTAGTAATCATCTTAAAACCTATGTATTGATATCTCTCTGTTAGTGTGTCAAGTGGGTGTAAAGCGGCATAAACACAGCCGTGAAAAGCAGCTAAACCCCATTATAAAAATAAATTACTTTTAAAAACCCATGAAACAAAGACAGGGAAAGAGAGAGAAATTCTTACACAATTCGTTCAGGGGTTGTGATGCAACCTGGATTGACCATATCTAGACCCACAGCTTGATGAGATATAAGGGTGGACACTCTTGGGGCTGAGAGGTTTGGTGAGGTTGGGTGAGCAAACGCAGACCCTTTAAAGTAATACTGCGTGCTACCCATCGCATGGGTCCCAAATCTCCAGGTTCAAGGGCATCTTCCTACATCGAAAACATGCATGAGAAACCCAGAAGATGGTACACCGTGTGATGGGGAAAGGTTTCTAAAACGCACCTCATTTCTCATCTCCTTGTGCTCGGGTTCGCCATTCCAGCCACTTTACTAGCAATCTCCCTACTTGGAGCATCAGGACCTTTAACCTCCTGTTCCGTACAGGTTGCAATTTGTCCTGAGGATGAACGGGAAGACGGGGAACCAATGAGAGACTAGCTCTTGGTGTTGGGACAGGCACAGGTCACTCTATTTTCCCATCAGGAAGAAGAATTAACCACAGGCTCAGCCTGCCCCCCAGAACCAGAACAGGGCCTGAAGCCATCCTGCGCTTTTGCGGCCAGCTCCCAAAAAAGCGACTTGTAAAATGGAGCTTCAGGGCACTGCAATTCACAAACCTGCAGAATTATAAATGATAACTCTCGTCCACAAATATATTGAGGGAAGGCAAAGAAGAGGATTTGAAATCAAGGCAGAATTGCAGGAAACAGATTTCAGGATGTAGATTCGAATCGCCTTTAAAGCACATGAAAAGCGGCAAAACGTTGACAATGATGCCCTTGGCCAAAAAGGGCGTATGCGTTTTTTCCTGAATATATTCAGGAAAAAACGCATACGCCCTTTTTGGCCAACCAAGCAACCTGGAAAGGCAAATCAGCGCTACAAAGAAGTCTCGCTTCCCATCGGTCAAAAGGGCTATGCTGAAAAAAGTGTCAAAACCAGAAATGCAGGACAGGCCATGGAGAAATGGGAGCCTTGCTACACTGATGGGCGGGATGTAAATTGCCAACAGCCACTCTGGAGAAGGGTACGGTGTATCCTGAAACATCTAAAAAACACAGCTTAGAGAGCATAGGGCACTTCCACGCATGGGGGGATAAAGTGGGAAAACTGAAAATCAGCAAGACACAGGCACCCCAAAGTTTAGGGCTGCTCTGTTGACAAGGACCTCCACTTCATTCCACCTTAAATATCCCAGGAAAGCGAAAAATGGATAAAAAAGTTGTGGTCCTTATGTACAATGGAATATCACTCAGCCATGAAATCAATGTCATAAGGCTAGTAGCAGCATGATGAGTGGATTTAGGTAAGACGATTCTAAGTGAAATAAGTCACACAGAAAAGGACACTTCTCATAAGGTGTCACTTACAGAGGGAATGTAAAAACCGTTACACTTGAACTGAATTACAAAACAGAACAGAGTCACACATGCAGAAAACAAACTATGGCTGCTTAACGGGAAAGGTGAGGTGGGGTGATACATAAAACAAGAGTTTCAAATTAGCTCAGATACCGTTCCATAAACCCAATATGTAATAGACAAGACCTACTCCTTGCTCAGAGAACTGGACTCAACACGCCCGATTCACCGCACAAGAATATATCTGACTAGTAATAATCTTAAAACCTATGCATTGATATCTCTCTGTTAGTGTGTCAAGTGGGTGTAAAGCGGCATAAACACAGCCGTGAAAAGCAGCTAAACCCCATTATAAAAATAAATTACTTTTAAAAACCCATGAAACAAAGACAGGGAAAGAGAGAGAAATTCTTACACAATTCGTTCAGGGGCTGTGATGCAACCTGGATTGACCATATCTAGACCCACAGCTGGATGAGACATAAGGGTGGACACTCTTGGGGCTGAGAGGTTTGGTGAGGTTGGGTGAGCAAACGCAGACCCTTTAAAGTAATACTGCGTGCTACCCATCGCATGGGTCCCAAATCTCCAGGTTCAAGGGCATCTTCCTACATCGAAAACATGCATGAGAAACCCAGAAGATGGTACACCGTGTGATGGGGAAAGGTTTCTAAAACGCACCTCATTTCTCATCTCCTTGTGCTCGGGTTTGCCATTCCAGCCACTTTACTAGCAATCTCCCTACTTGGAGCCTCAGCACCTTTAACCTCCTGTTCCGTACAGGTTGCAATTTGTCCTGAGGATGAACGGGAAGACGGGGAACCAATGAGAGACTAGCTCTTGGTTTTGGGAGAGGCAGAGGTCACTCTATTTTCCCATCAGGAAGAAGAATTAACCACAGGCTCAGCCTGTCCCCCGGAACCAGAACAGGGCCTGAAGCCATCCTGCGCTTTTGCGGCCAGCTCCCAAAAAAGCGACTTGTAAAATGGAGCTTCAGGGCACTGCAATTCACAAACCTGCAGAGTTATAAATGATAACTCTCGTCCACAAATATATTGAGGGAAGGCAAAGAAGAGGATTTGAAATCAAGGCAGAATTGCAGGAAACAGATTTCAGGAGGTAGATTCGAATCGCCTTTAAAGCACATGAAAAGCGGCAAAACGTTGACAATGATGCCCTTGGCCAAAAATGGCGTATGCGTTTTTTCCTGAATATATTCAGGAAAAAACGCATGCGACCTTTTTGGCCAACCAAGCAACCTGGAAAGGCAAATCATCGCTACAAAGAAGTCTCGCTTCACATCGGTCGAAAGGGCCATGCTGAAAAAAGGGTCAAAACCAGAAATGCAGGACAGGCCATGGAGAAATGGGAGCCTTGCTACACTGATGGGCGGGATGTAAATTGCCAACAGCCACTCTGGAGAAGGGTACGGTGTGTCCTGAAACATCTAAAAAACACAGCTTAGAGAGCATAGGGCACTTCCACGCATGGGGGGATAAAGTGGGAAAATTGAAAATCAGCAAGACACAAGCACCCCAAAGTTTAGGGCTGCTCTGTTGACAAGGACCTCCACTTCATTCCACCTTAAATATCCCAGGAAAGCGAAAAATGGATAAAAGAGTTGTGGTCCTTATGTACAATGGAATATCACTCAGCCATGAAATCAATGTCATAAGGCTAGTAGCAGCATGATGAGTGGATTTAGGTACGACGATTCTAAGTGAAATAAGTCACACAGAAAAGGACACTTCTCATAAGGTGTCACTTATAGAGGGAATGTAAAAACCGTTACACTTGAACTGAATTACAAAACAGAACAGAGTCACACATGCAGAAAACACACTATGGCTGCTTAACGGGAAAGGTGAGGTGGGGTGATACATAAAACAAGAGTTTCAAATTAGCTCAGATACCGTTCCATAAACCCAATATGTTATAGACAAGACCTACTCCTTGCTCAGAGAACTGGACTCAACACGCCCGATTCACCGCACAAGAATATATCTGACTAGTAATAATCTTAAAACCTATGTATTGATATCTCTCTGTTAGTGTGTCAAGTGGGTGTAAAGCGGCATAAACACAGCCGTGAAAAGCAGCTAAACCCCATTATAAAAATAAATTACTTTTAAAAACCCATGAAACAAAGACAGGGAAAGAGAGAGAAATTCTTACACAATTCGTTCAGGGGCTGTGATGCAACCTGGATTGACCATATCTAGACCCACAGCTGGATGAGACATAAGGGTGGACACTCTTGGGGCTGAGAGGTTTGGTGAGGTTGGGTGAGCAAACGCAGACCCTTTAAAGTAATACTGCGTGCTACCCATCGCATGGGTCCCAAATCTCCAGGTTCAAGGGCATCTTCCTACATCGAAAACATGCATGAGAAACCCAGAAGATGGTACACCCTGTGATGGGGAAAGGTTTCTAAAACGCACCTCATTTCTCATCTCCTTGTGCTCGGGTTCGCCATTCCAGCCACTTTACTAGCAATCTCCCTACTTGGAGCCTCAGCACCTTTAACCTCCTGTTCCGTACAGGTTGCAATTTGTCCTGAGGATGAACGGGAAGACGGGGAACCAATGAGAGACTAGCTCTTGGTGTTGGGACAGGCAGAGGTCACTCTATTTTCCCATCAGGAAGAAGAATTAACCACAGGCTCAGCCTACCCCCCGGAACCAGAAGAGGGCCTGAAGCCATCCTGCGCTTTTGCGGCCAGCTCCCAAAAAAGCGACTTGTAAAATGGAGCTTCAGGGCACTGCAATTCACAAACCTGCAGAGATATAAATGATAACTCTCGTCCACAAATATATTGAGGGAAGGCAAAGAAGAGGATTTGAAATCAAGGCAGAATTGCAGGAAACAGATTTCAGGAGGTAGATTCGAATCGCCTTTAAAGCACATGAAAAGCGGCAAAACGTTGACAATGATGCCCTTGGCCAAAAAGGGCGTATGCGTTTTTTCCTGAATATATTCAGGAAAAAACGCATGCGACCTTTTTGGCCAACCAAGCAACCTGGAAAGGCAAATCATCGCTACAAAGAAGTCTCGCTTCCCATCGGTCGAAAGGGCCATGCTGAAAAAAGGGTCAAAACCAGAAATGCAGGACAGGCCATGGAGAAATGGGAGCCTTGCTACACTGATGGGCGGGATGTAAATTGCCAACAGCCACTCTGGAGAAGGGTACGGTGTGTCCTGAAACATCTAAAAAACACAGCTTAGAGAGCATAGGGCACTTCCACGCATGGGGGGATAAAGTGGGAAAATTGAAAATCAGCAAGACACAAGCACCCCAATGTTTAGGGCTGCTCTGTTGACAAGGACCTCCACTTCATTCCACCTTAAATATCCCAGGAAAGCGAAAAATGGATAAAAGAGTTGTGGTCCTTATGTACAATGGAATATCACTCAAGCCATGAAATCAATGTCATAAGCCTAGTAGCAGCATGATGAGTGGATTTAGGTACGACGATTCTAAGTGAAATAAGTCAGACAGAAAAGGACACTTCTCATAAGGTGTCACTTACAGAGGGAATGTAAAAAGAGTTACACTTGAACTGAATTACAAAACAGAACAGAGTCACACATGCAGAAAACACACTATGGCTGCTTAACGGGAAAGGTGAGGTGGGGTGATACATAAAACAAGAGTTTCAAATTAGCTCAGATACCGTTCCATAAACCCAATATGTTATAGACAAGACCTACTCCTTGCTCAGAGAACTGGATTCAACACGCCCGATTCACCGCACAAGAATATATCTGACTAGTAATCATCTTAAAACCTATGTATTGATATCTCTCTGTTAGTGTGTCAAGTGGGTGTAAAGCGGCATAAACACAGCCGTGAAAAGCAGCTAAACCCCATTATAAAAATAAATTACTTTTAAAAACCCATGAAACAAAGACAGGGAAAGAGAGAGAAATTCTTACACAATTCGTTCAGGGGCTGTGATGCAACCTGGATTGACCATATCTAGACCCACAGCTGGATGAGACATAAGGGTGGACACTCTTGGGGCTGAGAGGTTTGGTGAGGTTGGGTGAGCAAACGCAGACCCTTTAAAGTAATACTGCGTGCTACCCATCGCATGGGTCCCAAATCTCCAGGTTCAAGGGCATCTTCCTACATCGAAAACATGCATGAGAAACCCAGAAGATGGTACACCGTGTGATGGGGAAAGGTTTCTAAAACGCACCTCATTTCTCATCTCCTTGTGCTCGGGTTCGCCATTCCAGCCACTTTACTAGCAATCTCCCTACTTGGAGCCTCAGCACCTTTAACCTCCTGTTCCGTACAGGTTGCAATTTGTCCTGAGGATGAACGGGAAGACGGGGAACCAATGAGAGACTAGCTCTTGGTGTTGGGACAGGCACAGGTCACTGTATTTTCCCATCAGGAAGAAGAATTAACCACAGGCTCAGCCTGCCCCCCAGAACCAGAACACGGCCTGAAGCCATCCTGCGCTTTTGCGGCCAGCTCCCAAAAAGGCGACTTGTAAAATGGAGCTTCAGGGCACTGCAATTCACAAACCTGCAGAGTTATAAATGATAACTCTCGTCCACAAATATATTGAGGGAAGGCAAAGAAGAGGATTTGAAATCAAGGCAGAATTGCAGGAAACAGATTTCAGGAGGTAGATTCGAATCGCCTTTAAAGCACATGAAAAGCGGCAAAACGTTGACAATGATGCCCTTGGCCAAAAAGGGCGTATGCGTTTTTTCCTGAATATATTCAGGAAAAAACGCATGCGACCTTTTTGTCCAACCAAGCAACCTGGAAAGGCAAATCATCGCTACAAAGAAGTCTCGCTTCCCATCGGTCGAAAGGGCCATGCTGAAAAAAGGGTCAAAACCAGAAATGCAGGACAGGCCATGGAGAAATGGGAGCCTTGCTACACTGATGGGCGGGATGTAAATTGCCAACAGCCACTCTGGAGAAGGGTACGGTGTGTCCTGAAACATCTAAAAAACACAGCTTAGAGAGCATAGGGCACTTCCACGCATGGGGGGATAAAGTGGGAAAATTGAAAATCAGCAAGACACAAGCACCCCAATGTTTAGGGCTGCTCTGTTGACAAGGACCTCCACTTCATTCCACCTTAAATATCCCAGGAAAGCGAAAAATGGATAAAAGAGTTGTGGTCCTTATGTACAATGGAATATCACTCAAGCCATGAAATCAATGTCATAAGCCTAGTAGCAGCATGATGAGTGGATTTAGGTACGACGATTCTAAGTGAAATAAGTCAGACAGAAAAGGACACTTCTCATAAGGTGTCACTTACAGAGGGAATGTAAAAAGAGTTACACTTGAACTGAATTACAAAACAGAACAGAGTCACACATGCAGAAAACACACTATGGCTGCTTAACGGGAAAGGTGAGGTGGGGTGATACATAAAACAAGAGTTTCAAATTAGCTCAGATACCGTTCCATAAACCCAATATGTTATAGACAAGACCTACTCCTTGCTCAGAGAACTGGATTCAACACGCCCGATTCACCGCACAAGAATATATCTGACTAGTAATCATCTTAAAACCTATGTATTGATATCTCTCTGTTAGTGTGTCAAGTGGGTGTAAAGCGGCATAAACACAGCCGTGAAAAGCAGCTAAACCCCATTATAAAAATAAATTACTTTTAAAAACCCATGAAACAAAGACAGGGAAAGAGAGAGAAATTCTTACACAATTCGTTCAGGGGTTGTGATGCAACCTGGATTGACCATATCTAGACCCACAGCTTGATGAGATATAAGGGTGGACACTCTTGGGGCTGAGAGGTTTGGTGAGGTTGGGTGAGCAAACGCAGACCCTTTAAAGTAATACTGCGTGCTACCCATCGCATGGGTCCCAAATCTCCAGGTTCAAGGGCATCTTCCTACATCGAAAACATGCATGAGAAACCCAGAAGATGGTACACCGTGTGATGGGGAAAGGTTTCTAAAACGCACCTCATTTCTCATCTCCTTGTGCTCGGGTTCGCCATTCCAGCCACTTTACTAGCAATCTCCCTACTTGGAGCATCAGGACCTTTAACCTCCTGTTCCGTACAGGTTGCAATTTGTCCTGAGGATGAACGGGAAGACGGGGAACCAATGAGAGACTAGCTCTTGGTGTTGGGACAGGCACAGGTCACTCTATTTTCCCATCAGGAAGAAGAATTAACCACAGGCTCAGCCTGCCCCCCAGAACCAGAACAGGGCCTGAAGCCATCCTGCGCTTTTGCGGCCAGCTCCCAAAAAAGCGACTTGTAAAATGGAGCTTCAGGGCACTGCAATTCACAAACCTGCAGAATTATAAATGATAACTCTCGTCCACAAATATATTGAGGGAAGGCAAAGAAGAGGATTTGAAATCAAGGCAGAATTGCAGGAAACAGATTTCAGGATGTAGATTCGAATCGCCTTTAAAGCACATGAAAAGCGGCAAAACGTTGACAATGATGCCCTTGGCCAAAAAGGGCGTATGCGTTTTTTCCTGAATATATTCAGGAAAAAACGCATACGCCCTTTTTGGCCAACCAAGCAACCTGGAAAGGCAAATCAGCGCTACAAAGAAGTCTCGCTTCCCATCGGTCAAAAGGGCTATGCTGAAAAAAGTGTCAAAACCAGAAATGCAGGACAGGCCATGGAGAAATGGGAGCCTTGCTACACTGATGGGCGGGATGTAAATTGCCAACAGCCACTCTGGAGAAGGGTACGGTGTATCCTGAAACATCTAAAAAACACAGCTTAGAGAGCATAGGGCACTTCCACGCATGGGGGGATAAAGTGGGAAAACTGAAAATCAGCAAGACACAGGCACCCCAAAGTTTAGGGCTGCTCTGTTGACAAGGACCTCCACTTCATTCCACCTTAAATATCCCAGGAAAGCGAAAAATGGATAAAAAAGTTGTGGTCCTTATGTACAATGGAATATCACTCAGCCATGAAATCAATGTCATAAGGCTAGTAGCAGCATGATGAGTGGATTTAGGTAAGACGATTCTAAGTGAAATAAGTCACACAGAAAAGGACACTTCTCATAAGGTGTCACTTACAGAGGGAATGTAAAAACCGTTACACTTGAACTGAATTACAAAACAGAACAGAGTCACACATGCAGAAAACAAACTATGGCTGCTTAACGGGAAAGGTGAGGTGGGGTGATACATAAAACAAGAGTTTCAAATTAGCTCAGATACCGTTCCATAAACCCAATATGTAATAGACAAGACCTACTCCTTGCTCAGAGAACTGGACTCAACACGCCCGATTCACCGCACAAGAATATATCTGACTAGTAATAATCTTAAAACCTATGCATTGATATCTCTCTGTTAGTGTGTCAAGTGGGTGTAAAGCGGCATAAACACAGCCGTGAAAAGCAGCTAAACCCCATTATAAAAATAAATTACTTTTAAAAACCCATGAAACAAAGACAGGGAAAGAGAGAGAAATTCTTACACAATTCGTTCAGGGGCTGTGATGCAACCTGGATTGACCATATCTAGACCCACAGCTGGATGAGACATAAGGGTGGACACTCTTGGGGCTGAGAGGTTTGGTGAGGTTGGGTGAGCAAACGCAGACCCTTTAAAGTAATACTGCGTGCTACCCATCGCATGGGTCCCAAATCTCCAGGTTCAAGGGCATCTTCCTACATCGAAAACATGCATGAGAAACCCAGAAGATGGTACACCGTGTGATGGGGAAAGGTTTCTAAAACGCACCTCATTTCTCATCTCCTTGTGCTCGGGTTTGCCATTCCAGCCACTTTACTAGCAATCTCCCTACTTGGAGCCTCAGCACCTTTAACCTCCTGTTCCGTACAGGTTGCAATTTGTCCTGAGGATGAACGGGAAGACGGGGAACCAATGAGAGACTAGCTCTTGGTTTTGGGAGAGGCAGAGGTCACTCTATTTTCCCATCAGGAAGAAGAATTAACCACAGGCTCAGCCTGTCCCCCGGAACCAGAACAGGGCCTGAAGCCATCCTGCGCTTTTGCGGCCAGCTCCCAAAAAAGCGACTTGTAAAATGGAGCTTCAGGGCACTGCAATTCACAAACCTGCAGAGTTATAAATGATAACTCTCGTCCACAAATATATTGAGGGAAGGCAAAGAAGAGGATTTGAAATCAAGGCAGAATTGCAGGAAACAGATTTCAGGAGGTAGATTCGAATCGCCTTTAAAGCACATGAAAAGCGGCAAAACGTTGACAATGATGCCCTTGGCCAAAAATGGCGTATGCGTTTTTTCCTGAATATATTCAGGAAAAAACGCATGCGACCTTTTTGGCCAACCAAGCAACCTGGAAAGGCAAATCATCGCTACAAAGAAGTCTCGCTTCACATCGGTCGAAAGGGCCATGCTGAAAAAAGGGTCAAAACCAGAAATGCAGGACAGGCCATGGAGAAATGGGAGCCTTGCTACACTGATGGGCGGGATGTAAATTGCCAACAGCCACTCTGGAGAAGGGTACGGTGTGTCCTGAAACATCTAAAAAACACAGCTTAGAGAGCATAGGGCACTTCCACGCATGGGGGGATAAAGTGGGAAAATTGAAAATCAGCAAGACACAAGCACCCCAAAGTTTAGGGCTGCTCTGTTGACAAGGACCTCCACTTCATTCCACCTTAAATATCCCAGGAAAGCGAAAAATGGATAAAAGAGTTGTGGTCCTTATGTACAATGGAATATCACTCAGCCATGAAATCAATGTCATAAGGCTAGTAGCAGCATGATGAGTGGATTTAGGTACGACGATTCTAAGTGAAATAAGTCACACAGAAAAGGACACTTCTCATAAGGTGTCACTTATAGAGGGAATGTAAAAACCGTTACACTTGAACTGAATTACAAAACAGAACAGAGTCACACATGCAGAAAACACACTATGGCTGCTTAACGGGAAAGGTGAGGTGGGGTGATACATAAAACAAGAGTTTCAAATTAGCTCAGATACCGTTCCATAAACCCAATATGTTATAGACAAGACCTACTCCTTGCTCAGAGAACTGGACTCAACACGCCCGATTCACCGCACAAGAATATATCTGACTAGTAATAATCTTAAAACCTATGTATTGATATCTCTCTGTTAGTGTGTCAAGTGGGTGTAAAGCGGCATAAACACAGCCGTGAAAAGCAGCTAAACCCCATTATAAAAATAAATTACTTTTAAAAACCCATGAAACAAAGACAGGGAAAGAGAGAGAAATTCTTACACAATTCGTTCAGGGGCTGTGATGCAACCTGGATTGACCATATCTAGACCCACAGCTGGATGAGACATAAGGGTGGACACTCTTGGGGCTGAGAGGTTTGGTGAGGTTGGGTGAGCAAACGCAGACCCTTTAAAGTAATACTGCGTGCTACCCATCGCATGGGTCCCAAATCTCCAGGTTCAAGGGCATCTTCCTACATCGAAAACATGCATGAGAAACCCAGAAGATGGTACACCCTGTGATGGGGAAAGGTTTCTAAAACGCACCTCATTTCTCATCTCCTTGTGCTCGGGTTCGCCATTCCAGCCACTTTACTAGCAATCTCCCTACTTGGAGCCTCAGCACCTTTAACCTCCTGTTCCGTACAGGTTGCAATTTGTCCTGAGGATGAACGGGAAGACGGGGAACCAATGAGAGACTAGCTCTTGGTGTTGGGACAGGCAGAGGTCACTCTATTTTCCCATCAGGAAGAAGAATTAACCACAGGCTCAGCCTACCCCCCGGAACCAGAAGAGGGCCTGAAGCCATCCTGCGCTTTTGCGGCCAGCTCCCAAAAAAGCGACTTGTAAAATGGAGCTTCAGGGCACTGCAATTCACAAACCTGCAGAGATATAAATGATAACTCTCGTGCACAAATATATTGAGGGAAGGCAAAGAAGAGGATTTGAAATCAAGGCAGAATTGCAGGAAACAGATTTCAGGAGGTAGATTCGAATCGCCTTTAAAGCACATGAAAAGCGGCAAAACGTTGACAATGATGCCCTTGGCCAAAAATGGCGTATGCGTTTTTTCCTGAATATATTCAGGAAAAAACGCATGCGACCTTTTTGGCCAACCAAGCAACCTGGAAAGGCAAATCATCGCTACAAAGAAGTCTCGCTTCCCATCGGTCGAAAGGGCCATGCTGAAAAAAGGGTCAAAACCAGAAATGCAGGACAGGCCATGGAGAAATGGGAGCCTTGCTACACTGATGGGCGGGATGTAAATTGCCAACAGCCACTCTGGAGAAGGGTACGGTGTGTCCTGAAACATCTAAAAAACACAGCTTAGAGAGCATAGGGCACTTCCACGCATGGGGGGATAAAGTGGGAAAATTGAAAATCAGCAAGACACAAGCACCCCAAAGTTTAGGGCTGCTCTGTTGACAAGGACCTCCACTTCATTCCACCTTAAATATCCCAGGAAAGCGAAAAATGGATAAAAGAGTTGTGGTCCTTATGTACAATGGAATATCACTCAGCCATGAAATCAATGTCATAAGGCTAGTAGCAGCATGATGAGTGGATTTAGGTACGACGATTCTAAGTGAAATAAGTCACACAGAAAAGGACACTTCTCATAAGGTGTCACTTATAGAGGGAATGTAAAAACCGTTACACTTGAACTGAATTACAAAACAGAACAGAGTCACACATGCAGAAAACACACTATGGCTGCTTAACGGGAAAGGTGAGGTGGGGTGATACATAAAACAAGAGTTTCAAATTAGCTCAGATACCGTTCCATAAACCCAATATGTTATAGACAAGACCTACTCCTTGCTCAGAGAACTGGACTCAACACGCCCGATTCACCGCACAAGAATATATCTGACTAGTAATAATCTTAAAACCTATGTATTGATATCTCTCTGTTAGTGTGTCAAGTGGGTGTAAAGCGGCATAAACACAGCCGTGAAAAGCAGCTAAACCCCATTATAAAAATAAATTACTTTTAAAAACCCATGAAACAAAGACAGGGAAAGAGAGAGAAATTCTTACACAATTCGTTCCGGGGCTGTGATGCAACCTGGATTGACCATATCTAGACCCACAGCTGGATGAGACATAAGGGTGGACACTCTTGGGACTGAGAGGTTTGGTGAGGTTGGGTGAGCAAACACACACCCTTTAAAGTAATACTGCGTGCTACCCATCGCATGGGTCCCAAATCTCCAGGTTCAAGGGCATCTTCCTACATGGAAAGCATGCATGAGAAACCCAGAAGATGGTACACCGTGTGATGGGGAAAGGTTTCTAAAACGCACCTCATTTCTCATCTCCTTGTGCTCGGGTTCGCCATTCCAGCCACTTTACTAGCAATCTCCCTACTTGGAGCATCAGCACCTTTAACCTCCTGTTCCGTAAAGGTTGCAATTTGTCCTGAGGATGAACGGGAAGACGGGGAACCAATTAGAGACTAGCTCTTGGTGTTGGGACAGGCACAGGTCACTCTATTTTCCCATCAGGAAGAAGAATTAACCACAGGCTCAGCCTGCCCCCCGGAACCAGAACAGGGCCTGAAGCCATCCTGCGCTTTTGCGGCCAGCTCCCAAAAAAGCGACTTGTAAAATGGAGCTTCAGGGCACTGCAATTCACAAACCTGCAGAGTTATAAATGATAACTCTCGTCCACAAATATATTGAGGGAAGGCAAAGAAGAAGATTTGAAATCAAGGCAGAATTGCAGGAAACAGATTTCAGGAGGTAGATTCGAATCGCCTTTAAAGCACATGAAAAGCGGCAAAAGGTTGACAATGATCCCCTTGGCCAAAAAGGGCGTATGCGTTTTTTCCTGAATATATTCAGGAAAAAACGCATACGCCCTTTTTGGCCAACCAAGCAACCTGGAAAGGCAAATCAGCGCTACAAAGAAGTCTCGCTTCCCATCGGTCAAAAGGGCCATGCTGAAAAAAGTGTCAAAACCAGAAATGCAGGACAGGCCATGGAGAAATGGGAGCCTTGCTACACTGATGGGCGGGATGTAAATTGCCAACAGCCACTCTGGAGAAGTGTACGGTGTGTCCTGAAACATCGAAAAAACACAGCTTAGAGAGCATAGGGCACTTCCACGCATGGGGGGATAAAGTGGGAAAATTGAAAATCAGCAAGACACAAGCAGCCCAAAGTTTAGGGCTGCTCTGTTGACAAGGACCTCCACTTCATTCCACCTTAAATATCCCGGGAAAGCGAAAAATGGATAAAAAAGTTGTGGTCCCTATGTACAATGGAATATCACTCAGCCATGAAATCAATGTCATAAGGCTAGTAGCAGCATGATGAGTGGATTTAGGTAAGACGATTCTAAGTGAAATAAGTCACACAGAAAAGGACACTTCTCATAAGGTGTCACTTATAGAGGGAATGTAAAAACCGTTACACTTGAACTGAATTACAAAACAGAACAGAGTCACACATGCAGATAACACACTATGGCTGCTTAACGGGAAAGGTGAGGTGGGGTGATACATAAAACAAGAGTTTCAAATTAGCTCAGATACCGTTCCATAAACCCAATATGTAATAGACAAGACCTACTCCTTGCTCAGAGAACTGGACTCAACACGCCCGATTCACCGCACAAGAATATATCTGACTAGTAATAATCTTAAAACCTATGTATTGATATCTCTCTGTTAGTGTGTCAAGTGGGTGTAAAGCGGCCTAAACACAGCCGTGAAAAGCAGCTAAACCCCATTATAAAAATAAATTACTTTTAAAAACCCATGAAACAAAGACAGGGAAAGAAAGAGAAATTCTTACACAATTCGTTCCGGGGCTGTGATGCAACCTGGATTGACCATATCTAGACCCACAGCTGGATGAGACATAAGGGTGGATACTCTTGGGGCTGAGAGGTTTGGTGAGGTTGGGTGAGCAAACGCAGACCCTTTAAAGTAATACTGCGTGCTACCCATCGCATGGGTCCCAAATCTCCAGGTTCAAGGGCATCTTCCTACATCGAAAACATGCATGAGAAACCCAGAAGATGGTACACCGTGTGATGGGGAAAGGTTTCTAAAACGCACCTCATTTCTCATCTCCTTGTGCTCGGGTTCGCCATTCCAGCCACTTTACTAGCAACTTCCCTACTTGGAGCATCAGCACCTTTAACCTCCTGTTCCGTACAGGTTGCAATTTGTCCTGAGGATGAACGGGAAGACGGGGAACCAATGAGAGACTAGCTCTTGGTGTTGGGACAGGCACAGGTCACTCTATTTTCCCATCAGGAAGAAGAATTAGCCACAGGCTCAACCTGCCCCCCGGAACCAGAACAGGGCCTGAAGCCATCCTGCGCTTTTGCGGCCAGCTCCCAAAAAAGCGACTTGTAAAATGGAGCTTCAGGGCACTGCAATTCACAAACCTGCAGAGTTATAAATGATAACTCTCGTCCACAAATATATTGAGGGAAGGCAAAGAAGAGGATTTGAAATCAAGGCAGAATTGCAGGAAACAGATTTCAGGAGGTAGATTCGAATCGCCTTTAAAGCACATGAAAAGCGGGAAAACGTTGACAATGATACCCTTGGCCAAAAAGGGCGTATGCGTTTTTTCCTGAATACATTCAGGAAAAAACGCATACGCCCTTTTTGGCCAACCAAGCAACCTGGAAAGGCAAATCAGCGCTACAAAGAAGTCTCGCTTCCCATCGGTCAAAAGGGCCATGCTGAAAAAAGTGTCAAAACCAGAAATGCAGGACAGGCCATGGAGAAATGGGAGCCTTGCTACACTGATGGGCGGGATGTAAATTGCCAACAGCCACTCTGGAGAAGTGTACGGTGTGTCCTGAAACATCGAAAAAACACAGCTTAGAGAGCATAGGGCACTTCCACGCATGGGGGGATAAATTGGGAAAATTGAAAATCAGCAAGACACAAGCAGCCCAAAGTTTAGGGCTGCTCTGTTGACAAGGACCTCCACTTCATTCCACCTTAAATATCCCGGGAAAGCGAAAAATGGATAAAAAAGTTGTGGTCCCTATGTACAATGGAATATCACTCAGCCATGAAATCAATGTCATAAGGCTAGTAGCAGCATGATGAGTGGATTTAGGTAAGACGATTCTAAGTGAAATAAGTCACACAGAAAAGGACACTTCTCATAAGGTGTCACTTATAGAGGGAATGTAAAAACCGTTACACTTGAACTGAATTACAAAACAGAACAGAGTCACACATGCAGAAAACACACTATGGCTGCTTAACGGGAAAGGTGAGGTGGGGTGATACATAAAACAAGAGTTTCAAATTAGCTCAGATACCGTTCCATAAACCCAATATGTAATAGACAAGACCTACTCCTTGCTCAGAGAACTGGACTCAACACGCCCGATTCACCGCACAAGAATATATCTGACTAGTAATAATCTTAAAACCTATGTATTGATATCTCTCTGTTAGTGTGTCAAGTGGGTGTAAAGCGGCCTAAACACAGCCGTGAAAAGCAGCTAAACCCCATTATAAAAATAAATTACTTTTAAAAACCCATGAAACAAAGACAGGGAAAGAGAGAGAAATTCTTACACAATTCGTTCCGGGGCTGTGATGCAACCTGGATTGACCATATCTAGACCCACAGCTGGATGAGACATAAGGGTGGACACTCTTGGGGATGAGAGGTTTGGTGAGGTTGGGTGAGCAAACGCAGACCCTTTAAAGTAATACTGCGTGCTACCCATCGCATGGGTCCCAAATCTCCAGGTTCAAGGGCATCTTCCTACATCGAAAACATGCATGAGAAACCCAGAAGATGGTACACCGTGTGATGGGGAAAGGTTTCTAAAACGCACCTCATTTCTCATCTCCTTGTGCTCGGGTTCGCCATTCCAGCCACTTTACTAGCAACTTCCCTACTTGGAGCATCAGCACCTTTAACCTCCTGTTCCGTACAGGTTGCAATTTGTCCTGAGGATGAACGGGAAGACGGGGAACCAATGAGAGACTAGCTCTTGGTGTTGGGACAGGCACAGGTCACTCTATTTTCCCATCAGGAAGAAGAATTAGCCACAGGCTCAACCTGCCCCCCGGAACCAGAACAGGGCCTGAAGCCATCCTGCGCTTTTGCGGCCAGCTCCCAAAAAAGCGACTTGTAAAATGGAGCTTCAGGGCACTGCAATTCACAAACCTGCAGAGTTATAAATGATAACTCTCGTCCACAAATATATTGAGGGAAGGCAAAGAAGAGGATTTGAAATCAAGGCAGAATTGCAGGAAACAGATTTCAGGAGGTAGATTCGAATCGCCTTTAAAGCACATGAAAAGCGGCAAAACGTTGACAATGATACCCTTGGCCAAAAAGGGCGTATGCGTTTTTTCCTGAATACATTCAGGAAAAAACGCATACGCCCTTTTTGGCCAACCAAGCAACCTGGAAAGGCAAATCAGCGCTACAAAGAAGTCTCGCTTCCCATCGGTCAAAAGGGCCATGCTGAAAAAAGTGTCAAAACCAGAAATGCAAGACAGGCCATGGAGAAATGGGAGCCTTGCTACACTGATGGGCGGGATGTAAATTGCCAACAGCCACTCTGGAGAAGTGTACGGTGTGTCCTGAAACATCTAAAAAACACAGCTTAGAGAGCATAGGGCACTTCCACGCATGGGGAGATAAAGTAGGAAAATTGAAAATCAGCAAGACACAAGCACCCAAAAGTTTAGGGCTGCTCTGTTGACAAGGACCTCCACTTCATTCCACCTTAAATATCCCAGGAAAGCGAAAAATGGATAAAAAAGTTGTGGTCCTTATGTACAATGGAATATCACTCAGCCATGAAATCAATGTCATAAGGCTAGTAGCAGCATGATGAGTGGATTTAGGTAAGACGATTCTAAGTGAAATAAGTCACACAGAAAAGGACACTTCTCATAAGGTGTCACTTATAGAGGGAATGTAAAAACCGTTACACTTGAACTGAATTACAAAACAGAACAGAGTCACACATGCAGAAAACACACTATGGCTGCTTAACGGGAAAGGTGAGGTGGGGTGATACATAAAACAAGAGTTTCAAATTAGCTCAGATACCGTTCCATAAACCCAATATATAATAGACAAGACCTACTCCTTGCTCAGAGAACTGGACTCAACACGCCCGATTTACCGCACAAGAATATATCTGACTAGTAATAATCTTAAAACCTATGTATTGATATCTCTCTGTTAGTGTGTCAAGTGGGTGTAAAGCGGCATAAACACAGCCGTGAAAAGCAGCTAAACACCATTATAAAAATAACTTACTTTTAAAAACCCATGAAACAAAGACAGGGAAAGAGAGAGAAATTCTTACACAATTCGTTCCGGGGCTGTGATGCAACCTGGATTGACCATATCTAGACCCACAGCTGGATGAGACATAAGGGTGGACACTCTTGGGGCTGAGAGGTTTGGTGAGGTTGGGTGAGCAAACGCAGACCCTTTAAAGTAATACTGCGTGTTACCCATCGCATGGGTCCCAAATCTCCAGGTTCAAGGGCATCTTCCTACATCGAAAACATGCATGAGAAACCCAGAAGATGGTACACCGTGTGATGGGGAAAGGTTTCTAAAACGCACCTCATTTCTCATCTCCTTGTGCTCGGGTTCGCCATTCCAGCCACTTTACTAGCAATCTCCCTACTTGGAGCATCAGCACCTTTAACCTCCTGTTCCGTACAGGTTGTAATTTGTCCTGAGGATGAACGGGAAGACGGGGAACCAATGAGAGACAAGCTCTTGGTGTTGGGACAGGCACAGGTCACTCTATTTTCCCATCAGGAAGAAGAATTAGCCACAGGCTCAGCCTGCCCCCCGGAACCAGAACAGGGCCTGAAGCCATCCTGCGCTTTTGCGGCCAGCTCCCAAAAAAGCGACTTCAAAAATGGAGCTTTAGGGCACTGCAATTCACAAACCTGCAGAGTTATAAATGATAACTCTCGTCCACAAATATATTGAGGGAAGGCAAAGAAGAGGATTTGAAATCAAGGCAGAATTGCAGGAAACAGATTTCAGGAGGTAGAATCGAATCGCCTTTAAAGCACATGAAAAGCGGCAAAACGTTGACAATGATGCCCTTGGCCAAAAAGGGCGTATGCGTTTTTTCCTGAATATATTCAGGAAAAAACGCATACGCCCTTTTTGGCCAACCAAGCAACCTGGAAAGGCAAATCAGCGCTACAAAGAAGTCTCGCTTCCCATCGGTCAAAAGGGCCATGCTGAAAAAAGTGTCAAAACCAGAAATGCAGGACAGGCCATGGAGAAATGGGAGCCTTGCTACACTGATGGGCGGGATGTAAATTGCCAACAGCCACTCTGGAGAAGTGTACGGTGTGTCCTGAAACATCGAAAAAACACAGCTTAGAGAGCATAGGGCACTTCCACGCATGGGGGGATAAAGTGGGAAAATTGAAAATCAGCAAGACACAAGCAGCCCAAAGTTTAGGGCTGCTCTGTTGACAAGGACCTCCACTTCATTCCACCTTAAATATCCCGGGAAAGCGAAAAATGGATAAAAAATTTGTGGTCCCTATGTACAATGGAATATCACTCAGCCATGAAATCAATGTCATAAGGCTAGTAGCAGCATGATGAGTGGATTTAGGTAAGACGATTCTAAGTGAAATAAGTCACACAGAAAAGGACACTTCTCATAAGGTGTCACTTATAGAGGGAATGTAAAAACCGTTACACTTGAACTGAATTACAAAACAGAACAGAGTCACACATGCAGAAAACACACTATGGCTGCTTAACGGGAAAGGTGAGGTGGGGTGATACATAAAACAAGAGTTTCAAATTAGCTCAGATACCGTTCCATAAACCCAATATGTAATAGACAAGACCTACTCCTTGCTCAGAGAACTGGACTCAACACGCCCGATTCACCGCACAAGAATATATCTGACTAGTAATAATCTTAAAACCTATGTATTGATATCTCTCTGTTAGTGTGTCAAGTGGGTGTAAAGCGGCCTAAACACAGCCGTGAAAAGCAGCTAAACCCCATTATAAAAATAAATTACTTTTAAAAACCCATGAAACAAAGACAGGGAAAGAGAGAGAAATTCTTACACAATTCGTTCCGGGGCTGTGATGCAACCTGGATTGACCATATCTAGACCCACAGCTGGATGAGACATAAGGGTGGACACTCTTGGGGCTGAGAGGTTTGGTGAGGTTGGGTGAGCAAACGCAGACCCTTTAAAGTAATACTGCGTGCTACCCATCGCATGGGTCCCAAATCTCCAGGTTCAAGGGCATCTTCCTACATCGAAAACATGCATGAGAAACCCAGAAGATGGTACACCGTGTGATGGGGAAAGGTTTCTAAAACGCACCTCATTTCTCATCTCCTTGTGCTCGGGTTCGCCATTCCAGCCACTTTACTAGCAACTTCCCTACTTGGAGCATCAGCACCTTTAACCTCCTGTTCCGTACAGGTTGCAATTTGTCCTGAGGATGAAAGGGAAGACGGGGAACCAATGAGAGACAAGCTCTTGGTGTTGGGACAGGCACAGGTCACTCTATTTTCCCATCAGGAAGAAGAATTAGCCACAGGCTCAGCCTGCCCCCCGGAACCAGAACAGGGCCTGAAGCCATCCTGCGCTTTTGCGGCCAGCTCCCAAAAAAGCGACTTCTAAAATGGAGCTTTAGGGCACTGCAATTCACAAACCTGCAGAGTTATAAATGATAACTCTCGTCCACAAATATATTGAGGGAAGGCAAAGAAGAGGATTTGAAATCAAGGCAGAATTGCAGGAAACAGATTTCAGGAGGTAGATTCGAATCGCCTTTAAAGCACATGAAAAGCGGCAAAACGTTGACAATGATGCCCTTGGCCAGAAAGGGCGTATGCGTTTTTTCCTGAATATATTCAGGAAAAAACGCATACGCCCTTTTTGGCCAACCAAGCAACCTGGAAAGACAAATCAGCGCTACAAAGAAGTCTCGCTTCCCATCGGTCAAAAGGGCCATGCTGAAAAAAGTGTCAAAACCAGAAATGCAGGACAGGCCATGGAGAAATGGGAGCCTTGCTACACTGATGGGCGGGATGTAAATTGCCAACAGCCACTCTGGAGAAGTGTACGGTGTGTCCTGAAACATCTAAAAAACACAGCTTAGAGAGCATAGGGCACTTCCATGCCTGGGGGGATAAAGTAGGAAAATTGAAAATCAGCAAGACACAAGCACCCCAAAGTTTAGGGCTGCTCTGTTGACAAGGACCTCCACTTCCTTCCACCTTAAATATCCCAGGAAAGCGAAAAATGGATAAAAAAGTTGTGGTCCTTATATACAATGGAATATCACTCAGCCATGAAATCAATGTCATAAGGCTAGTAGCAGCATGATGAGTGGATTTAGGTAAGACGATTCTAAGTGAAATAAGTCACACAGAAAAGGACACTTCTCATAAGGTGTCACTTATAGAGGGAATGTAAAAACCGTTACACTTGAACTGAATTACAAAACAGAACAGAGTCACACATGCAGAAAACACACTATGGCTGCTTAACGGGAAAGGTGAGGTGGGGTGATACATAAAACAAGAGTTTCAAATTAGCTCAGATACCGTTCCATAAACCCAATATGTAATAGACAAGACCTACTCCTTGCTCAGAGAACTGGACTCAACACGCCCGATTCACCGCCCAAGAATATATCTGACTAGTAATAATCTTAAAACCTATGTATTGATATCTCTCTGTTAGTGTGTCAAGTGGGTGTAAAGCGGCCTAAACACAGCCGTGAAAAGCAGCTAAACCCCATTATAAAAATAAATTACTTTTAAAAACCCATGAAACAAAGACAGGGAAAGAGAGAGAAATTCTTACACAATTCGTTCCGGGGCTGTGATGCAACCTGGATTGACCATATCTAGACCCACAGCTGGATGAGACATAAGGGTGGACACTCTTGGGGCTGAGAGGTTTGGTGAGGTTGGGTGAGCAAACGCAGACCCTTTAAAGTAATACTGCGTGCTACCCATCGCATGGGTCCCAAATCTCCAGGTTCAAGGGCATCTTCCTACATCGAAAACATGCATGAGAAACCCAGAAGATGGTACACCGTGTGATGGGGAAAGGTTTCTAAAACGCACCTCATTTCTCATCTCCTTGTGCTCGGGTTCGCCATTCCAGCCACTTTACTAGCAACTTCCCTACTTGGAGCATCAGCACCTTTAACCTCCTGTTCCGTACAGGTTGCAATTTGTCCTGAGGATGAACGGGAAGACGGGGAACCAATGAGAGACTAGCTCTTGGTGTTGGGACAGGCACAGGTCACTCTATTTTCCCATCAGGAAGAAGAATTAGCCACAGGCTCAACCTGCCCCCCGGAACCAGAACAGGGCCTGAAGCCATCCTGCGCTTTTGCGGTCAGCTCCCAAAAAAGCGACTTGTAAAATGGAGCTTCAGGGCACTGCAATTCACAAACCTGCAGAGTTATAAATGATAACTCTCGTCCACAAATATATTGAGGGAAGGCAAAGAAGAGGATTTGAAATCAAGGCAGAATTGCAGGAAACAGATTTCAGGAGGTAGATTCGAATCGCCTTTAAAGCACATGAAAAGCGGCAAAACGTTGACAATGATACCCTTGGCCAAAAAGGGCGTATGCGTTTTTTCCTGAATACATTCAGGAAAAAACGCATACGCCCTTTTTGGCCAACCAAGCAACCTGGAAAGGCAAATCAGCGCTACAAAGAAGTCTCGCTTCCCATCGGTCAAAAGGGCCATGCTGAAAAAAGTGTCAAAACCAGAAATGCAAGACAGGCCATGGAGAAATGGGAGCCTTGCTACACTGATGGGCGGGATGTAAATTGCCAACAGCCACTCTAGAGAAGTGTACGGTGTGTCCTGAAACATCTAAAAAACACAGCTTAGAGAGCATAGGGCACTTCCATGCCTGGGGGGATAAAGTAGGAAAATTGAAAATCAGCAAGACACAAGCACCCCAAAGTTTAGGGCTGCTCTGTTGACAAGGACCTCCACTTCCTTCCACCTTAAATATCCCAGGAAAGCGAAAAATGGATAAAAAAGTTGTGGTCCTTATATACAATGGAATATCACTCAGCCATGAAATCAATGTCATAAGGCTAGTAGCAGCATGATGAGTGGATTTAGGTAAGACGATTCTAAGTGAAATAAGTCACACAGAAAAGGACACTTCTCATAAGGTGTCACTTATAGAGGGAATGTAAAAACCGTTACACTTGAACTGAATTACAAAACAGAACAGAGTCACACTTGCAGAAAACAAACTATGGCTGCTTAACGGGAAAGGTGAGGTGGGGTGATACATAAAACAAGAGTTTCAAATTAGCTCAGATACCGTTCCATAAACCCAATATGTAATAGACAAGACCTACTCCTTGCTCAGAGAACTGGACTCAACACGCCCGATTCACCGCACAAGAATATATCTGACTAGTAATAATCTTAAAACCTATGCATTGATATCTCTCTGTTAGTGTGTCAAGTGGGTGTAAAGCGGCATAAACACAGCCGTGAAAAGCAGCTAAACCCCATTATAAAAATAAATTACTTTTAAAAACCCATGAAACAAAGACAGGGAAAGAGAGAGAAATTCTTACACAATTCGTTCAGGGGCTGTGATGCAACCTGGATTGACCATATCTAGACCCACAGCTGGATGAGACATAAGGGTGGACACTCTTGGGGCTGAGAGGTTTGGTGAGGTTGGGTGAGCAAACGCAGACCCTTTAAAGTAATACTGCGTGCTACCCATCGCATGGGTCCCAAATCTCCAGGTTCAAGGGCATCTTCCTACATCGAAAACATGCATGAGAAACCCAGAAGATGGTACACCGTGTGATGGGGAAAGGTTTCTAAAACGCACCTCATTTCTCATCTCCTTGTGCTCGGGTTTGCCATTCCAGCCACTTTACTAGCAATCTCCCTACTTGGAGCCTCAGCACCTTTAACCTCCTGTTCCGTACAGGTTGCAATTTGTCCTGAGGATGAACGGGAAGACGGGGAACCAATGAGAGACTAGCTCTTGGTTTTGGGAGAGGCAGAGGTCACTCTATTTTCCCATCAGGAAGAAGAATTAACCACAGGCTCAGCCTGTCCCCCGGAACCAGAACAGGGCCTGAAGCCATCCTGCGCTTTTGCGGCCAGCTCCCAAAAAAGCGACTTGTAAAATGGAGCTTCAGGGCACTGCAATTCACAAACCTGCAGAGTTATAAATGATAACTCTCGTCCACAAATATATTGAGGGAAGGCAAAGAAGAGGATTTGAAATCAAGGCAGAATTGCAGGAAACAGATTTCAGGAGGTAGATTCGAATCGCCTTTAAAGCACATGAAAAGCGGCAAAACGTTGACAATGATGCCCTTGGCCAAAAATGGCGTATGCGTTTTTTCCTGAATATATTCAGGAAAAAACGCATGCGACCTTTTTGGCCAACCAAGCAACCTGGAAAGGCAAATAATCGCTACAAAGAAGTCTCGCTTCCCATCGGTCGAAAGGGCCATGCTGAAAAAAGGGTCAAAACCAGAAATGCAGGACAGGCCATGGAGAAATGGGAGCCTTGCTACACTGATGGGCGGGATGTAAATTGCCAACAGCCACTCTGGAGAAGGGTACGGTGTGTCCTGAAACATCTAAAAAACACAGCTTAGAGAGCATAGGGCACTTCCACGCATGGGGGGATAAAGTGGGAAAATTGAAAATCAGCAAGACACAAGCACCCCAAAGTTTAGGGCTGCTCTGTTGACAAGGACCTCCACTTCATTCCACCTTAAATATCCCAGGAAAGCGAAAAATGGATAAAAGAGTTGTGGTCCTTATGTACAATGGAATATCACTCAGCCATGAAATCAATGTCATAAGCCTAGTAGCAGCATGATGAGTGTATTTAGGTACGACGATTCTAAGTGAAATGAGTCACACAGAAAAGGACACTTCTCATAAGGTGTCACTTATAGAGGGAATGTAAAAAGAGTTACACTTGAACTGAATTACAAAACAGAACAGAGTCACACATGCAGAAAACACACTATGGCTGCTTAACGGGAAAGGTGAGGTGGGGTGATACATAAAACAAGAGTTTCAAATTAGCTCAGATACCGTTCCATAAACCCAATATGTTATAGACAAGACCTACTCCTTGCTCAGAGAACTGGATTCAACACGCCCGATTCACCGCACAAGAATATATCTGACTAGTAATAATCTTAAAACCTATGTATTGATATCTCTCCGTTAGTGTGTCAAGTGGGTGTAAAGCGGCATAAACACAGCCGTGAAAAGCAGCTAAACCCCATTATAAAAATAAATTACTTTTAAAAACCCATGAAACAAAGACAGGGAAAGAGAGAGAAATTCTTACACAATTCGTTCAGGGGCTGTGATGCAACCTGGATTGACCATACCTAGACCCACAGCTGGATGAGACATAAGGGTGGACACTCTTGGGGCTGAGAGGTTTGGTGAGGTTGGGTGAGCAAACGCAGACCCTTTAAAGTAATACTGCGTGCTACCCATCGCATGGGTCCCAAATCTCCAGGTTCAAGGGCATCTTCCTACATCGAAAACATGCATGAGAAACCCAGAAGATGGTACACCGTGTGATGGGGAAAGGTTTCTAAAACGCACCTCATTTCTCATCTCCTTGTGCTCGGGTTCGCCATTCCAGCCACTTTACTAGCAATCTCCCTACTTGGAGCCTCAGCACCTTTAACCTCCTGTTCCGTACAGGTTGCAATTTGTCCTGAGGATGAACGGGAAGACGGGGAACCAATGAGAGACTAGCTCTTGGTGTTGGGACAGGCACAGGTCACTCTATTTTCCCATCAGGAAGAAGAATTAACCACAGGCTCAGCCTGCCCCCCAGAACCAGAACAGGGCCTGAAGCCATCCTGCGCTTTTGCGGCCAGCTCCCAAAAAAGCGACTTGTAAAATGGAGCTTCAGGGCACTGCAATTCACAAACCTGCAGAGTTATAAATGATAACTCTCGTCCACAAATATATTGAGGGAAGGCAAAGAAGAGGATTTGAAATCAAGGCAGAATTGCAGGAAACAGATTTCAGGATGTAGATTCGAATCGCCTTTAAAGCACATGAAAAGCGGCAAAACGTTGACAATGATGCCCTTGGCCAAAAAGGGCGTATGCGTTTTTTCCTGAATATATTCAGGAAAAAACGCATACGCCCTTTTTGGCCAACCAAGCAACCTGGAAAGGCAAATCAGCGCTACAAAGAAGTCTCGCTTCCCATCGGTCAAAAGGGCTATGCTGAAAAAAGTGTCAAAACCAGAAATGCAGGACAGGCCATGGAGAAATGGGAGCCTTGCTACACTGATGGGCGGGATGTAAATTGCCAACAGCCACTCTGGAGAAGGGTACGGTGTGTCCTGAAACATCTAAAAAACACAGCTTAGAGAGCATAGGGCACTTCCACGCATGGGGGGATAAAGTGGGAAAACTGAAAATCAGCAAGACACAGGCACCCCAAAGTTTAGGGCTGCTCTGTTGACAAGGACCTCCACTTCATTCCACCTTAAATATCCCAGGAAAGCGAAAAATGGATAATAAAGTTGTGGTCCTTATGTACAATGGAATATCACTCAGCCATGAAATCAATGTCATAAGGCTAGTAGCAGCATGATGAGTGGATTTAGGTAAGACGATTCTAAGTGAATTAAGTCACACAGAAAAGGACACTTCTCATAAGGTGTCACTTATAGAGGGAATGTAAAAACCGTTACACTTGAACTGAATTACAAAACAGAACAGAGTCACACATGCAGAAAACAAACTATGGCTGCTTAACGGGAAAGGTGAGGTGGGGTGATACATAAAACAAGAGTTTCAAATTAGCTCAGATACCGTTCCATAAACCCAATATGTAATAGACAAGACCTACTCCTTGCTCAGAGAACTGGACTCAACACGCCCGATTCACCGCACAAGAATATTTCTGACTAGTAATAATCTTAAAACCTATGCATTGATATCTCTCTGTTAGTGTGTCAAGTGGGTGTAAAGCGGCATAAACACAGCCGTGAAAAGCAGCTAAACCCCATTATAAAAATAAATTACTTTTAAAAACCCATGAAACAAAGACAGGGAAAGAGAGAGAAATTCTTACACAATTCGTTCAGGGGCTGTGATGCAACCTGGATTGACCATATCTAGACCCACAGCTGGATGAGACATAAGGGTGGACACTCTTGGGGCTGAGAGGTTTGGTGAGGTTGGGTGAGCAAACGCAGACCCTTTAAAGTAATACTGCGTGCTACCCATCGCATGGGTCCCAAATCTCCAGGTTCAAGGGCATCTTCCTACATCGAAAACATGCATGAGAAACCCAGAAGATGGTACACCGTGTGATGGGGAAAGGTTTCTAAAACGCACCTCATTTCTCATCTCCTTGTGCTCGGGTTTGCCATTCCAGCCACTTTACTAGCAATCTCCCTACTTGGAGCCTCAGCACCTTTAACCTCCTGTTCCGTACAGGTTGCAATTTGTCCTGAGGATGAACGGGAAGACGGGGAACCAATGAGAGACTAGCTCTTGGTTTTGGGAGAGGCAGAGGTCACTCTATTTTCCCATCAGGAAGAAGAATTAACCACAGGCTCAGCCTGTCCCCCGGAACCAGAACAGGGCCTGAAGCCATCCTGCGCTTTTGCGGCCAGCTCCCAAAAAAGCGACTTGTAAAATGGAGCTTCAGGGCACTGCAATTCACAAACCTGCAGAGTTATAAATGATAACTCTCGTCCACAAATATATTGAGGGAAGGCAAAGAAGAGGATTTGAAATCAAGGCAGAATTGCAGGAAACAGATTTCAGGAGGTAGATTCGAATCGCCTTTAAAGCACATGAAAAGCGGCAAAACGTTGACAATGATGCCCTTGGCCAAAAATGGCGTATGCGTTTTTTCCTGAATATATTCAGGAAAAAACGCATGCGACCTTTTTGGCCAACCAAGCAACCTGGAAAGGCAAATAATCGCTACAAAGAAGTCTCGCTTCCCATCGGTCGAAAGGGCCATGCTGAAAAAAGGGTCAAAACCAGAAATGCAGGACAGGCCATGGAGAAATGGGAGCCTTGCTACACTGATGGGCGGGATGTAAATTGCCAACAGCCACTCTGGAGAAGGGTACGGTGTGTCCTGAAACATCTAAAAAACACAGCTTAGAGAGCATAGGGCACTTCCACGCATGGGGGGATAAAGTGGGAAAATTGAAAATCAGCAAGACACAAGCACCCCAAAGTTTAGGGCTGCTCTGTTGACAAGGACCTCCACTTCATTCCACCTTAAATATCCCAGGAAAGCGAAAAATGGATAAAAGAGTTGTGGTCCTTATGTACAATGGAATATCACTCAGCCATGAAATCAATGTCATAAACCTAGTAGCAGCATGATGAGTGTATTTAGGTACGACGATTCTAAGTGAAATAAGTCACACAGAAAAGGACACTTCTCATAAGGTGTCACTTATAGAGGGAATGTAAAAAGAGTTACACTTGAACTGAATTACAAAACAGAACAGAGTCACACATGCAGAAAACACACTATGGCTGCTTAACGGGAAAGGTGAGGTGGGGTGATACATAAAACAAGAGTTTCAAATTAGCTCAGATACCGTTCCATAAACCCAATATGTTATAGACAAGACCTACTCCTTGCTCAGAGAACTGGATTCAACACGCCCGATTCACCGCACAAGAATATATCTGACTAGTAATAATCTTAAAACCTATGTATTGATATCTCTCCGTTAGTGTGTCAAGTGGGTGTAAAGCGGCATAAACACAGCCGTGAAAAGCAGCTAAACCCCATTATAAAAATAAATTACTTTTAAAAACCCATGAAACAAAGACAGGGAAAGAGAGAGAAATTCTTACACAATTCGTTCAGGGGCTGTGATGCAACCTGGATTGACCATATCTAGACCCACAGCTGGATGAGACATAAGGGTGGACACTCTTGGGGCTGAGAGGTTTGGTGAGGTTGGGTGAGCAAACGCAGACCCTTTAAAGTAATACTGCGTGCTACCCATCGCATGGGTCCCAAATCTCCAGGTTCAAGGGCATCTTCCTACATCGAAAACATGCATGAGAAACCCAGAGGATGGTACACCGTGTGATGGGGAAAGGTTTCTAAAACGCACCTCATTTCTCATCTCCTTGTGCTCGGGTTCGCCATTCCAGCCACTTTACTAGCAATCTCCCTACTTGGAGCCTCAGCACCTTTAACCTCCTGTTCCGTACAGGTTGCAATTTGTCCTGAGGATGAACGGGAAGACGGGGAACCAATGAGAGACTAGCTCTTGGTGTTGGGACAGGCACAGGTCACTCTATTTTCCCATCAGGAAGAAGAATTAACCACAGGCTCAGCCTGCCCCCCAGAACCAGAACAGGGCCTGAAGCCATCCTGCGCTTTTGCGGCCAGCTCCCAAAAAAGCGACTTGTAAAATGGAGCTTCAGGGCACTGCAATTCACAAACCTGCAGAGTTATAAATGATAACTCTCGTCCACAAATATATTGAGGGAAGGCAAAGAAGAGGATTTGAAATCAAGGCAGAATTGCAGGAAACAGATTTCAGGATGTAGATTCGAATCGCCTTTAAAGCACATGAAAAGCGGCAAAACGTTGACAATGATGCCCTTGGCCAAAAAGGGCGTATGCGTTTTTTCCTGAATATATTCAGGAAAAAACGCATACGCCCTTTTTGGCCAACGAAGCAACCTGGAAAGGCAAATCAGCGCTACAAAGAAGTCTCGCTTCCCATCGGTCAAAAGGGCTATGCTGAAAAAAGTGTCAAAACCAGAAATGCAGGACAGGCCATGGAGAAATGGGAGCCTTGCTACACTGATGGGCGGGATGTAAATTGCCAACAGCCACTCTGGAGAAGGGTACGGTGTGTCCTGAAACATCTAAAAAACACAGCTTAGAGAGCATAGGGCACTTCCACGCATGGGGGGATAAAGTGGGAAAACTGAAAATCAGCAAGACACAGGCACCCCAAAGTTTAGGGCTGCTCTGTTGACAAGGACCTCCACTTCATTCCACCTTAAATATCCCAGGAAAGCGAAAAATGGATAAAAAAGTTGTGGTCCTTATGTACAATGGAATATCACTCAGCCATGAAATCAATGTCATAAGGCTAGTAGCAGCATGATGAGTGGATTTAGGTAAGACGATTCTAAGTGAATTAAGTCACACAGAAAAGGACACTTCTCATAAGGTGTCACTTATAGAGGGAATGTAAAAACCGTTACACTTGAACTGAATTACAAAACAGAACAGAGTCACACATGCAGAAAACAAACTATGGCTGCTTAACGGGAAAGGTGAGGTGGGGTGATACATAAAACAAGAGTTTAAATTAGCTCAGATACCGTTCCATAAACCCAATATGTTATAGACAAGACCTACTCCTTGCTCAGAGAACTGGACTCAACACGCCCGATTCACCACACAAGAATATATCTGACTAGTAATAATCTTAAAACCTATGTATTGATATCTCTCTGTTAGTGTGTCAAGTGGGTGTAAAGCGGCATAAACACAGCCGTGAAAAGCAGCTAAACCCCATTATAAAAATAAATTACTTTTAAAAACCCATTAAACAAAGACAGGGAAAGAGAGAGAAATTCTTACACAATTCGTTCAGGGGCTGTGATGCAACCTGGATTGACCATATCTAGACCCACAGCTGGATGAGACATAAGGGTGGACACTCTTGGGGCTGAGAGGTTTGGTGAGGTTGGGTGAGCAAACGCAGACCCTTTAAAGTAATACTGCGTGCTACCCATCGCATGGGTCCTAAATCTCCAGGTTCAAGGGCATCTTCCTACATCGAAAACATGCATGAGAAACCCAGAGGATGGTACACCGTGTGATGGGGAAAGGTTTCTAAAACGCACCTCATTTCTCATCTCCTTTTGCTCGGGTTCGCCATTCCAGCCACTTTACTAGCAATCTCCCTACTTGGAGCATCAGCACCTTTAAACTCCTGTTCCGTACAGGTTGCAATTTGTCCTGAGGATGAACGGGAAGACGGGGAACCAAGGAGAGACTAGCTCTTGGTGTTGGGACAGGCACAGGTCACTCTACTTTCCATCAGGAAGAAGAATTAACCACAGGCTCAGCCTGTCCCCCGGAACCAGAACAGGGCCTGAAGCCATCCTCCGCTTTTGCGGCCAGCTCCCAAAAAAGCGACTTGTAAAATGGAGCTTCAGGGCACTGCAATTCACAAACCTGCAGAGTTATAAATGATAACTCTCGTCCACAAGTATATTGAGGGAAGGCAAAGATGAGGATTTGAAATCAAGGCAGAATTGCAGGAAACAGATTTCAGGAGGTAGATTCGAATCGCCTTTAAAGCACATGAAAAGCGGCAAAACATTGACAATGATGCCCTTGGCCAAAAAGGGCGTATGCGTTTTTTCCTGAATATATTCAGGAAAAAACGCATGCGACATTTTTGGCCAACCAAGCAACCTGGAAAGGCAAATCATCGCTACAAAGAAGTCTCGCTTCCCATCGGTCGAAAGGGCCATGCTGAAAAAAGGGTCAAAACCAGAAATGCAGGACAGGCCATGGAGAAATGGGAGCCTTGCTACACTGATGGGCGGGATGTAAATTGCCAACAGCCACTCTGGAGAAGGGTACGGTGTGTCCTGAAACATCTAAAAAACACAGCTTAGAGAGCATAGGGCACTTCCACGCATGGGGGGATAAAGTGGGAAAATTGAAAATCAGCAAGACACAAGCACCCCAATGTTTAGGGCTGCTCTGTTGACAAGGACCTCCACTTCATTCCACCTTAAATATCCCAGGAAAGCGAAAAATGGATAAAAGAGTTGTGGTCCTTATGTACAATGGAATATCACTCAAGCCATGAAATCAATGTCATAAGCCTAGTAGCAGCATGATGAGTGTATTTAGGTACGACGATTCTAAGTGAAATAAGTCACACAGAAAAGGACACTTCTCATAAGGTGTCACTTATAGAGGGAATGTAAAAAGAGTTACACTTGAACTGAATTACAAAACAGAACAGAGTCACACATGCAGAAAACACACTATGGCTGCTTAACGGGAAAGGTGAGGTGGGGTGATACATAAAACAAGAGTTTCAAATTAGCTCAGATACCGTTCCATAAACCCAATATGTTATAGACAAGACCTACTCCTTGCTCAGAGAACTGGATTCAACACGCCCGATTCACCGCACAAGAATATATCTGACTAGTAATAATCTTAAAACCTATGTATTGATATCTCTCTGTTAGTGTGTCAAGTGGGTGTAAAGCGGCATAAACACAGCCGTGAAAAGCAGCTAAACCCCATTATAAAAATAAATTACTTTTAAAAACCCATGAAACAAAGACAGGGAAAGAGAGAGAAATTCTTACACAATTCGTTCAGGGGCTGTGATGCAACCTGGATTGACCATATCTAGACCCACAGCTGGATGAGACATAAGGGTGGACACTCTTGGGGCTGAGAGGTTTGGTGAGGTTGGGTGAGCAAACGCAGACCCTTTAAAGTAATACTGCGTGCTACCCATCGCATGGGTCCCAAATCTCCAGGTTCAAGGGCATCTTCCTACATCGAAAACATGCATGAGAAACCCAGAAGATGGTACACTGTGTGATGGGGAAAGGTTTCTAAAACGCACCTCATTTCTCATCTCCTTGTGCTCGGGTTCGCCATTCCAGCCACTTTACTAGCAATCTCCCTACTTGGAGCCTCAGCACCTTTAACCTCCTGTTCCGTACAGGTTGCAATTTGTCCTGAGGATGAACGGGAAGACGGGGAACCAATGAGAGACTAGCTCTTGGTGTTGGGACAGGCACAGGTCACTGTATTTTCCCATCAGGAAGAAGAATTAACCACAGGCTCAGCCTGCCCCCCAGAACCAGAACACGGCCTGAAGCCATCCTGCGCTTTTGCGGCCAGCTCCCAAAAAGGCGACTTGTAAAATGGAGCTTCAGGGCACTGCAATTCACAAACCTGCAGAGTTATAAATGATAACTCTCGTCCACAAATATATTGAGGGAAGGCAAAGAAGAGGATTTGAAATCAAGGCAGAATTGCAGGAAACAGATTTCAGGAGGTAGATTCGAATCGCCTTTAAAGCACATGAAAAGCGGCAAAACGTTGACAATGATGCCCTTGGCCAAAAAGGGCGTATGCGTTTTTTCCTGAATATATTCAGGAAAAAACGCATGCGACCTTTTTGTCCAACCAAGCAACCTGGAAAGGCAAATCATCGCTACAAAGAAGTCTCGCTTCCCATCGGTCGAAAGGGCCATGCTGAAAAAAGGGTCAAAACCAGAAATGCAGGACAGGCCATGGAGAAATGGGAGCCTTGCTACACTGATGGGCGGGATGTAAATTGCCAACAGCCACTCTGGAGAAGGGTACGGTGTGTCCTGAAACATCTAAAAAACACAGCTTAGAGAGCATAGGGCACTTCCACGCATGGGGGGATAAAGTGGGAAAATTGAAAATCAGCAAGACACAAGCACCCCAATGTTTAGGGCTGCTCTGTTGACAAGGACCTCCACTTCATTCCACCTTAAATATCCCAGGAAAGCGAAAAATGGATAAAAGAGTTGTGGTCCTTATGTACAATGGAATATCACTCAAGCCATGAAATCAATGTCATAAGCCTAGTAGCAGCATGATGAGTGGATTTAGGTACGACGATTCTAAGTGAAATAAGTCAGACAGAAAAGGACACTTCTCATAAGGTGTCACTTACAGAGGGAATGTAAAAAGAGTTACACTTGAACTGAATTACAAAACAGAACAGAGTCACACATGCAGAAAACACACTATGGCTGCTTAACGGGAAAGGTGAGGTGGGGTGATACATAAAACAAGAGTTTCAAATTAGCTCAGATACCGTTCCATAAACCCAATATGTTATAGACAAGACCTACTCCTTGCTCAGAGAACTGGATTCAACACGCCCGATTCACCGCACAAGAATATATCTGACTAGTAATCATCTTAAAACCTATGTATTGATATCTCTCTGTTAGTGTGTCAAGTGGGTGTAAAGCGGCATAAACACAGCCGTGAAAAGCAGCTAAACCCCATTATAAAAATAAATTACTTTTAAAAACCCATGAAACAAAGACAGGGAAAGAGAGAGAAATTCTTACACAATTCGTTCAGGGGTTGTGATGCAACCTGGATTGACCATATCTAGACCCACAGCTTGATGAGATATAAGGGTGGACACTCTTGGGGCTGAGAGGTTTGGTGAGGTTGGGTGAGCAAACGCAGACCCTTTAAAGTAATACTGCGTGCTACCCATCGCATGGGTCCCAAATCTCCAGGTTCAAGGGCATCTTCCTACATCGAAAACATGCATGAGAAACCCAGAAGATGGTACACCGTGTGATGGGGAAAGGTTTCTAAAACGCACCTCATTTCTCATCTCCTTGTGCTCGGGTTCGCCATTCCAGCCACTTTACTAGCAATCTCCCTACTTGGAGCATCAGGACCTTTAACCTCCTGTTCCGTACAGGTTGCAATTTGTCCTGAGGATGAACGGGAAGACGGGGAACCAATGAGAGACTAGCTCTTGGTGTTGGGACAGGCACAGGTCACTCTATTTTCCCATCAGGAAGAAGAATTAACCACAGGCTCAGCCTGCCCCCCAGAACCAGAACAGGGCCTGAAGCCATCCTGTGCTTTTGCGGCCAGCTCCCAAAAAAGCGACTTGTAAAATGGAGCTTCAGGGCACTGCAATTCACAAACCTGCAGAATTATAAATGATAACTCTCGTCCACAAATATATTGAGGGAAGGCAAAGAAGAGGATTTGAAATCAAGGCAGAATTGCAGGAAACAGATTTCAGGATGTAGATTCGAATCGCCTTTAAAGCACATGAAAAGCGGCAAAACGTTGACAATGATGCCCTTGGCCAAAAAGGGCGTATGCGTTTTTTCCTGAATATATTCAGGAAAAAACGCATACGCCCTTTTTGGCCAACCAAGCAACCTGGAAAGGCAAATCAGCGCTACAAAGAAGTCTCGCTTCCCATCGGTCAAAAGGGCTATGCTGAAAAAAGTGTCAAAACCAGAAATGCAGGACAGGCCATGGAGAAATGGGAGCCTTGCTACACTGATGGGCGGGATGTAAATTGCCAACAGCCACTCTGGAGAAGGGTACGGTGTATCCTGAAACATCTAAAAAACACAGCTTAGAGAGCATAGGGCACTTCCACGCATGGGGGGATAAAGTGGGAAAACTGAAAATCAGCAAGACACAGGCACCCCAAAGTTTAGGGCTGCTCTGTTGACAAGGACCTCCACTTCATTCCACCTTAAATATCCCAGGAAAGCGAAAAATGGATAAAAAAGTTGTGGTCCTTATGTACAATGGAATATCACTCAGCCATGAAATCAATGTCATAAGGCTAGTAGCAGCATGATGAGTGGATTTAGGTAAGACGATTCTAAGTGAAATAAGTCACACAGAAAAGGACACTTCTCATAAGGTGTCACTTACAGAGGGAATGTAAAAACCGTTACACTTGAACTGAATTACAAAACAGAACAGAGTCACACATGCAGAAAACAAACTATGGCTGCTTAACGGGAAAGGTGAGGTGGGGTGATACATAAAACAAGAGTTTCAAATTAGCTCAGATACCGTTCCATAAACCCAATATGTAATAGACAAGACCTACTCCTTGCTCAGAGAACTGGACTCAACACGCCCGATTCACCGCACAAGAATATATCTGACTAGTAATAATCTTAAAACCTATGCATTGATATCTCTCTGTTAGTGTGTCAAGTGGGTGTAAAGCGGCATAAACACAGCCGTGAAAAGCAGCTAAACCCCATTATAAAAATAAATTACTTTTAAAAACCCATGAAACAAAGACAGGGAAAGAGAGAGAAATTCTTACACAATTCGTTCAGGGGCTGTGATGCAACCTGGATTGACCATATCTAGACCCACAGCTGGATGAGACATAAGGGTGGACACTCTTGGGGCTGAGAGGTTTGGTGAGGTTGGGTGAGCAAACGCAGACCCTTTAAAGTAATACTGCGTGCTACCCATCGCATGGGTCCCAAATCTCCAGGTTCAAGGGCATCTTCCTACATCGAAAACATGCATGAGAAACCCAGAAGATGGTACACCGTGTGATGGGGAAAGGTTTCTAAAACGCACCTCATTTCTCATCTCCTTGTGCTCGGGTTTGCCATTCCAGCCACTTTACTAGCAATCTCCCTACTTGGAGCCTCAGCACCTTTAACCTCCTGTTCCGTACAGGTTGCAATTTGTCCTGAGGATGAACGGGAAGACGGGGAACCAATGAGAGACTAGCTCTTGGTTTTGGGAGAGGCAGAGGTCACTCTATTTTCCCATCAGGAAGAAGAATTAACCACAGGCTCAGCCTGTCCCCCGGAACCAGAAGAGGGCCTGAAGCCATCCTGCGCTTTTGCGGCCAGCTCCCAAAAAAGCGACTTGTAAAATGGAGCTTCAGGGCACTGCAATTCACAAACCTGCAGAGTTATAAATGATAACTCTCGTCCACAAATATATTGAGGGAAGGCAAAGAAGAGGATTTGAAATCAAGGCAGAATTGCAGGAAACAGATTTCAGGAGGTAGATTCGAATCGCCTTTAAAGCACATGAAAAGCGGCAAAACGTTGACAATGATGCCCTTGGCCAAAAATGGCGTATGCGTTTTTTCCTGAATATATTCAGGAAAAAACGCATGCGACCTTTTTGGCCAACCAAGCAACCTGGAAAGGCAAATCATCGCTACAAAGAAGTCTCGCTTCCCATCGGTCGAAAGGGCCATGCTGAAAAAAGGGTCAAAACCAGAAATGCAGGACAGGCCATGGAGAAATGGGAGCCTTGCTACACTGATGGGCGGGATGTAAATTGCCAACAGCCACTCTGGAGAAGGGTACGGTGTGTCCTGAAACATCTAAAAAACACAGCTTAGAGAGCATAGGGCACTTCCACGCATGGGGGGATAAAGTGGGAAAATTGAAAATCAGCAAGACACAAGCACCCCAAAGTTTAGGGCTGCTCTGTTGACAAGGACCTCCACTTCATTCCACCTTAAATATCCCAGGAAAGCGAAAAATGGATAAAAGAGTTGTGGTCCTTATGTACAATGGAATATCACTCAGCCATGAAATCAATGTCATAAGGCTAGTAGCAGCATGATGAGTGGATTTAGGTACGACGATTCTAAGTGAAATAAGTCACACAGAAAAGGACACTTCTCATAAGGTGTCACTTATAGAGGGAATGTAAAAACCGTTACACTTGAACTGAATTACAAAACAGAACAGAGTCACACATGCAGAAAACACACTATGGCTGCTTAACGGGAAAGGTGAGGTGGGGTGATACATAAAACAAGAGTTTCAAATTAGCTCAGATACCGTTCCATAAACCCAATATGTTATAGACAAGACCTACTCCTTGCTCAGAGAACTGGACTCAACACGCCCGATTCACCGCACAAGAATATATCTGACTAGTAATAATCTTAAAACCTATGTATTGATATCTCTCTGTTAGTGTGTCAAGTGGGTGTAAAGCGGCATAAACACAGCCGTGAAAAGCAGCTAAACCCCATTATAAAAATAAATTACTTTTAAAAACCCATGAAACAAAGACAGGGAAAGAGAGAGAAATTCTTACACAATTCGTTCAGGGGCTGTGATGCAACCTGGATTGACCATATCTAGACCCACAGCTGGATGAGACATAAGGGTGGACACTCTTGGGGCTGAGAGGTTTGGTGAGGTTGGGTGAGCAAACGCAGACCCTTTAAAGTAATACTGCGTGCTACCCATCGCATGGGTCCCAAATCTCCAGGTTCAAGGGCATCTTCCTACATCGAAAACATGCATGAGAAACCCAGAAGATGGTACACCCTGTGATGGGGAAAGGTTTCTAAAACGCACCTCATTTCTCATCTCCTTGTGCTCGGGTTCGCCATTCCAGCCACTTTACTAGCAATCTCCCTACTTGGAGCCTCAGCACCTTTAACCTCCTGTTCCGTACAGGTTGCAATTTGTCCTGAGGATGAACGGGAAGACGGGGAACCAATGAGAGACTAGCTCTTGGTGTTGGGACAGGCAGAGGTCACTCTATTTTCCCATCAGGAAGAAGAATTAACCACAGGCTCAGCCTACCCCCCGGAACCAGAAGAGGGCCTGAAGCCATCCTGCGCTTTTGCGGCCAGCTCCCAAAAAAGCGACTTGTAAAATGGAGCTTCAGGGCACTGCAATTCACAAACCTGCAGAGATATAAATGATAACTCTCGTCCACAAATATATTGAGGGAAGGCAAAGAAGAGGATTTGAAATCAAGGCAGAATTGCAGGAAACAGATTTCAGGAGGTAGATTCGAATCGCCTTTAAAGCACATGAAAAGCGGCAAAACGTTGACAATGATGCCCTTGGCCAAAAATGGCGTATGCGTTTTTTCCTGAATATATTCAGGAAAAAACTCATGCGACCTTTTTGGCCAACCAAGCAACCTGGAAAGGCAAATCATCGCTACAAAGAAGTCTCGCTTCCCATCGGTCGAAAGGGCCATGCTGAAAAAAGGGTCAAAACCAGAAATGCAGGACAGGCCATGGAGAAATGGGAGCCTTGCTACACTGATGGGCGGGATGTAAATTGCCAACAGCCACTCTGGAGAAGGGTACGGTGTGTCCTGAAACATCTAAAAAACACAGCTTAGAGAGCATAGGGCACTTCCACGCATGGGGGGATAAAGTGGGAAAATTGAAAATCAGCAAGACACAAGCACCCCAAAGTTTAGGGCTGCTCTGTTGACAAGGACCTCCACTTCATTCCACCTTAAATATCCCAGGAAAGCGAAAAATGGATAAAAGAGTTGTGGTCCTTATGTACAATGGAATATCACTCAGCCATGAAATCAATGTCATAAGGCTAGTAGCAGCATGATGAGTGGATTTAGGTACGACGATTCTAAGTGAAATAAGTCACACAGAAAAGGACACTTCTCATAAGGTGTCACTTATAGAGGGAATGTAAAAACCGTTACACTTGAACTGAATTACAAAACAGAACAGAGTCACACATGCAGAAAACACACTATGGCTGCTTAACGGGAAAGGTGAGGTGGGGTGATACATAAAACAAGAGTTTCAAATTAGCTCAGATACCGTTCCATAAACCCAATATGTTATAGATAAGACCTACTCCTTGCTCAGAGAACTGGACTCAACACGCCCGATTCACCGCACAAGAATATATCTGACTAGTAATAATCTTAAAACCTATGTATTGATATCTCTCTGTTAGTGTGTCAAGTGGGTGTAAAGCGGCATAAACACAGCCGTGAAAAGCAGCTAAACCCCATTATAAAAATAAATTACTTTTAAAAACCCATGAAACAAAGACAGGGAAAGAGAGAGAAATTCTTACACAATTCGTTCAGGGGCTGTGATGCAACCTGGATTGACCATATCTAGACCCACAGCTGGATGAGACATAAGGGTGGACACTCTTGGGGCTGAGAGGTTTGGTGAGGTTGGGTGAGCAAACGCAGACCCTTTAAAGTAATACTGCGTGCTACCCATCGCATGGGTCCCAAATCTCCAGGTTCAAGGGCATCTTCCTACATCGAAAACATGCATGAGAAACCCAGAAGATGGTACACCCTGTGATGGGGAAAGGTTTCTAAAACGCACCTCATTTCTCATCTCCTTGTGCTCGGGTTCGCCATTCCAGCCACTTTACTAGCAATCTCCCTACTTGGAGCCTCAGCACCTTTAACCTCCTGTTCCGTACAGGTTGCAATTTGTCCTGAGGATGAACGGGAAGAAGGGGAACCAATGAGAGACTAGCTCTTGGTGTTGGGACAGGCAGAGGTCACTCTATTTTCCCATCAGGAAGAAGAATTAACCACAGGCTCAGCCTACCCCCCGGAACCAGAAGAGGGCCTGAAGCCATCCTGCGCTTTTGCGGCCAGCTCCCAAAAAAGCGACTTGTAAAATGGAGCTTCAGGGCACTGCAATTCACAAACCTGCAGAGATATAAATGATAACTCTCGTCCACAAATATATTGAGGGAAGGCAAAGAAGAGGATTTGAAATCAAGGCAGAATTGCAGGAAACAGATTTCAGGAGGTAGATTCGAATCGCCTTTAAAGCACATGAAAAGCGGCAAAACGTTGACAATGATGCCCTTGGCCAAAAAGGGCGCATGCGTTTTTTCCTGAATATATTCAGGAAAAAACGCATACGCCCTTTTTGGCCAACCAAGCAACCTGGAAAGGCAAATCATCGCTACAAAGAAGTCTCGCTTCCCATCGGTCGAAAGGGCCATGCTGAAAAAAGGGTCAAAACCAGAAATGCAGGACAGGCCATGGAGAAATGGGAGCCTTGCTACACTGATGGGCGGGATGTAAATTGCCAACAGCCACTCTGGAGAAGGGTACGGTGTGTCCTGAAACATCTAAAAAACACAGCTTAGAGAGCATAGGGCACTTCCACGCATGGGGGGATAAAGTGGGAAAATTGAAAATCAGCAAGACACAAGCACCCCAAAGTTTAGGGCTGCTCTGTTGACAAGGACCTCCACTTCATTCCACCTTAAATATCCCAGGAAAGCGAAAAATGGATAAAAGAGTTGTGGTCCTTATGTACAATGGAATATCACTCAGCCATGAAATCAATGTCATAAGGCTAGTAGCAGCATGATGAGTGGATTTAGGTACGACGATTCTAAGTGAAATAAGTCACACAGAAAAGGACACTTCTCATAAGGTGTCACTTATAGAGGGAATGTAAAAACCGTTACACTTGAACTGAATTACAAAACAGAACAGAGTCACACATGCAGAAAACACACTATGGCTGCTTAACGGGAAAGGTGAGGTGGGGTGATACATAAAACAAGAGTTTCAAATTAGCTCAGATACCGTTCCATAAACCCAATATGTTATAGACAAGACCTACTCCTTGCTCAGAGAACTGGACTCAACACGCCCGATTCACCGCACAAGAATATATCTGACTAGTAATAATCTTAAAACCTATGTATTGATATCTCTCTGTTAGTGTGTCAAGTGGGTGTAAAGCGGCATAAACACAGCCGTGAAAAGCAGCTAAACCCCATTATAAAAATAAATTACTTTTAAAAACCCATGAAACAAAGACAGGGAAAGAGAGAGAAATTCTTACACAATTCGTTCAGGGGCTGTGATGCAACCTGGATTGACCATATCTAGACCCACAGCTGGATGAGACATAAGGGTGGACACTCTTGGGGCTGAGAGGTTTGGTGAGGTTGGGTGAGCAAACGCAGACCCTTTAAAGTAATACTGCGTGCTACCCATCGCATGGGTCCCAAATCTCCAGGTTCAAGGGCATCTTCCTACATCGAAAACATGCATGAGAAACCCAGAAGATGGTACACCCTGTGATGGGGAAAGGTTTCTAAAACGCACCTCATTTCTCATCTCCTTGTGCTCGGGTTCGCCATTCCAGCCACTTTACTAGCAATCTCCCTACTTGGAGCCTCAGCACCTTTAACCTCCTGTTCCGTACAGGTTGCAATTTGTCCTGAGGATGAACGGGAAGACGGGGAACCAATGAGAGACTAGCTCTTGGTGTTGGGACAGGCAGAGGTCACTCTATTTTCCCATCAGGAAGAAGAATTAACCACAGGCTCAGCCTACCCCCCGGAACCAGAAGAGGGCCTGAAGCCATCCTGCGCTTTTGCGGCCAGCTCCCAAAAAAGCGACTTGTAAAATGGAGCTTCAGGGCACTGCAATTCACAAACCTGCAGAGATATAAATGATAACTCTCGTCCACAAATATATTGAGGGAAGGCAAAGAAGAGGATTTGAAATCAAGGCAGAATTGCAGGAAACAGATTTCAGGAGGTAGATTCGAATCGCCTTTAAAGCACATGAAAAGCGGCAAAACGTTGACAATGATGCCCTTGGCCAAAAAGGGCGCATGCGTTTTTTCCTGAATATATTCAGGAAAAAACGCATACGCCCTTTTTGGCCAACCAAGCAACCTGGAAAGGCAAATCAGCGCTACAAAGAAGTCTCGCTTCCCATCGGTCAAAAGGGCCATGCTGAAAAAAGTGTCAAAACCAGAAATGCAGGACAGGCCATGGAGAAATGGGAGCCTTGCTACACTGATGGGCGGGATGTAAATTGCCAACAGCCACTCTGGAGAAGGGTACGGTGTGTCCTGAAACATCTAAAAAACACAGCTTAGAGAGCATAGGGCACTTCCACGCATGGGGGGATAAAGTGGGAAAATTGAAAATCAGCAAGACACAAGCACCCCAAAGTTTAGGGCTGCTCTGTTGACAAGGACCTCCACTTCATTCCACCTTAAATATCCCAGGAAAGCGAAAAATGGATAAAAGAGTTGTGGTCCTTATGTACAATGGAATATCACTCAGCCATGAAATCAATGTCATAAGGCTAGTAGCAGCATGATGAGTGGATTTAGGTAAGACGATTCTAAGTGAAATAAGTCACACAGAAAAGGACACTTCTCATAAGGTGTCACTTATAGAGGGAATGTAAAAACCGTTACACTTGAACTGAATTACAAAACAGAACAGAGTCACACATGCAGAAAACACACTATGGCTGCTTAACGGGAAAGGTGAGGTGGGGTGATACATAAAACAAGAGTTTAAATTAGCTCAGATACCGTTCCATAAACCCAATATGTTATAGACAAGACCTACTCCTTGCTCAGAGAACTGGTCTCAACACGTCCGATTCACCGCACAAGAATATATCTGACTAGTAATCATCTTAAAACCTATGTATTGATATCTCTCTGTTAGTGTGTCAAGTGGGTGTAAAGCGGCATAAACACAGCCGTGAAAAACAGCTAAACCCCATTATAAAAATAAATTACTTTTAAAAACCCATGAAACAAAGACAGGGAAAGAGAGAGAAATTCTTACACAATTCGTTCAGGGGCTGTGATGCAACCTGGATTGACCATATCTAGACCCACAGCTGGATGAGACATAAGGGTGGACACTCTTGGGGCTGAGAGGTTTGGTGAGGTTGGGGGAGCAAACGCAGACCCTTTAAAGTAATACTGCGTGCTACCCATCGCATGGGTCCCAAATCTCCAGGTTCAAGGGCATCTTCCTACATCGAAAACATGCATGAGAAACCCAGAAGATGGTACACCCTGTGATGGGGAAAGGTTTCTAAAACGCACCTCATTTCTCATCTCCTTGTGCTCGGGTTCGCCATTCCAGCCACTTTACTAGCAATCTCCCTACTTGGAGCCTCAGCACCTTTAACCTCCTGTTCCGTACAGGTTGCAATTTGTCCTGAGGATGAACGGGAAGACGGGGAACCAATGAGAGACTAGCTCTTGGTGTTGGGACAGGCAGAGGTCACTCTATTTTCCCATCAGGAAGAAGAATTAACCACAGGCTCAGCCTACCCCCCGGAACCAGAAGAGGGCCTGAAGCCATCCTGCGCTTTTGCGGCCAGCTCCCAAAAAAGCGACTTGTAAAATGGAGCTTCAGGGCACTGCAATTCACAAACCTGCAGAGATATAAATGATAACTCTCGTCCACAAATATATTGAGGGAAGGCAAAGAAGAGGATTTGAAATCAAGGCAGAATTGCAGGAAACAGATTTCAGGAGGTAGATTCGAATCGCCTTTAAAGCACATGAAAAGCGGCAAAACGTTGACAATGATGCCCTTGGCCAAAAAGGGCGCATGCGTTTTTTCCTGAATATATTCAGGAAAAAACGCATACGCCCTTTTTGGCCAACCAAGCAACCTGGAAAGGCAAATCAGCGCTACAAAGAAGTCTCGCTTCCCATCGGTCAAAAGGGCCATGCTGAAAAAAGTGTCAAAACCAGAAATGCAGGACAGGCCATGGAGAAATGGGAGCCTTGCTACACTGATGGGCGGGATGTAAATTGCCAACAGCCACTCTGGAGAAGGGTACGGTGTGTCCTGAAACATCTAAAAAACACAGCTTAGAGAGCATAGGGCACTTCCACGCATGGGGGGATAAAGTGGGAAAATTGAAAATCAGCAAGACACAAGCACCCCAAAGTTTAGGGCTGCTCTGTTGACAAGGACCTCCACTTCATTCCACCTTAAATATCCCAGGAAAGCGAAAAATGGATAAAAGAGTTGTGGTCCTTATGTACAATGGAATATCACTCAGCCATGAAATCAATGTCATAAGGCTAGTAGCAGCATGATGAGTGGATTTAGGTAAGACGATTCTAAGTGAAATAAGTCACACAGAAAAGGACACTTCTCATAAGGTGTCACTTATAGAGGGAATGTAAAAACCGTTACACTTGAACTGAATTACAAAACAGAACAGAGTCACACATGCAGAAAACACACTATGGCTGCTTAACGGGAAAGGTGAGGTGGGGTGATACATAAAACAAGAGTTTAAATTAGCTCAGATACCGTTCCATAAACCCAATATGTTATAGACAAGACCTACTCCTTGCTCAGAGAACTGGTCTCAACACGTCCGATTCACCGCACAAGAATATATCTGACTAGTAATCATCTTAAAACCTATGTATTGATATCTCTCTGTTAGTGTGTCAAGTGGGTGTAAAGCGGCATAAACACAGCCGTGAAAAACAGCTAAACCCCATTATAAAAATAAATTACTTTTAAAAACCCATGAAACAAAGACAGGGAAAGAGAGAGAAATTCTTACACAATTCGTTCAGGGGCTGTGATGCAACCTGGATTGACCATATCTAGACCCACAGCTGGATGAGACATAAGGGTGGACACTCTTGGGGCTGAGAGGTTTGGTGAGGTTGGGTGAGCAAACGCAGACCCTTTAAAGTAATACTGCGTGCTACCCATCGCATGGGTCCCAAATCTCCAGGTTCAAGGGCATCTTCCTACATCGAAAACATGCATGAGAAACCCAGAAGATGGTACACCGTGTGATGGGGAAAGGTTTCTAAAACGCACCTCATTTCTCATCTCCTTGTGCTCGGGTTCGCCATTCCAGCCACTTTACTAGCAATCTCCCTACTTGGAGCATCAGCACCTTTAACCTCCTGTTCCGTACAGGTTGCAATTTGTCCTGAGGATGAACGGGAAGACGGGGAACCAATGAGAGACTAGCTCTTGGTGTTGGGACAGGCACAGTTCACTCTACTTTACATCAGGAAGAAGAATTAACCACAGGCTCAGCCTGTCCCCCGGAACCAGAAGAGGGCCTGAAGCCATCCTGCGCTTTTGCGGCCAGCTCCCAAAAAAGCGACTTGTAAAATGGAGCTTCAGGGCACTGCAATTCACAAACCTGCAGAGTTATAAATGATAACTCTCGTCCACAAATATATTGAGGGAAGGCAAAGAAGAGGATTTGAAATCAAGGCAGAATTGCAGGAAACAGATTTCAGGAGGTAGATTCGAATCGCCTTTAAAGCACATGAAAAGCGGCAAAACGTTGACAATGATGCCCTTGGCCAAAAAGGGCGTATGCGTTTTTTCCTGAATATATTCAGGAAAAAACGCATGCGACCTTTTTGGCCAACCAAGCAACCTGGAAAGGCAAATCATCGCTACAAAGAAGTCTCGCTTCCCATCGGTCGAAAGGGCCATGCTGAAAAAAGGGTCAAAACCAGAAATGCAGGACAGGCCATGGAGAAATGGGAGCCTTGCTACACTGATGGGCGGGATGTAAATTGCCAACAGCCACTCTGGAGAAGGGTACGGTGTGTCCTGAAACATCTAAAAAACACAGCTTAGAGAGCATAGGGCACTTCCACGCATGGGGGGATAAAGTGGGAAAATTGAAAATCAGCAAGACACAAGCACCCCAAAGTTTAGGGCTGCTCTGTTGACAAGGACCTCCACTTCATTCCACCTTAAATATCCCAGGAAAGCGAAAAATGGATAAAAGAGTTGTGGTCCTTATGTACAATGGAATATCACTCAGCCATGAAATCAATGTCATAAGGCTAGTAGCAGCATGATGAGTGGATTTAGGTACGACGATTCTAAGTGAAATAAGTCACACAGAAAAGGACACTTCTCATAAGGTGTCACTTATAGAGGGAATGTAAAAACCGTTACACTTGAACTGAATTACAAAACAGAACAGAGTCACACATGCAGAAAACACACTATGGCTGCTTAACGGGAAAGGTGAGGTGGGGTGATACATAAAACAAGAGTTTCAAATTAGCTCAGATACCGTTCCATAAACCCAATATGTAATAGACAAGACCTACTCCTTGCTCAGAGAACTGGACTCAACACGCCCGATTCACCGCACAAGAATATATCTGACTAGTAATAATCTTAAAACCTATGTATTGATATCTCTCTGTTAGTGTGTCAAGTGGGTGTAAAGCGGCATAAACACAGCCGTGAAAAGCAGCTAAACCCCATTATAAAAATAAATTACTTTTAAAAACCCATGAAACAAAGACAGGGAAAGAGAGAGAAATTCTTACACAATTCGTTCAGGGGCTGTGATGCAACCTGGATTGACCATATCTAGACCCACAGCTGGATGAGACATAAGGGTGGACACTCTTGGGGCTGAGAGGTTTGGTGAGGTTGGGTGAGCAAACGCAGACCCTTTAAAGTAATACTGCGTGCTACCCATCGCATGGGTCCCAAATCTCCAGGTTCAAGGGCATCTTCCTACATCGAAAACATGCATGAGAAACCCAGAAGATGGTACACCGTGTGATGGGGAAAGGTTTCTAAAACGCACCTCATTTCTCATCTCCTTGTGCTCGGGTTCGCCATTCCAGCCACTTTACTAGCAATCTCCCTACTTGGAGCATCAGCACCTTTAACCTCCTGTTCCGTACAGGTTGCAATTTGTCCTGAGGATGAACGGGAAGACGGGGAACCAATGAGAGACTAGCTCTTGGTGTTGGGACAGGCAGAGGTCACTCTACTTTCCATCAGGAAGAAGAATTAACCACAGGCTCAGCCTGTCCCCCGGAACCAGAACAGGGCCTGAAGCCATCCTGCGCTTTTGCGGCCAGCTCCCAAAAAAGCGACTTGTAAAATGGAGCTTCAGGGCACTGCAATTCACAAACCTGCAGAGTTATAAATGATAACTCTCGTCCACAAATATATTGAGGGAAGGCAAAGAAGAGGATTTGAAATCAAGGCAGAATTGCAGGAAACAGATTTCAGGAGGTAGATTCGAATCGCCTTTAAACCACATGAAAAGCGGCAAAACGTTGACAATGATGCCCTTGGCCAAAAAGGGCGTATGCGTTTTTTCCTGAATATATTCAGGAAAAAACGCATGCGACCTTTTTGGCCAACCAAGCAACCTGGAAAGGCAAATCATCGCTACAAAGAAGTCTCGCTTCCCATCGGTCGAAAGGGCCATGCTGAAAAAAGGGTCAAAACCAGAAATGCAGGACAGGCCATGGAGAAATGGGAGCCTTGCTACACTGATGGGCGGGATGTAAATTGCCAACAGCCACTCTGGAGAAGGGTACGGTGTGTCCTGAAACATCTAAAAAACACAGCTTAGAGAGCATAGGGCACTTCCACGCATGGGGGGATAAAGTGGGAAAATTGAAAATCAGCAAGACACAAGCACCCCAAAGTTTAGGGCTGCTCTGTTGACAAGGACCTCCACTTCATTCCACCTTAAATATCCCAGGAAAGCGAAAAATGGATAAAAGAGTTGTGGTCCTTATGTACAATGGAATATCACTCAAGCCATGAAATCAATGTCATAAGCCTAGTAGCAGCATGATGAGTGTATTTAGGTACGACGATTCTAAGTGAAATAAGTCACACAGAAAAGGACACTTCTCATAAGGTGTCACTTATAGAGGGAATGTAAAAAGAGTTACACTTGAACTGAATTACAAAACAGAACAGAGTCACACATGCAGAAAACACACTATGGCTGCTTAACGGGAAAGGTGAGGTGGGGTGATACATAAAACAAGAGTTTCAAATTAGCTCAGATACCGTTCCATAAACCCAATATGTTATAGACAAGACCTACTCCTTGCTCAGAGAACTGGATTCAACACGCCCGATTCACCGCACAAGAATATATCTGACTAGTAATAATCTTAAAACCTATGTATTGATATCTCTCTGTTAGTGTGTCAAGTGGGTGTAAAGCGGCATAAACACAGCCGTGAAAAGCAGCTAAACCCCATTATAAAAATAAATTACTTTTAAAAACCCATGAAACAAAGACAGGGAAAGAGAGAGAAATTCTTACACAATTCGTTCAGGGGCTGTGATGCAACCTGGATTGACCATATCTAGACCCACAGCTGGATGAGACATAAGGGTGGACACTCTTGGGGCTGAGAGGTTTGGTGAGGTTGGGTGAGCAAACGCAGACCCTTTAAAGTAATACTGCGTGCTACCCATCGCATGGGTCCCAAATCTCCAGGTTCAAGGGCATCTTCCTACATCGAAAACATGCATGAGAAACCCAGAAGATGGTACACCGTGTGATGGGGAAAGGTTTCTAAAACGCACCTCATTTCTCATCTCCTTGTGCTCGGGTTCGCCATTCCAGCCACTTTACTAGCAATCTCCCTACTTGGAGCATCAGCACCTTTAACCTCCTGTTCCGTACAGGTTGCAATTTGTCCTGAGGATGAACGGGAAGACGGGGAACCAATGAGAGACTAGCTCTTGGTGTTGGGACAGGCACAGTTCACTCTACTTTACATCAGGAAGAAGAATTAACCACAGGCTCAGCCTGTCCCCCGGAACCAGAAGAGGGCCTGAAGCCATCCTGCGCTTTTGCGGCCAGCTCCCAAAAAAGCGACTTGTAAAATGGAGCTTCAGGGCACTGCAATTCACAAACCTGCAGAGTTATAAATGATAACTCTCGTCCACAAATATATTGAGGGAAGGCAAAGAAGAGGATTTGAAATCAAGGCAGAATTGCAGGAAACAGATTTCAGGAGGTAGATTCGAATCGCCTTTAAAGCACATGAAAAGCGGCAAAACGTTGACAATGATGCCCTTGGCCAAAAAGGGCGTATGCGTTTTTTCCTGAATATATTCAGGAAAAAACGCATGCGACCTTTTTGGCCAACCAAGCAACCTGGAAAGGCAAATCATCGCTACAAAGAAGTCTCGCTTCCCATCGGTCGAAAGGGCCATGCTGAAAAAAGGGTCAAAACCAGAAATGCAGGACAGGCCATGGAGAAATGGGAGCCTTGCTACACTGATGGGCGGGATGTAAATTGCCAACAGCCACTCTGGAGAAGGGTACGGTGTGTCCTGAAACATCTAAAAAACACAGCTTAGAGAGCATAGGGCACTTCCACGCATGGGGGGATAAAGTGGGAAAATTGAAAATCAGCAAGACACAAGCACCCCAAAGTTTAGGGCTGCTCTGTTGACAAGGACCTCCACTTCATTCCACCTTAAATATCCCAGGAAAGCGAAAAATGGATAAAAGAGTTGTGGTCCTTATGTACAATGGAATATCACTCAGCCATGAAATCAATGTCATAAGGCTAGTAGCAGCATGATGAGTGGATTTAGGTACGACGATTCTAAGTGAAATAAGTCACACAGAAAAGGACACTTCTCATAAGGTGTCACTTATAGAGGGAATGTAAAAACCGTTACACTTGAACTGAATTACAAAACAGAACAGAGTCACACATGCAGAAAACACACTATGGCTGCTTAACGGGAAAGGTGAGGTGGGGTGATACATAAAACAAGAGTTTCAAATTAGCTCAGATACCGTTCCATAAACCCAATATGTAATAGACAAGACCTACTCCTTGCTCAGAGAACTGGACTCAACACGCCCGATTCACCGCACAAGAATATATCTGACTAGTAATAATCTTAAAACCTATGTATTGATATCTCTCTGTTAGTGTGTCAAGTGGGTGTAAAGCGGCATAAACACAGCCGTGAAAAGCAGCTAAACCCCATTATAAAAATAAATTACTTTTAAAAACCCATGAAACAAAGACAGGGAAAGAGAGAGAAATTCTTACACAATTCGTTCAGGGGCTGTGATGCAACCTGGATTGACCATATCTAGACCCACAGCTGGATGAGACATAAGGGTGGACACTCTTGGGGCTGAGAGGTTTGGTGAGGTTGGGTGAGCAAACGCAGACCCTTTAAAGTAATACTGCGTGCTACCCATCGCATGGGTCCCAAATCTCCAGGTTCAAGGGCATCTTCCTACATCGAAAACATGCATGAGAAACCCAGAAGATGGTACACCGTGTGATGGGGAAAGGTTTCTAAAACGCACCTCATTTCTCATCTCCTTGTGCTCGGGTTCGCCATTCCAGCCACTTTACTAGCAATCTCCCTACTTGGAGCATCAGCACCTTTAACCTCCTGTTCCGTACAGGTTGCAATTTGTCCTGAGGATGAACGGGAAGACGGGGAACCAATGAGAGACTAGCTCTTGGTGTTGGGACAGGCAGAGGTCACTCTACTTTCCATCAGGAAGAAGAATTAACCACAGGCTCAGCCTGTCCCCCGGAACCAGAACAGGGCCTGAAGCCATCCTGCGCTTTTGCGGCCAGCTCCCAAAAAAGCGACTTGTAAAATGGAGCTTCAGGGCACTGCAATTCACAAACCTGCAGAGTTATAAATGATAACTCTCGTCCACAAATATATTGAGGGAAGGCAAAGAAGAGGATTTGAAATCAAGGCAGAATTGCAGGAAACAGATTTCAGGAGGTAGATTCGAATCGCCTTTAAACCACATGAAAAGCGGCAAAACGTTGACAATGATGCCCTTGGCCAAAAAGGGCGTATGCGTTTTTTCCTGAATATATTCAGGAAAAAACGCATGCGACCTTTTTGGCCAACCAAGCAACCTGGAAAGGCAAATCATCGCTACAAAGAAGTCTCGCTTCCCATCGGTCGAAAGGGCCATGCTGAAAAAAGGGTCAAAACCAGAAATGCAGGACAGGCCATGGAGAAATGGGAGCCTTGCTACACTGATGGGCGGGATGTAAATTGCCAACAGCCACTCTGGAGAAGGGTACGGTGTGTCCTGAAACATCTAAAAAACACAGCTTAGAGAGCATAGGGCACTTCCACGCATGGGGGGATAAAGTGGGAAAATTGAAAATCAGCAAGACACAAGCACCCCAAAGTTTAGGGCTGCTCTGTTGACAAGGACCTCCACTTCATTCCACCTTAAATATCCCAGGAAAGCGAAAAATGGATAAAAGAGTTGTGGTCCTTATGTACAATGGAATATCACTCAAGCCATGAAATCAATGTCATAAGCCTAGTAGCAGCATGATGAGTGTATTTAGGTACGACGATTCTAAGTGAAATAAGTCACACAGAAAAGGACACTTCTCATAAGGTGTCACTTATAGAGGGAATGTAAAAAGAGTTACACTTGAACTGAATTACAAAACAGAACAGAGTCACACATGCAGAAAACACACTATGGCTGCTTAACGGGAAAGGTGAGGTGGGGTGATACATAAAACAAGAGTTTCAAATTAGCTCAGATACCGTTCCATAAACCCAATATGTTATAGACAAGACCTACTCCTTGCTCAGAGAACTGGATTCAACACGCCCGATTCACCGCACAAGAATATATCTGACTAGTAATAATCTTAAAACCTATGTATTGATATCTCTCTGTTAGTGTGTCAAGTGGGTGTAAAGCGGCATAAACACAGCCGTGAAAAGCAGCTAAACCCCATTATAAAAATAAATTACTTTTAAAAACCCATGAAACAAAGACAGGGAAAGAGAGAGAAATTCTTACACAATTCGTTCAGGGGCTGTGATGCAACCTGGATTGACCATATCTAGACCCACAGCTGGATGAGACATAAGGGTGGACACTCTTGGGGCTGAGAGGTTTGGTGAGGTTGGGTGAGCAAACGCAGACCCTTTAAAGTAATACTGCGTGCTACCCATCGCATGGGTCCCAAATCTCCAGGTTCAAGGGCATCTTCCTACATCGAAAACATGCATGAGAAACCCAGAAGATGGTACACCGTGTGATGGGAAAAGGTTTCTAAAACGCACCTCATTTCTCATCTCCTTGTGCTCGGGTTCGCCATTCCAGCCACTTTACTAGCAATCTCCCTACTTGGAGCATCAGCACCTTTAACCTCCTGTTCCGTACAGGTTGCAATTTGTCCTGAGGATGAACGGGAAGACGGGGAACCAATGAGAGACTAGCTCTTGGTGTTGGGACAGGCACAGGTCACTCTACTTTCCATCAGGAAGAAGAATTAACCACAGGCTCAGCCTGTCCCCCGGAAACAGAACAGGGCCTGAAGCCATCCTGCGCTTTTGCGGCCAGCTCCCAAAAAAGCGACTTGTAAAATGGAGCTTCAGGGCACTGCAATTCACAAACCTGCAGAGTTATAAATGATAACTCTCGTCCACAAATATATTGAGGGAAGGCAAAGAAGAGGATTTGAAATCAAGGCAGAATTGCAGGAAACAGATTTCAGGAGGTAGATTCGAATCGCCTTTAAAGCACATGAAAAGCGGCAAAACGTTGACAATGATGCCCTTGGCCAAAAAGGGCGCATGCGTTTTTTCCTGAACATATTCAGGAAAAAACGCATGCGCCCTTTTTGGCCAACCAAGCAACCTGGAAAGGCAAATCAGCGCTACAAAGAAGTCTCGCTTCCCATCGGTCAAAAGGGCCATGCTGAAAAAAGTGTCAAAACCAGAAATGCAGGACAGGCCATGGAGAAATGGGAGCCTTGCTACACTGATGGGCGGGATGTAAATTGCCAACAGCCACTCTGGAGAAGGGTACGGTGTGTCCTGAAACATCTAAAAAACACAGCTTAGAGAGCATAGGGCACTTCCACGCATGGGGGGATAAAGTGGGAAAATTGAAAATCAGCAAGACACAAGCACCCCAAAGTTTAGGGCTGCTCTGTTGACAAGGACCTCCACTTCATTCCACCTTAAATATCCCAGGAAAGCGAAAAATGGATAAAAAAGTTGTGGTCCTTATGTACAATGGAATATCACTCAGCCATGAAATCAATGTCATAAGGCTAGTAGCAGCATGATGAGTGGATTTAGGTACGACGATTCTAAGTGAAATAAGTCACACAGAAAAGGACACTTCTCATAAGGTGTCACTTATAGAGGGAATGTAAAAACCGTTACACTTGAACTGAATTACAAAACAGAACAGAGTCACACATGCAGAAAACACACTATGGCTGCTTAACGGGAAAGGTGAGGTGGGGTGATACATAAAACAAGAGTTTCAAATTAGCTCAGATACCGTTCCATAAACCCAATATGTAATAGACAAGACCTACTCCTTGCTCAGAGAACTGGACTCAACACGCCCGATTCACCGCACAAGAATATTTCTGACTAGTAATAATCTTAAAACCTATGTATTGATATCTCTCTGTTAGTGTGTCAAGTGGGTGTAAAGCGGCATAAACACAGCCGTGAAAAGCAGCTAAACCCCATTATAAAAATAAATTACTTTTAAAAACCCATGAAACAAAGACAGGGAAAGAGAGAGAAATTCTTACACAATTCGTTCAGGGGCTGTGATGCAACCTGGATTGACCATATCTAGACCCACAGCTGGATGAGACATAAGGGTGGACACTCTTGGGGCTGAGAGGTTTGGTGAGGTTGGGTGAGCAAACGCAGACCCTTTAAAGTAATACTGCGTGCTACCCATCGCATGGGTCCCAAATCTCCAGGTTCAAGGGCATCTTCCTACATCGAAAACATGCATGAGAAACCCAGAAGATGGTACACTCTGTGATGGGGAAAGGTTTCTAAAACGCACCTCATTTCTCATCTCCTTGTGCTCGGGTTCGCCATTCCAGCCACTTTACTAGCAATCTCCCTACTTGGAGCCTCAGCACCTTTAACCTCCTGTTCCGTACAGGTTGCAATTTGTCCTGAGGATGAACGGGAAGACGGGGAACCAATGAGAGACTAGCTCTTGGTGTTGGGACAGGCACAGGTCACTCTATTTTCCCTTCAGGAAGAAGAATTAACCACAGGCTCAGCCTGCCCCCCGGAACCAGAACAGGGCCTGAAGCCATCCTGCGCTTTTGCGGCCAGCTCACAAAAATGCGACTTGTAAAATGGAGCTTCAGGGCACTGCAATTCACAAACCTGCAGAGTTATAAATGATAACTCTCGTCCACAAATATATTGAGGGAAGGCAAAGAAGAGGATTTGAAATCAAGGCAGAATTGCAGGAAACAGATTTCAGGAGGTAGATTCGAATCGCCTTTAAAGCACATGAAAAGCGGCAAAACGTTGACAATGATGCCCTTGGCCAAAAAGGGCCTATGCGTTTTTTCCTGAATATATTCAGGAAAAAACGCATGCGACATTTTTGGCCAACCAAGCAACCTGGAAATGCAAATCAGCGATACAAAGAAGTCTCGCTTCCCATCGGTCAAAAGGGCTATGCTGAAAAAATTGTCAAAACCAGAAATGCAGGACAGGCCATGGAGAAATGGGAGCCTTGCTACACTGATGGGCGGGATGTAAATTGCCAACAGCCACTCTGGAAAAGTGTACGGTGTGTCCTGAAACATCTAAAAAACACAGCTTAGAGAGCATAGGGCACTTCCACGCATGGGGGGATAAAGTGGGAAAATTGAAAATCAGCAAGACACAAGCACCCCAAAGTTTAGGGCTGCTCTGTTGACAAGGACCTCCACTTCATTCCACCTTAAATATCCCAGGAAAGCGAAAAATGGATAAAAAAGTTGTGGTCCTTATGTACAATGGAATATCACTCAGCCATGAAATCAATGTCATAAGGCTAGTAGCAGCATGATGAGTGGATTTAGGTAAGACGATTCTAAGTGAAATAAGTCACACAGAAAAGGACACTTCTCATAAGGTGTCACTTATAGAGGGAATGTAAAAACCGTTACACTTGAACTGAATTACAAAACAGAACAGAGTCACACATGCAGAAAACACACTATGGCTGCTTAACGGGAAAGGTGAGGTGGGGTGATACATAAAACAAGAGTTTCAAATTAGCTCAGATACCGTTCCATAAACCCAATATGTAATAGACAAGACCTACTCCTTGCTCAGAGAACTGGACTCAACACGCCCGATTCACCGCACAAGAATATATCTGACTAGTAATAATCTTAAAACCTATGTATTGATATCTCTCTGTTAGTGTGTCAAGTGGGTGTAAAGCGGCATAAACACAGCCGTGAAAAGCAGCTAAACCCCATTATAAAAATAAATTACTTTTAAAAACCCATGAAACAAAGACAGGGAAAGAGAGAGAAATTCTTACACAATTCGTTCAGGGGCTGTGATGCAACCTGGATTGACCATATCTAGACCCACAGCTGGATGAGACATAAGGGTGGACACTCTTGGGGCTGAGAGGTTTGGTGAGGTTGGGTGAGCAAACGCAGACCCTTTAAAGTAATACTGCGTGCTACCCATCGCATGGGTCCCAAATCTCCAGGTTCAAGGGCATCTTCCTACATCGAAAACATGCATGAGAAACCCAGAAGATGGTACACCCTGTGATGGGGAAAGGTTTCTAAAACGCACCTCATTTCTCATCTCCTTGTGCTCGGGTTCGCCATTCCAGCCACTTTACTAGCAATCTCCCTACTTGGAGCCTCAGCACCTTTAACCTCCTGTTCCGTACAGGTTGCAATTTGTCCTAAGGATGAACGGGAAGACGGGGAACCAATGAGAGACTAGCTCTTGGTGTTGGGACAGGCAGAGGTCACTCTATTTTCCCATCAGGAAGAAGAATTAACCACAGGCTCAGCCTGCCCCCCGGAACCAGAACAGGGCCTGAAGCCATCCTGCGCTTTTGCGGCCAGCTCCCAAAAAAAGCGACTTGTAAAATGGAGCTTCAGGGCACTGCAATTCACAAACCTGCAGAGTTATAAATGATAACTCTCGTCCACAAATATATTGAGGGAAGGCAAAGAAGAGGATTTGAAATCAAGGCAGAATTGCAGGAAACAGATTTCAGGAGGTAGATTCGAATCGCCTTTAAAGCACATGAAAAGCGGCAAAACGTTGACAATGATGCCCTTGGCCAAAAAGGGCGCATGCGTTTTTTCCTGAACATATTCAGGAAAAAACGCATGCGCCCTTTTTGGCCAACCAAGCAACCTGGAAAGGCAAATCAGCGCTACAAAGAAGTCTCGCTTCCCATCGGTCAAAAGGGCCATGCTGAAAAAAGTGTCAAAACCAGAAATGCAGGACAGGCCATGGAGAAATGGGAGCCTTGCTACACTGATGGGCGGGATGTAAATTGCCAACAGCCACTCTGGAGAAGGGTACGGTGTGTCCTGAAACATCTAAAAAACACAGCTTAGAGAGCATAGGGCACTTCCACGCATGGGGGGATAAAGTGGGAAAATTGAAAATCAGCAAGACACAAGCACCCCAAAGTTTAGGGCTGCTCTGTTGACAAGGACCTCCACTTCATTCCACCTTAAATATCCCAGGAAAGCGAAAAATGGATAAAAAAGTTGTGGTCCTTATGTACAATGGAATATCACTCAGCCATGAAATCAATGTCATAAGGCTAGTAGCAGCATGATGAGTGGATTTAGGTACGACGATTCTAAGTGAAATAAGTCACACAGAAAAGGACACTTCTCATAAGGTGTCACTTATAGAGGGAATGTAAAAACCGTTACACTTGAACTGAATTACAAAACAGAACAGAGTCACACATGCAGAAAACACACTATGGCTGCTTAACGGGAAAGGTGAGGTGGGGTGATACATAAAACAAGAGTTTCAAATTAGCTCAGATACCGTTCCATAAACCCAATATGTAATAGACAAGACCTACTCCTTGCTCAGAGAACTGGACTCAACACGCCCGATTCACCGCACAAGAATATTTCTGACTAGTAATAATCTTAAAACCTATGTATTGATATCTCTCTGTTAGTGTGTCAAGTGGGTGTAAAGCGGCATAAACACAGCCGTGAAAAGCAGCTAAGCCCCATTATAAAAATAAATTACTTTTAAAAACCCATGAAACAAAGACAGGGAAAGAGAGAGAAATTCTTACACAATTCGTTCAGGGTCTGTGATGCAACCTGGATTGACCATATCTAGACCCACAGCTGGATGAGACATAAGGGTGGACACTCTTGGGGCTGAGAGGTTTGGTGAGGTTGGGTGAGCAAACGCAGACCCTTTAAAGTAATACTGCGTGCTACCCATCGCATGGGTCCCAAATCTCCAGGTTCAAGGCCATCTTCCTACATCGAAATCATGCATAAGAAATCCAGAAGATGGTACACCGTGTGATGGGGAAAGGTTTCTAAAACGCACCTCATTTCTCATCTCCTTGTGCTCGGGTTCGCCATTCCAGCCACTTTACTAGCAATCTCCCTACTTGGAGCCTCAGCACCTTTAACCTCCTGTTCCGTACAGGTTGCAAATTGTCCTGAGGATGAACGGGAAGACGGGGAACCAATGAGAGACTAGCTCTTGGTGTTGGGACAGGTACAGGTCACTCTATTTTCCCATCAGGAAGAAGAATTAACCACAGGCTCAGCCTGCCCCCCGGAACCAGAACAGGGCCTGAAGCCATCCTGCGCTTTTGCGGCCAGCTCACAAAAATGCGACTTGTAAAATGGAGCTTCAGGGCACTGCAATTCACAAACCTGCAGAGTTATAAATGATAACTCTCGTCCACAAATATATTGAGGGAAGGCAAAGAAGAGGATTTGAAATCAAGGCAGAATTGCAGGAAACAGATTTCAGGAGGTAGATTCGAATCGCCTTTAAAGCACATGAAAAGCGGCAAAACGTTGACAATGATGCCCATGGCCAAAAAGGGCCTATGCGTTTTTTCCTGAATATATTCAGGAAAAAACGCATGCGACCTTTTTGGCCAACCAAGCAACCTGGAAATGCAAATCAGCGCTACAAAGAAGTCTCGCTTCCCATCGGTCAAAAGGGCTATGCTGAAAAAAGTGTCAAAACCAGAAATGCAGGACAGGCCATGGAGAAATGGGAGCCTTGCTACACTGATGGGCGGGATGTAAATTGCCAACAGCCACTCTGGAAAAGGGTACAGTGTGTCCTGAAACATCTAAAAAACACAGCTTAGAGAGCATAGGGCACTTCCACGCATGGGGGGATAAAGTGGGAAAATTGAAAATCAGCAAGACACAAGCACCCCAAAGTTTAGGGCTGCTCTGTTGACAAGGACCTCCACTTCATTCCACCTTAAATATCCCAGGAAAGCGAAAAATGGATAAAAAAGTTGTGGTCCTTATGTACAATGGAATATCACTCAGCCATGAAATCAATGTCATAAGGCTAGTAGCAGCATGATGAGTGGATTTAGGTACGACGATTCTAAGTGAAATAAGTCACACAGAAAAGGACACTTCTCATAAGGTGTCACTTATAGAGGGAATGTAAAAACCGTTACACTTGAACTGAATTACAAAACAGAACAGAGTCACACATGCAGAAAACACACTATGGCTGCTTAACGGGAAAGGTGAGGTGGGGTGATACATAAAACAAGAGTTTCAAATTAGCTCAGATACCGTTCCATAAACCCAATATGTAATAGACAAGACCTACTCCTTGCTCAGAGAACTGGACTCAACACGCCCGATTCACCGCACAAGAATATTTCTGACTAGTAATAATCTTAAAACCTATGTATTGATATCTCTCTGTTAGTGTGTCAAGTGGGTGTAAAGCGGCATAAACACAGCCGTGAAAAGCAGCTAAACCCCATTATAAAAATAAATTACTTTTAAAAACCCATGAAACAAAGACAGGGAAAGAGAGAGAAATTCTTACACAATTCGTTCAGGGGCTGTGATGCAACCTGGATTGACCATATCTAGACCCACAGCTGGATGAGACATAAGGGTGGACACTCTTGGGGCTGAGAGGTTTGGTGAGGTTGGGTGAGCAAACGCAGACCCTTTAAAGTAATACTGCGTGCTACCCTTCGCATGGGTCCCAAATCTCCAGGTTCAAGGGCATCTTCCTACATCGAAAACATGCATGAGAAACCCAGAAGATGGTACACCGTGTGATGGGGAAAGGTTTCTAAAACGCACCTCATTTCTCATCTCCTTGTGCTCGGGTTCGCCATTCCAGCCACTTTACTAGCAATCTCCCTACTTGGAGCCTCAGCACCTTTAACCTCCTGTTCCGTACAGGTTGCAATTTGTCCTGAGGATGAACGGGAAGACGGGGAACCAATGAGAGACTAGCTCTTGGTGTTGGGACAGGTACAGGTCACTCTATTTTCCCATCAGGAAGAAGAATTAACCACAGGCTCAGCCTGCCCCCCGGAACCAGAACAGGGCCTGAAGCTATCCTGCGCTTTTGCGGCCAGCTCACAAAAATGCGACTTGTAAAATGGAGCTTCAGGGCACTGCAATTCACAAACCTGCAGAGATATAAATGATAACTCTCGTCCACAAATATATTGAGGGAAGGCAAAGAAGAGGATTTGAAATCAAGGCAGAATTGCAGGAAACAGATTTCAGGAGGTAGATTCGAATCGCCTTTAAAGCACATGAAAAGCGGCAAAACGTTGACAATGATGCCCATGGCCAAAAAGGGCCTATGCGTTTTTTCCTGAATATATTCAGGAAAAAACGCATGCGACCTTTTTGGCCAACCAAGCAACCTGGAAATGCAAATCAGCGCTACAAAGAAGTCTCGCTTCCCATCGGTCAAAAGGGCTATGCTGAAAAAAGTGTCAAAACCAGAAATGCAGGACAGGCCATGGAGAAATGGGAGCCTTGCTACACTGATGGGCGGGATGTAAATTGCCAACAGCCACTCTGGAAAAGGGTACAGTGTGTCCTGAAACATCTAAAAAACACAGCTTAGAGAGCATAGGGCACTTCCACGCATGGGGGGATAAAGTGGGAAAATTGAAAATCAGCAAGACAGAAGCACCCCAAAGTTTAGGGCTGCTCTGTTGACAAGGACCTCCACTTCATTCCACCTTAAATATCCCAGGAAAGCGAAAAATGGATAAAAAAGTTGTGGTCCTTATGTACAATGGAATATCACTCAGCCATGAAATCAATGTCATAAGGCTAGTAGCAGCATGATGAGTGGATTTAGGTACGACGATTCTAAGTGAAATAAGTCACACAGAAAAGGACACTTCTCATAAGGTGTCACTTATAGAGGGAATGTAAAAACCGTTACACTTGAACTGAATTACAAAACAGAACAGAGTCACACATGCAGAAAACACACTATGGCTGCTTAACGGGAAAGGTGAGGTGGGGTGATACATAAAACAAGAGTTTCAAATTAGCTCAGATACCGTTCCATAAACCCAATATGTAATAGACAAGACCTACTCCTTGCTCAGAGAACTGGACTCAACACGCCCGATTCACCGCACAAGAATATATCTGACTAGTAATAATCTTAAAACCTATGTATTGATATCTCTCTGTTAGTGTGTCAAGTGGGTGTAAAGCGGCATAAACACAGCCGTGAAAAGCAGCTAAACCCCATTATAAAAATAAATTACTTTTAAAAACCCATGAAACAAAGACAGGGAAAGAGAGAGAAATTCTTACACAATTCGTTCAGGGGCTGTGATGCAACCTGGATTGACCATATCTAGACCCACAGCTGGATGAGACATAAGGGTGGACACTCTTGGGGCTGAGAGGTTTGGTGAGGTTGGGTGAGCAAACGCAGACCCTTTAAAGTAATACTGCGTGCTACCCATCGCATGGGTCCCAAATCTCCAGGTTCAAGGGCATCTTCCTACATCGAAAACATGCATGAGAAACCCAGAAGATGGTACACCGTGTGATGGGGAAAGGTTTCTAAAACGCACCTCATTTCTCATCTCCTTGTGCTCGGGTTCGCCATTCCAGCCACTTTACTAGCAATCTCCCTACTTGGAGCCTCAGCACCTTTAACCTCCTGTTCCGTACAGGTTGCAATTTGTCCTGAGGATGAACGGGAAGACGGGGAACCAATGAGAGACTAGCTCTTGGTGTTGGGACAGGCACAGGTCACTCTATTTTCCCATCAGGAAGAATAATTAACCACAGGCTCAGCCTGCCCCCCAGAACCAGAACAGGGCCTGAAGCCATCCTGCGCTTTTGCGGCCAGCTCACAAAAATGCGACTTGTAAAATGGAGCTTCAGGGCACTGCAATTCACAAACCTGCAGAGTTATAAATGATAACTCTCGTCCACAAGTATATTGAGGGAAGGCAAAGAAGAGGATTTGAAATCAAGGCAGAATTGCAGGAAACAGATTTCAGGAGGTAGATTCGAATCGCCTTTAAAGCACATGAAAAGCGGCAAAACGTTTACAATGATGCCCATGGCCAAAAAGGGCCTATGCGTTTTTTCCTGAATATATTCAGGAAAAAACGCATGCGACCTTTTTGGCCAAGCAAGCAACCTGGAAAGGCAAATCATCGCTACAAAGAAGTCTCGCTTCCCATCGGTCGAAAGGGCCATGCTGAAAAAAGGGTCAAAACCAGAAATGCAGGACAGGCCATGGAGAAATGGGAGCCTTGCTACACTGATGGGCGGGATGTAAATTGCCAACAGCCACTCTGGAGAAGGGTACGGTGTGTCCTGAAACATCTAAAAAACACAGCTTAGAGAGCATAGGGGACTTCCACGCATGGGGGGATAAAGTGGGAAAATTGAAAATCAGCAAGACACAAGCACCCCAAAGTTTCGGGCTGCTCTGTTGACAAGGACCTCCACTTCATTCCACCTTAAATATCCCAGGAAAGCGAAAAATGGATAAAAAAGTTGTGGTCCTTATGTACAATGGAATATCACTCAGCCATGAAATCAATGTCATAAGGCTAGTAGCAGCATGATGAGTGGATTTAGGTACGACGATTCTAAGTGAAATAAGTCACACAGAAAAGGACACTTCTCATAAGGTGTCACTTATAGAGGGAATTTAAAAACCGTTACACTTGAAGTGAATTACAAAACAGAACAGTGTCACACATGCAGAAAACACACTATGGCTGCTTAACGGGAAAGGTGAGGTGGGGTGATACATAAAACAAGAGTTTCAAATTAGCTCAGATACCGTTCCATAAACCCAATATGTTATAGACAAGACCTACTCCTTGCTCAGAGAACTGGACTCAACACGCCCGATTCACCGCACAAGAATATATCTGACTAGTAATAATCTTAAAACCTATGTATTGATATCTCTCTGTTAGTGTGTCAAGTGGGTGTAAAGCGGCATAAACACAGCCGTGAAAAGCAGCTAAACCCCATTATAAAAATAAATTACTTTTAAAAACCCATGAAACAAAGACAGGGAAAGAGAGAGAAATTCTTACACAATTCGTTCAGGGGCTGTGATGCAACCTGGATTGACCATATCTAGACCCACAGCTGGATGAGACATAAGGGTGGACACTCTTGGGGCTGAGAGGTTTGGTGAGGTTGGGTGAGCAAACGCAGACCCTTTAAAGTAATACTGCGTGCTACCCATCGCATGGGTCCCAAATCTCCAGGTTCAAGGGCATCTTCCTACATCGAAATCATGCATGAGAAATCCAGAAGATGGTACACCGTGTGATGGGGAAAGGTTTCTAAATCGCACCTCATTTCTCATCTCCTTGTGCTCGGGTTCGCCATTCCAGCCACTTTACTAGCAATATCCCTACTTGGAGCCTCAGCACCTTTAACCTCCTGTTCCGTACAGGTTGCAATTTGTCCTGAGGATGAACGGGAAGACGGGGAACCAATGAGAGACTAGCTCTTGGTGTTGGGACAGGCACAGGTCACTCTACTTTCCATCAGGAAGAAGAATTAACCACAGGCTCAGCCTGTCCCCCGGAACCAGAACAGGGCCTGAAGCCATCCTCCGCTTTTGCGGCCAGCTCCCAAAAAAGCGACTTGTAAAATGGAGCTTCAGGGCACTGCAATTCACAAACCTGCAGAGTTATAAATGATAACTCTCGTCCACACATATATTGAGGGAAGGCAAAGAAGAGGATTTGAAATCAAGGCAGAATTGCAGGAAACAGATTTCAGGAGGTAGATTCGAATCGCCTTTAAAGCACATGAAAAGCGGCAAAACGTTGACAATGATGCCCTTGGCCAAAAAGGGCGTATGCGTTTTTTCCTGAATATATTCAGGAAAAAACGCATGCGACCTTTTTGGCCAACCAAGCAACCTGGAAAGGCAAATCATCGCTACAAAGAAGTCTCGCTTCCCATCGGTCGAAAGGGCCATGCTGAAAAAAGGGTCAAAACCAGAAATGCAGGACAGGCCATGGAGAAATGGGAGCCTTGCTACACTGATGGGCGGGATGTAAATTGCCAACAGCCACTCTGGAGAAGGGTACGGTGTGTCCTGAAACATCTAAAAAACACAGCTTAGAGAGCATAGGGCACTCACACGCATGGGGGGATAAAGTGGGAAAATTGAAAATCAGCAAGACACAAGCACCCCAAAGTTTAGGGCTGCTCTGTTGACAAGGACCTCCACTTCATTCCACCTTAAATATCCCAGGAAAGCGAAAAATGGATAAAAGAGTTGTGGTCCTTATGTACAATGGAATATCACTCAAGCCATGAAATCAATGTCATAAGCCTAGTAGCAGCATGATGAGTGTATTTAGGTACGACGATTCTAAGTGAAATAAGTCACACAGAAAAGGACACTTCTCATAAGGTGTCACTTATAGAGGGAATGTAAAAAGAGTTACACTTGAACTGAATTACAAAACAGAACAGAGTCACACATGCAGAAAACACACTATGGCTGCTTAACGGGAAAGGTGAGGTGGGGTGATACATAAAACAAGAGTTTCAAATTAGCTCAGATATCGTTCCATAAACCCAATATGTAATAGACAAGACCTACTCCTTGCTCAGAGAACTGGACTCAACACGCCCGATTCACTGCACAAGAATATATCTGACTAGTAATAATCTTAAAACCTATGCATTGATATCTCTCTGTTAGTGTGTCAAGTGGGTGTAAAGCGGCATAAACACAGCCGTGAAAAGCAGCTAAACCCCATTATAAAAATAAATTACTTTTAAAAACCCATGAAACAAAGACAGGGAAAGAGAGAGAAATTCTTACACAATTCGTTCAGGGGCTGTGATGCAACCTGGATTGACCATATCTAGACCCACAGCTGGATGAGACATAAGGGTGGACACTCTTGGGGCTGAGAGGTTTGGTGAGGTTGGGTGAGCAAACGCAGACCCTTTAAAGTAATACTGCGTGCTACCCATCGCATGGGTCCCAAATCTCCAGGTTCAAGGGCATCTTCCTACATCGAAAACATGCATGAGAAACCCAGAAGATGGTACACCGTGTGATGGGGAAAGGTTTCTAAAACGCACCTCATTTCTCATCTCCTTGTGCTCGGGTTTGCCATTCCAGCCACTTTACTAGCAATCTCCCTACGTGGAGCCTCAGCACCTTTAACCTCCTGTTCCGTACAGGTTGCAATTTGTCCTGAGGATGAACGGGAAGACGGGGAACCAATGAGAGACTAGCTCTTGGTTTTGGGAGAGACAGAGGTCACTCTATTTTCCCATCAGGAAGAAGAATTAACCACAGGCTCAGCCTGTCCCCCGGAACCAGAACAGGGCCTGAAGCCATCCTGCGCTTTTGCGGCCAGCTCCCAAAAAAGCGACTTGTAAAATGGAGCTTCAGGGCACTGCAATTCACAAACCTGCAGAGTTATAAATGATAACTCTCATCCACAAATATATTGAGGGAAGGCAAAGAAGAGGATTTGAAATCAAGGCAGAATTGCAGGAAACAGATTTCAGGAGGTAGATTCGAATCGCCTTTAAAGCACATGAAAAGCGGCAAAACGTTGACAATGATGCCCTTGGCCAAAAATGGCGTATGCGTTTTTTCCTGAATATATTCAGGAAAAAACGCATGCGACCTTTTTGGCCAACCAAGCAACCTGGAAAGGCAAATAATCGCTACAAAGAAGTCTCGCTTCCCATCGGTCGAAAGGGCCATGCTGAAAAAAGGGTCAAAACCAGAAATGCAGGACAGGCCATGGAGAAATGGGAGCCTTGCTACACTGATGGGCGGGATGTAAATTGCCAACAGCCACTCTGGAGAAGGGTACGGTGTGTCCTGAAACATCTAAAAAACACAGCTTAGAGAGCATAGGGCACTTCCACGCATGGGGGGATAAAGTGGGAAAATTGAAAATCAGCAAGACACAAGCACCCCAAAGTTTAGGGCTGCTCTGTTGACAAGGACCTCCACTTCATTCCAACTTAAATATCCCAGGAAAGCGAAAAATGGATAAAAGAGTTGTGGTCCTTATGTACAATGGAATATCACTCAGCCATGAAATCAATGTCATAAGGCTAGTAGCAGCATGATGAGTGGATTTAGGTAAGACGATTCTAAGTGAAATAAGTCACACAGAAAAGGACACTTCTCATAAGGTGTCACTTATAGAGGGAATGTAAAAACCGTTACACTTGAACTGAATTACAAAACAGAACAGAGTCACACATGCAGAAAACACACTATGGCTGCTTAACGGGAAAGGTGAGGTGGGGTGATACATAAAACAAGAGTTTCAAATTAGCTCAGATACCGTTCCATAAACCCAATATGTTATAGACAAGACCTACTCCTTGCTCAGAGAACTGGACTCAACACGCCCGATTCACCGCACAAGAATATATCTGACTAGTAATAATCTTAAAACCTATGTATTGATATCTCTCTGTTAGTGTGTCAAGTGGGTGTAAAGCGGCATAAACACAGCCGTGAAAAGCAGCTAAACCCCATTATAAAAATAAATTACTTTTAAAAACCCATGAAACAAAGACAGGGAAAGAGAGAGAAATTCTTACACAATTCGTTCAGGGGCTGTGATGCAACCTGGATTGACCATATCTAGACCCACAGCTGGATGAGACATAAGGGTGGACACTCTTGGGGCTGAGAGGTTTGGTGAGGTTGGGTGAGCAAACGCAGACCCTTTAAATTAATACTGCGTGCTACCCATCGCATGGGTCCCAAATCTCCAGGTTCAAGGGCATCTTCCTACATCGAAAACATGCATGAGAAACCCAGAAGATGGTACACCCTGTGATGGGGAAAGGTTTCTAAAACGCACCTCATTTCTCATCTCCTTGTGCTCGGGTTCGCCATTCCAGCCACTTTACTAGCAATCTCCCTACTTGGAGCCTCAGCACCTTTAACCTCCTGTTCCGTACAGGTTGCAATTTGTCCTGAGGATGAACGGGAAGACGGGGAACCAATGAGAGACTAGCTCTTGGTGTTGGGACAGGCACAGGTCACTCTATTTTCCCTTCAGGAAGAAGAATTAACCACAGGCTCAGCCTGCCCCCCGGAACCAGAACAGGGCCTGAAGCCATCCTGCGCTTTTGCGGCCAGCTCACAAAAATGCGACTTGTAAAATGGAGCTTCAGGGCACTGCAATTCACAAACCTGCAGAGTTATAAATGATAACTCTCGTCCACAAATATATTGAGGGAAGGCAAAGAAGAGGATTTGAAATCAAGGCAGAATTGCAGGAAACAGATTTCAGGAGGTAGATTCGAATCGCCTTTAAAGCACATGAAAAGCGGCAAAACGTTGACAATGATGCCCTTGGCCAAAAAGGGCGCATGCGTTTTTTCCTGAACATATTCAGGAAAAAACGCATGCGCCCTTTTTGGCCAACCAAGCAACCTGGAAAGGCAAATCAGCGCTACAAAGAAGTCTCGCTTCCCATCGGTCAAAAGGGCCATGCTGAAAAAAGTGTCAAAACCAGAAATGCAGGACAGGCCATGGAGAAATGGGAGCCTTGCTACACTGATGGGCGGGATGTAAATTGCCAACAGCCACTCTGGAGAAGGGTACGGTGTGTCCTGAAACATCTAAAAAACACAGCTTAGAGAGCATAGGGCACTTCCACGCATGGGGGGATAAAGTGGGAAAATTGAAAATCAGCAAGACACAAGCACCCCAAAGTTTAGGGCTGCTCTGTTGACAAGGACCTCCACTTCATTCCACCTTAAATATCCCAGGAAAGCGAAAAATGGATAAAAAAGTTGTGGTCCTTATGTACAATGGAATATCACTCAGCCATGAAATCAATGTCATAAGGCTAGTAGCAGCATGATGAGTGGATTTAGGTACGACGATTCTAAGTGAAATAAGTCACACAGAAAAGGACACTTCTCATAAGGTGTCACTTATAGAGGGAATGTAAAAACCGTTACACTTGAACTGAATTACAAAACAGAACAGAGTCACACATGCAGAAAACACACTATGGCTGCTTAACGGGAAAGGTGAGGTGGGGTGATACATAAAACAAGAGTTTCAAATTAGCTCAGATACCGTTCCATAAACCCAATATGTAATAGACAAGACCTACTCCTTGCTCAGAGAACTGGACTCAACACGCCCGATTCACCGCACAAGAATATTTCTGACTAGTAATAATCTTAAAACCTATGTATTGATATCTCTCTGTTAGTGTGTCAAGTGGGTGTAAAGCGGCATAAACACAGCCGTGAAAAGCAGCTAAACCCCATTATAAAAATAAATTACTTTTAAAAACCCATGAAACAAAGACAGGGAAAGAGAGAGAAATTCTTACACAATTCGTTCAGGGTCTGTGATGCAACCTGGATTGACCATATCTAGACCCACAGCTGGATGAGACATAAGGGTGGACACTCTTGGGGCTGAGAGGTTTGGTGAGGTTGGGTGAGCAAACGCAGACCCTTTAAAGTAATACTGCGTGCTACCCATCGCATGGGTCCCAAATCTACAGGTTCAAGGGCATCTTCCTACATCGAAATCATGCATAAGAAATCCAGAAGATGGTACACCGTGTGATGGGGAAAGGTTTCTAAAACGCACCTCATTTCTCATCTCCTTGTGCTCGGGTTCGCCATTCCAGCCACTTTACTAGCAATCTCCCTACTTGGAGCCTCAGCACCTTTAACCTCCTGTTCCGTACAGGTTGCAATTTGTCCTGAGGATGAACGGGAAGACGGGGAACCAATGAGAGACTAGCTCTTGGTGTTGGGACAGGTACAGGTCACTCTATTTTCCCATCAGGAAGAAGAATTAACCACAGGCTCAGCCTGCCCCCCGGAACCAGAACAGGGCCTGAAGCCATCCTGCGCTTTTGCGGCCAGCTCACAAAAATGCGACTTGTAAAATGGAGCTTCAGGGCACTGCAATTCACAAACCTGCAGAGTTATAAATGATAACTCTCGTCCACAAATATATTGAGGGAAGGCAAAGAAGAGGATTTGAAATCAAGGCAGAATTGCAGGAAACAGATTTCAGGAGGTAGATTCGAATCGCCTTTAAAGCACATGAAAAGCGGCAAAACGTTGACAATGATGCCCATGGCCAAAAAGGGCCTATGCGTTTTTTCCTGAATATATTCAGGAAAAAACGCATGCGAACTTTTTGGCCAACCAAGCAACCTGGAAATGCAAATCAGCGCTACAAAGAAGTCTCGCTTCCCATCGGTCAAAAGGGCTATGCTGAAAAAAGTGTCAAAACCAGAAATGCAGGACAGGCCATGGAGAAATGGGAGCCTTGCTACACTGATGGGCGGGATGTAAATTGCCAACAGCCACTCTGGAAAAGGGTACAGTGTGTCCTGAAACATCTAAAAAACACAGCTTAGAGAGCATAGGGCACTTCCACGCATGGGGGGATAAAGTGGGAAAATTGAAAATCAGCAAGACACAAGCACCCCAAGTTTAGGGCTGCTCTGTTGACAAGGACCTCCACTTCATTCCACCTTAAATATCCCAGGAAAGCGAAAAATGGATAAAAAAGTTGTGGTCCTTATGTACAATGGAATATCACTCAGCCATGAAATCAATGTCATAAGGCTAGTAGCAGCATGATGAGTGGATTTAGGTACGACGATTCTAAGTGAAATAAGTCACACAGAAAAGGACACTTCTCATAAGGTGTCACTTATAGAGGGAATTTAAAAACCGTTACACTTGAAGTGAATTACAAAACAGAACAGTGTCACACATGCAGAAAACACACTATGGCTGCTTAACGGGAAAGGTGAGGTGGGGTGATACATAAAACAAGAGTTTCAAATTAGCTCAGATACCGTTCCATAAACCCAATATGTTATAGACAAGACCTACTCCTTGCTCAGAGAACTGGACTCAACACGCCCGATTCACCGCACAAGAATATTTCTGACTAGTAATAATCTTAAAACCTATGTATTGATATCTCTCTGTTAGTGTGTCAAGTGGGTGTAAAGCGGCATAAACACAGCCGTGAAAAGCAGCTAAACCCCATTATAAAAATAAATTACTTTTAAAAACCCATGAAACAAAGACAGGGAAAGAGAGAGAAATTCTTACACAATTCGTTCAGGGTCTGTGATGCAACCTGGATTGACCATATCTAGACCCACAGCTGGATGAGACATAAGGGTGGACACTCTTGGGGCTGAGAGGTTTGGTGAGGTTGGGTGAGCAAACGCAGACCCTTTAAAGTAATACTGCGTGCTACCCATCGCATGGGTCCCAAATCTACAGGTTCAAGGGCATCTTCCTACATCGAAATCATGCATAAGAAATCCAGAAGATGGTACACCGTGTGATGGGGAAAGGTTTCTAAAACGCACCTCATTTCTCATCTCCTTGTGCTCGGGTTCGCCATTCCAGCCACTTTACTAGCAATCTCCCTACTTGGAGCCTCAGCACCTTTAACCTCCTGTTCCGTACAGGTTGCAATTTGTCCTGAGGATGAACGGGAAGACGGGGAACCAATGAGAGACTAGCTCTTGGTGTTGGGACAGGTACAGGTCACTCTATTTTCCCATCAGGAAGAAGAATTAACCACAGGCTCAGCCTGCCCCCCGGAACCAGAACAGGGCCTGAAGCCATCCTGCGCTTTTGCGGCCAGCTCACAAAAATGCGACTTGTAAAATGGAGCTTCAGGGCACTGCAATTCACAAACCTGCAGAGTTATAAATGATAACTCTCGTCCACAAATATATTGAGGGAAGGCAAAGAAGAGGATTTGAAATCAAGGCAGAATTGCAGGAAACAGATTTCAGGAGGTAGATTCGAATCGCCTTTAAAGCACATGAAAAGCGGCAAAACGTTGACAATGATGCCCATGGCCAAAAAGGGCCTATGCGTTTTTTCCTGAATATATTCAGGAAAAAACGCATGCGAACTTTTTGGCCAACCAAGCAACCTGGAAATGCAAATCAGCGCTACAAAGAAGTCTCGCTTCCCATCGGTCAAAAGGGCTATGCTGAAAAAAGTGTCAAAACCAGAAATGCAGGACAGGCCATGGAGAAATGGGAGCCTTGCTACACTGATGGGCGGGATGTAAATTGCCAACAGCCACTCTGGAAAAGGGTACAGTGTGTCCTGAAACATCTAAAAAACACAGCTTAGAGAGCATAGGGCACTTCCACGCATGGGGGGATAAAGTGGGAAAATTGAAAATCAGCAAGACACAAGCACCCCAAGTTTAGGGCTGCTCTGTTGACAAGGACCTCCACTTCATTCCACCTTAAATATCCCAGGAAAGCGAAAAATGGATAAAAAAGTTGTGGTCCTTATGTACAATGGAATATCACTCAGCCATGAAATCAATGTCATAAGGCTAGTAGCAGCATGATGAGTGGATTTAGGTATGACGATTCTAAGTGAAATAAGTCACACAGAAAAGGACACTTCTCATAAGGTGTCACTTATAGAGGGAATTTAAAAACCGTTACACTTGAAGTGAATTACAAAACAGAACAGTGTCACACATGCAGAAAACACACTATGGCTGCTTAACGGGAAAGGTGAGGTGGGGTGATACATAAAACAAGAGTTTCAAATTAGCTCAGATACCGTTCCATAAACCCAATATGTTATAGACAAGACCTACTCCTTGCTCAGAGAACTGGACTCAACACGCCCGATTCACCGCACAAGAATATATCTGACTAGTAATAATCTTAAAACCTATGTATTGATATCTCTCTGTTAGTGTGTCAAGTGGGTGTAAAGCGGCATAAACACAGCCGTGAAAAGCAGCTAAACCCCATTATAAAAATAAATTACTTTTAAAAACCCATGAAACAAAGACAGGGAAAGAGAGAGAAATTCTTACACAATTCGTTCAGGGGCTGTGATGCAACCTGGATTGACCATATCTAGACCCACAGCTGGATGAGACATAAGGGTGGACACTCTTGGGGCTGAGAGGTTTGGTGAGGTTGGGTGAGCAAACGCAGACCCTTTAAAGTAATACTGCGTGCTACCCATCGCATGGGTCCCAAATCTCCAGGTTCAAGGGCATCTTCCTACATCGAAATCATGCATGAGAAATCCAGAAGATGGTACACCATGTGATGGGGAAAGGTTTCTAAAACGCACCTCATTTCTCATCTCCTTGTGCTCGGGTTCGCCATTCCAGCCACTTTACTAGCAATCTCCCTACTTGGAGCCTCAGCACCTTTAACCTCCTGTTCCGTACAGGTTGCAATTTGTCCTGAGGATGAACGGGAAGACGGGGAACCAATGAGAGACTAGCTCTTGGTGTTGGGACAGGCACAGGTCACTCTACTTTCCATCAGGAAGAAGAATTAACCACAGGCTCAGCCTGTCCCCCGGAACCAGAACAGGGCCTGAAGCCATCCTCCGCTTTTGCGGCCAGCTCCCAAAAAAGCGACTTGTAAAATGGAGCTTCAGGGCACTGCAATTCACAAACCTGCAGAGTTATAAATGATAACTCTCGTCCACACATATATTGAGGGAAGGCAAAGAAGAGGATTTGAAATCAAGGCAGAATTGCAGGAAACAGATTTCAGGAGGTAGATTCGAATCGCCTTTAAAGCACATGAAAAGCGGCAAAACGTTGACAATGATGCCCTTGGCCAAAAAGGGCGTATGCGTTTTTTCCTGAATATATTCAGGAAAAAACGCATGCGACCTTTTTGGCCAACCAAGCAACCTGGAAAGGCAAATCATCGCTACAAAGAAGTCTCGCTTCCCATCGGTCGAAAGGGCCATGCTGAAAAAAGGGTCAAAACCAGAAATGCAGGACAGGCCATGGAGAAATGGGAGCCTTGCTACACTGATGGGCGGGATGTAAATTGCCAACAGCCACTCTGGAGAAGGGTACGGTGTGTCCTGAAACATCTAAAAAACACAGCTTAGAGAGCATAGGGCACTTACACGCATGGGGGGATAAAGTGGGAAAATTGAAAATCAGCAAGACACAAGCACCCCAAAGTTTAGGGCTGCTCTGTTGACAAGGACCTCCACTTCATTCCACCTTAAATATCCCAGGAAAGCGAAAAATGGATAAAAGAGTTGTGGTCCTTATGTACAATGGAATATCACTCAAGCCATGAAATCAATGTCATAAGCCTAGTAGCAGCATGATGAGTGTATTTAGGTACGACGATTCTAAGTGAAATAAGTCACACAGAAAAGGACACTTCTCATAAGGTGTCACTTATAGAGGGAATGTAAAAAGAGTTACACTTGAACTGAATTACAAAACAGAACAGAGTCACACATGCAGAAAACACACTATGGCTGCTTAACGGGAAAGGTGAGGTGGGGTGATACATAAAACAAGAGTTTCAAATTAGCTCAGATACCGTTCCATAAACCCAATATGTTATAGACAAGACCTACTCCTTGCTCAGAGAACTGGATTCAACACGCCCGATTCACCGCACAAGAATATATCTGACTAGTAATAATCTTAAAACCTATGTATTGATATCTCTCTGTTAGTGTGTCAAGTGGGTGTAAAGCGGCATAAACACAGCCGTGAAAAGCAGCTAAACCCCATTATAAAAATAAATTACTTTTAAAAACCCATGAAACAAAGACAGGGAAAGAGAGAGAAATTCTTACACAATTCGTTCAGGGGCTGTGATGCAACCTGGATTGACCATATCTAGACCCACAGCTGGATGAGATATAAGGGTGGACACTCTTGGGGCTGAGAGGTTTGGTGAGGTTGGGTGAGCAAACGCAGACCCTTTAAAGTAATACTGCCTGCTACCCATCGCATGGGTCCCAAATCTCCAGGTTCAAGGGCATCTTCCTACATCGAAAACATGCATGAGAAACCCAGAAGATGGTACACCGTGTGATGGGGAAAGGTTTCTAAAACGCACCTCATTTCTCATCTCCTTGTGCTCGGGTTCGCCATTCCAGCCACTTTACTAGCAATCTCCCTACTTGGAGCATCAGGACCTTTAACCTCCTGTTCCGTACAGGTTGCAATTTGTCCTGAGGATGAACGGGAAGACGGGGAACCAATGAGAGACTAGCTCTTGGTGTTGGGACAGGCACAGGTCACTGTATTTTCCCATCAGGAAGAAGAATTAACCACAGGCTCAGCCTGCCCCCCAGAACCAGAACAGGGCCTGAAGCCATCCTGCGCTTTTGCGGCCAGCTCCCAAAAAATCGACTTGTAAAATGGAGCTTCAGGGCACTGCAATTCACAAACCTGCAGAATTATAAATGATAACTCTCGTCCACAAATATATTGAGGGAAGGCAAAGAAGAGGATTTGAAATCAAGGCAGAATTGCAGGAAACAGATTTCAGGATGTAGATTCGAATCGCCTTTAAAGCACATGAAAAGCGGCAAAACGTTGACAATGATGCCCTTGGCCAAAAAGGGCGTATGCGTTTTTTCCTGAATATATTCAGGAAAAAACGCATACGCCCTTTTTGGCCAACCAAGCAACCTGGAAAGACAAATCAGCGCTACAAAGAAGTCTCGCTTCCCATCGGTCAAAAGGGCTATGCTGAAAAAAGTGTCAAAACCAGAAATGCAGGACAGGCCATGGAGAAATGGGAGCCTTGCTACACTGATGGGCGGGATGTAAATTGCCAACAGCCACTCTGGAGAAGGGTACGGTGTGTCCTGAAACATCTAAAAAACACAGCTTAGAGAGCATAGGGCACTTCCACGCATGGGGGGATAAAGTGGGAAAACTGAAAATCAGCAAGACACAGGCACCCCAAAGTTTAGGGCTGCTCTGTTGACAAGGACCTCCACTTCATTCCACCTTAAATATCCCAGGAAAGCGAAAAATGGATAAAAAAGTTGTGGTCCTTATGTACAATGGAATATCACTCAGCCATGAAATCAATGTCATAAGGCTAGTAGCAGCATGATGAGTGGATTTAGGTAAGACGATTCTAAGTGAATTAAGTCACACAGAAAAGGACACTTCTCATAAGGTGTCACTTATAGAGGGAATGTAAAAACCGTTACACTTGAACTGAATTACAAAACAGAACAGAGTCACACATGCAGAAAACAAACTATGGCTGCTTAACGGGAAAGGTGAGGTGGGGTGATACATAAAACAAGAGTTTCAAATTAGCTCAGATACCGTTCCATAAACCCAATATGTAATAGACAAGACCTACTCCTTGCTCAGAGAACTGGACTCAACACGCCCGATTCACCGCACAAGAATATATCTGACTAGTAATAATCTTAAAACCTATGCATTGATATCTCTCTGTTAGTGTGTCAAGTGGGTGTAAAGCGGCATAAACACAGCCGTGAAAAGCAGCTAAACCCCATTATAAAAATAAATTACTTTTAAAAACCCATGAAACAAAGACAGGGAAAGAGAGAGAAATTCTTACACAATTCGTTCAGGGGCTGTGATGCAACCTGGATTGACCATATCTAGAACCACAGCTGGATGAGACATAAGGGTGGACACTCTTGGGGCTGAGAGGTTTGGTGAGGTTGGGTGAGCAAACGCAGACCCTTTAAAGTAATACTGCGTGCTACCCATCGCATGGGTCCCAAATCTCCAGGTTCAAGGGCATCTTCCTACATCGAAAACATGCATGAGAAACCCAGAAGATGGTACACCGTGTGATGGGGAAAGGTTTCTAAAACGCACCTCATTTCTCATCTCCTTGTGCTCGGGTTCGCCATTCCAGCCACTTTACTAGCAATCTCCCTACTTGGAGCCTCAGCACCTTTAACCTCCTGTTCCGTACAGGTTGCAATTTGTCCTGAGGATGAACGGGAAGACGGGGAACCAATGAGAGACTAGCTCTTGGTGTTGGGACAGGCACAGGTCAGTCTATTTTCCCATCAGGAAGAAGAATTAACCACAGGCTCAGCCTGCCCCCCGGAACCAGAACAGGGCCTGAAGCCATCCTGCGATTTTGCGGCCAGCTCCCAAAAAAGCGACTTGTAAAATGGAGCTTCAGGACACTGCAATTCACAAACCTGCAGAGTTATAAATGATAACTCTCGTCCACACATATATTGAGGGAAGGCAAACAAGAGGATTTGAAATCAAGGCAGAATTGCAGGAAACAGATTTCAGGAGGTAGATTCGAATCGCCTTTAAAGCACATGAAAAGCGGCAAAACGTTGACAATGATGCCCTTGGCCAAAAAGGGCGTATGCGTTTTTTCCTGAATATATTCAGGAAAAAACGCATGCGACCTTTTTGGCCAACCAAGCAACCTGGAAAGGCAAATCATCGCTACAAAGAAGTCTCGCTTCCCATCGGTCGAAAGGGCCATGCTGAAAAAAGGGTCAAAACCAGAAATGCAGGACAGGCCATGGAGAAATGGGAGCCTTGCTACACTGATGGGCGGGATGTAAATTGCCAACAGCCACTCTGGAGAAGGGTACGGTGTGTCCTGAAACATCTAAAAAACACAGCTTAGAGAGCATAGGGCACTTACACGCATGGGGGGATAAAGTGGGAAAATTGAAAATCAGCAAGACACAAGCACCCCAAAGTTTAGGGCTGCTCTGTTGACAAGGACCTCCACTTCATTCCACCTTAAATATCCCAGGAAAGCGAAAAATGGATAAAAGAGTTGTGGTCCTTATGTACAATGGAATATCACTCAAGCCATGAAATCAATGTCATAAGCCTAGTAGCAGCATGATGAGTGTATTTAGGTACGACGATTCTAAGTGAAATAAGTCACACAGAAAAGGACACTTCTCATAAGGTGTCACTTATAGAGGGAATGTAAAAAGAGTTACACTTGAACTGAATTACAAAACAGAACAGAGTCACACATGCAGAAAACACACTATGGCTGCTTAACGGGAAAGGTGAGGTGGGGTGATACATAAAACAAGAGTTTCAAATTAGCTCAGATACCGTTCCATAAACCCAATATGTTATAGACAAGACCTACTCCTTGCTCAGAGAACTGGATTCAACACGCCCGATTCACCGCACAAGAATATATCTGACTAGTAATAATCTTAAAACCTATGTATTGATATCTCTCTGTTAGTGTGTCAAGTGGGTGTAAAGCGGCATAAACACAGCCGTGAAAAGCAGCTAAACCCCATTATAAAAATAAATTACTTTTAAAAACCCATGAAACAAAGACAGGGAAAGAGAGAGAAATTCTTACACAATTCGTTCAGGGGCTGTGATGCAACCTGGATTGACCATATCTAGACCCACAGCTGGATGAGATATAAGGGTGGACACTCTTGGGGCTGAGAGGTTTGGTGAGGTTGGGTGAGCAAACGCAGACCCTTTAAAGTAATACTGCCTGCTACCCATCGCATGGGTCCCAAATCTCCAGGTTCAAGGGCATCTTCCTACATCGAAAACATGCATGAGAAACCCAGAAGATGGTACACCGTGTGATGGGGAAAGGTTTCTAAAACGCACCTCATTTCTCATCTCCTTGTGCTCGGGTTCGCCATTCCAGCCACTTTACTAGCAATCTCCCTACTTGGAGCATCAGGACCTTTAACCTCCTGTTCCGTACAGGTTGCAATTTGTCCTGAGGATGAACGGGAAGACGGGGAACCAATGAGAGACTAGCTCTTGGTGTTGGGACAGGCACAGGTCACTGTATTTTCCCATCAGGAAGAAGAATTAACCACAGGCTCAGCCTGCCCCCCAGAACCAGAACAGGGCCTGAAGCCATCCTGCGCTTTTGCGGCCAGCTCCCAAAAAATCGACTTGTAAAATGGAGCTTCAGGGCACTGCAATTCACAAACCTGCAGAATTATAAATGATAACTCTCGTCCACAAATATATTGAGGGAAGGCAAAGAAGAGGATTTGAAATCAAGGCAGAATTGCAGGAAACAGATTTCAGGATGTAGATTCGAATCGCCTTTAAAGCACATGAAAAGCGGCAAAACGTTGACAATGATGCCCTTGGCCAAAAAGGGCGTATGCGTTTTTTCCTGAATATATTCAGGAAAAAACGCATACGCCCTTTTTGGCCAACCAAGCAACCTGGAAAGACAAATCAGCGCTACAAAGAAGTCTCGCTTCCCATCGGTCAAAAGGGCTATGCTGAAAAAAGTGTCAAAACCAGAAATGCAGGACAGGCCATGGAGAAATGGGAGCCTTGCTACACTGATGGGCGGGATGTAAATTGCCAACAGCCACTCTGGAGAAGGGTACGGTGTGTCCTGAAACATCTAAAAAACACAGCTTAGAGAGCATAGGGCACTTCCACGCATGGGGGGATAAAGTGGGAAAACTGAAAATCAGCAAGACACAGGCACCCCAAAGTTTAGGGCTGCTCTGTTGACAAGGACCTCCACTTCATTCCACCTTAAATATCCCAGGAAAGCGAAAAATGGATAAAAAAGTTGTGGTCCTTATGTACAATGGAATATCACTCAGCCATGAAATCAATGTCATAAGGCTAGTAGCAGCATGATGAGTGGATTTAGGTAAGACGATTCTAAGTGAATTAAGTCACACAGAAAAGGACACTTCTCATAAGGTGTCACTTATAGAGGGAATGTAAAAACCGTTACACTTGAACTGAATTACAAAACAGAACAGAGTCACACATGCAGAAAACAAACTATGGCTGCTTAACGGGAAAGGTGAGGTGGGGTGATACATAAAACAAGAGTTTCAAATTAGCTCAGATACCGTTCCATAAACCCAATATGTAATAGACAAGACCTACTCCTTGCTCAGAGAACTGGACTCAACACGCCCGATTCACCGCACAAGAATATATCTGACTAGTAATAATCTTAAAACCTATGCATTGATATCTCTCTGTTAGTGTGTCAAGTGGGTGTAAAGCGGCATAAACACAGCCGTGAAAAGCAGCTAAACCCCATTATAAAAATAAATTACTTTTAAAAACCCATGAAACAAAGACAGGGAAAGAGAGAGAAATTCTTACACAATTCGTTCAGGGGCTGTGATGCAACCTGGATTGACCATATCTAGAACCACAGCTGGATGAGACATAAGGGTGGACACTCTTGGGGCTGAGAGGTTTGGTGAGGTTGGGTGAGCAAACGCAGACCCTTTAAAGTAATACTGCGTGCTACCCATCGCATGGGTCCCAAATCTCCAGGTTCAAGGGCATCTTCCTACATCGAAAACATGCATGAGAAACCCAGAAGATGGTACACCGTGTGATGGGGAAAGGTTTCTAAAACGCACCTCATTTCTCATCTCCTTGTGCTCGGGTTCGCCATTCCAGCCACTTTACTAGCAATCTCCCTACTTGGAGCCTCAGCACCTTTAACCTCCTGTTCCGTACAGGTTGCAATTTGTCCTGAGGATGAACGGGAAGACGGGGAACCAATGAGAGACTAGCTCTTGGTGTTGGGACAGGCACAGGTCACTCTATTTTCCCATCAGGAAGAAGAATTAACCACAGGCTCAGCCTGCCCCCCGGAACCAGAACAGGGCCTGAAGCCATCCTGCGATTTTGCGGCCAGCTCCCAAAAAAGCGACTTGTAAAATGGAGCTTCAGGGCACTGCAATTCACAAACCTGCAGAGTTATAAATGATAACTCTCGTCCACACATATATTGAGGGAAGGCAAACAAGAGGATTTGAAATCAAGGCAGAATTGCAGGAAACAGATTTCAGGAGGTAGATTCGAATCGCCTTTAAAGCACATGAAAAGCGGCAAAACGTTGACAATGATGCCCTTGGCCAAAAAGGGCGTATGCGTTTTTTCCTGAATATATTCAGGAAAAAACGCATGCGACCTTTTTGGCCAACCAAGCAACCTGGAAAGGCAAATCATCGCTACAAAGAAGTCTCGCTTCCCATCGGTCGAAAGGGCCATGCTGAAAAAAGGGTCAAAACCAGAAATGCAGGACAGGCCATGGAGAAATGGGAGCCTTGCTACACTGATGGGCGGGATGTAAATTGCCAACAGCCACTCTGGAGAAGGGTACGGTGTGTCCTGAAACATCTAAAAAACACAGCTTAGAGAGCATAGGGCACTTACACGCATGGGGGGATAAAGTGGGAAAATTGAAAATCAGCAAGACACAAGCACCCCAAAGTTTAGGGCTGCTCTGTTGACAAGGACCTCCACTTCATTCCACCTTAAATATCCCAGGAAAGCGAAAAATGGATAAAAGAGTTGTGGTCCTTATGTACAATGGAATATCACTCAAGCCATGAAATCAATGTCATAAGCCTAGTAGCAGCATGATGAGTGTATTTAGGTACGACGATTCTAAGTGAAATAAGTCACACAGAAAAGGACACTTCTCATAAGGTGTCACTTATAGAGGGAATGTAAAAAGAGTTACACTTGAACTGAATTACAAAACAGAACAGAGTCACACATGCAGAAAACACACTATGGCTGCTTAACGGGAAAGGTGAGGTGGGGTGATACATAAAACAAGAGTTTCAAATTAGCTCAGATACCGTTCCATAAACCCAATATGTTATAGACAAGACCTACTCCTTGCTCAGAGAACTGGATTCAACACACCCGATTCACCGCACAAGAATATATCTGACTAGTAATAATCTTAAAACCTATGTATTGATATCTCTCTGTTATTGTGTCAAGTGGGTGTAAAGCGGCATAAACACAGCCGTGAAAAGCAGCTAAACCCCATTATAAAAATAAATTACTTTTAAAAACCCATGAAACAAAGACAGGGAAAGAGAGAGAAATTCTTACACAATTCGTTCAGGGGCTGTGATGCAACCTGGATTGACCATATCTAGACCCACAGCTGGATGAGATATAAGGGTGGACACTCTTGGGGCTGAGAGGTTTGGTGAGGTTGGGTGAGCAAACGCAGACCCTTTAAAGTAATACTGCCTGCTACCCATCGCATGGGTCCCAAATCTCCAGGTTCAAGGGCATCTTCCTACATCGAAAACATGCATGAGAAACCCAGAAGATGGTACACCGTGTGATGGGGAAAGGTTTCTAAAACGCACCTCATTTCTCATCTCCTTGTGCTCGGGTTCGCCATTCCAGCCACTTTACTAGCAATCTCCCTACTTGGAGCATCAGGACCTTTAACCTCCTGTTCCGTACAGGTTGCAATTTGTCCTGAGGATGAACGGGAAGACGGGGAACCAATGAGAGACTAGCTCTTGGTGTTGGGACAGGCACAGGTCACTGTATTTTCCCATCAGGAAGAAGAATTAACCACAGGCTCAGCCTGCCCCCCAGAACCAGAACAGGGCCTGAAGCCATCCTGCGCTTTTGCGGCCAGCTCCCAAAAAATCGACTTGTAAAATGGAGCTTCAGGGCACTGCAATTCACAAACCTGCAGAATTATAAATGATAACTCTCGTCCACAAATATATTGAGGGAAGGCAAAGAAGAGGATTTGAAATCAAGGCAGAATTGCAGGAAACAGATTTCAGGAGGTAGATTCGAATCGCCTTTAAAGCACATGAAAAGCGGCAAAACGTTGACAATGATGCCCTTGGCCAAAAAGGGCGTATGCGTTTTTTCCTGAATATATTCAGGAAAAAACGCATGCGACCTTTTTGGCCAACCAAGCAACCTGGAAAGGCAAATCTTCGCTACAAAGAAGTCTCGCTTCCCATCGGTCGAAAGGGCCATGCTGAAAAAAGGGTCAAAACCAGAAATGCAGGACAGGCCATGGAGAAATGGGAGCCTTGCTACACTGATGGGCGGGATGTAAGTTGCCAACAGCCACTCTGGAGAAGGGTACGGTGTGTCCTGAAACATCTAAAAAACACAGCTTAGAGAGCATAGGGCACTTACACGCATGGGGGGATAAAGTGGGAAAATTGAAAATCAGCAAGACACAAGCACCCCAAAGTTTAGGGCTGCTCTGTTGACAAGGACCTCCACTTCATTCCACCTTAAATATCCCAGGAAAGCGAAAAATGGATAAAAGAGTTGTGGTCCTTATGTACAATGGAATATCACTCAAGCCATGAAATCAATGTCATAAGCCTAGTAGCAGCATGATGAGTGTATTTAGGTACGACGATTCTAAGTGAAATAAGTCACACAGAAAAGGACACTTCTCATAAGGTGTCACTTATAGAGGGAATGTAAAAAGAGTTACACTTGAACTGAATTACAAAACAGAACAGAGTCACACATGCAGAAAACACACTATGGCTGCTTAACGGGAAAGGTGAGGTGGGGTGATACATAAAACAAGAGTTTCAAATTAGCTCAGATACCGTTCCATAAACCCAATATGTTATAGACAAGACCTACTCCTTGCTCAGAGAACTGGATTCAACACGCCCGATTCACCGCACAAGAATATATCTGACTAGTAATAATCTTAAAACCTATGTATTGATATCTCTCTGTTAGTGTGTCAAGTGGGTGTAAAGCGGCATAAACACAGCCGTGAAAAGCAGCTAAACCCCATTATAAAAATAAATTACTTTTAAAAACCCATGAAACAAAGACAGGGAAAGAGAGAGAAATTCTTACACAATTCGTTCAGGGGCTGTGATGCAACCTGGATTGACCATATCTAGACCCACAGCTGGATGAGATATAAGGGTGGACACTCTTGGGGCTGAGAGGTTTGGTGAGGTTGGGTGAGCAAACGCAGACCCTTTAAAGTAATACTGCCTGCTACCCATCGCATGGGTCCCAAATCTCCAGGTTCAAGGGCATCTTCCTACATCGAAAACATGCATGAGAAACCCAGAAGATGGTACACCGTGTGATGGGGAAAGGTTTCTAAAACGCACCTCATTTCTCATCTCCTTGTGCTCGGGTTCGCCATTCCAGCCACTTTACTAGCAATCTCCCTACTTGGAGCATCAGGACCTTTAACCTCCTGTTCCGTACAGGTTGCAATTTGTCCTGAGGATGAACGGGAAGACGGGGAACCAATGAGAGACTAGCTCTTGGTGTTGGGACAGGCACAGGTCACTGTATTTTCCCATCAGGAAGAAGAATTAACCACAGGCTCAGCCTGCCCCCCAGAACCAGAACAGGGCCTGAAGCCATCCTGCGCTTTTGCGGCCAGCTCCCAAAAAATCGACTTGTAAAATGGAGCTTCAGGGCACTGCAATTCACAAACCTGCAGAATTATAAATGATAACTCTCGTCCACAAATATATTGAGGGAAGGCAAAGAAGAGGATTTGAAATCAAGGCAGAATTGCAGGAAACAGATTTCAGGATGTAGATTCGAATCGCCTTTAAAGCACATGAAAAGCGGCAAAACGTTGACAATGATGCCCTTGGCCAAAAAGGGCGTATGCGTTTTTTCCTGAATATATTCAGGAAAAAACGCATACGCCCTTTTTGGCCAACCAAGCAACCTGGAAAGACAAATCAGCGCTACAAAGAAGTCTCGCTTCCCATCGGTCAAAAGGGCTATGCTGAAAAAAGTGTCAAAACCAGAAATGCAGGACAGGCCATGGAGAAATGGGAGCCTTGCTACACTGATGGGCGGGATGTAAATTGCCAACAGCCACTCTGGAGAAGGGTACGGTGTGTCCTGAAACATCTAAAAAACACAGCTTAGAGAGCATAGGGCACTTCCACGCATGGGGGGATAAAGTGGGAAAACTGAAAATCAGCAAGACACAGGCACCCCAAAGTTTAGGGCTGCTCTGTTGACAAGGACCTCCACTTCATTCCACCTTAAATATCCCAGGAAAGCGAAAAATGGATAAAAAAGTTGTGGTCCTTATGTACAATGGAATATCACTCAGCCATGAAATCAATGTCATAAGGCTAGTAGCAGCATGATGAGTGGATTTAGGTAAGACGATTCTAAGTGAATTAAGTCACACAGAAAAGGACACTTCTCATAAGGTGTCACTTATAGAGGGAATGTAAAAACCGTTACACTTGAACTGAATTACAAAACAGAACAGAGTCACACATGCAGAAAACAAACTATGGCTGCTTAACGGGAAAGGTGAGGTGGGGTGATACATAAAACAAGAGTTTCAAATTAGCTCAGATACCGTTCCATAAACCCAATATGTAATAGACAAGACCTACTCCTTGCTCAGAGAACTGGACTCAACACGCCCGATTCACCGCACAAGAATATATCTGACTAGTAATAATCTTAAAACCTATGCATTGATATCTCTCTGTTAGTGTGTCAAGTGGGTGTAAAGCGGCATAAACACAGCCGTGAAAAGCAGCTAAACCCCATTATAAAAATAAATTACTTTTAAAAACCCATGAAACAAAGACAGGGAAAGAGAGAGAAATTCTTACACAATTCGTTCAGGGGCTGTGATGCAACCTGGATTGACCATATCTAGAACCACAGCTGGATGAGACATAAGGGTGGACACTCTTGGGGCTGAGAGGTTTGGTGAGGTTGGGTGAGCAAACGCAGACCCTTTAAAGTAATACTGCGTGCTACCCATCGCATGGGTCCCAAATCTCCAGGTTCAAGGGCATCTTCCTACATCGAAAACATGCATGAGAAACCCAGAAGATGGTACACCGTGTGATGGGGAAAGGTTTCTAAAACGCACCTCATTTCTCATCTCCTTGTGCTCGGGTTCGCCATTCCAGCCACTTTACTAGCAATCTCCCTACTTGGAGCCTCAGCACCTTTAACCTCCTGTTCCGTACAGGTTGCAATTTGTCCTGAGGATGAACGGGAAGACGGGGAACCAATGAGAGACTAGCTCTTGGTGTTGGGAAAGGCACAGGTCAGTCTATTTTCCCATCAGGAAGAAGAATTAACCACAGGCTCAGCCTGCCCCCCGGAACCAGAACAGGGCCTGAAGCCATCCTGCGATTTTGCGGCCAGCTCCCAAAAAAGCGACTTGTAAAATGGAGCTTCAGGGCACTGCAATTCACAAACCTGCAGAGTTATAAATGATAACTCTCGTCCACACATATATTGAGGGAAGGCAAACAAGAGGATTTGAAATCAAGGCAGAATTGCAGGAAACAGATTTCAGGAGGTAGATTCGAATCGCCTTTAAAGCACATGAAAAGCGGCAAAACGTTGACAATGATGCCCTTGGCCAAAAAGGGCGTATGCGTTTTTTCCTGAATATATTCAGGAAAAAACGCATGCGACCTTTTTGGCCAACCAAGCAACCTGGAAAGGCAAATCATCGCTACAAAGAAGTCTCGCTTCCCATCGGTCGAAAGGGCCATGCTGAAAAAAGGGTCAAAACCAGAAATGCAGGACAGGCCATGGAGAAATGGGAGCCTTGCTACACTGATGGGCGGGATGTAAATTGCCAACAGCCACTCTGGAGAAGGGTACGGTGTGTCCTGAAACATCTAAAAAACACAGCTTAGAGAGCATAGGGCACTTACACGCATGGGGGGATAAAGTGGGAAAATTGAAAATCAGCAAGACACAAGCACCCCAAAGTTTAGGGCTGCTCTGTTGACAAGGACCTCCACTTCATTCCACCTTAAATATCCCAGGAAAGCGAAAAATGGATAAAAGAGTTGTGGTCCTTATGTACAATGGAATATCACTCAAGCCATGAAATCAATGTCATAAGCCTAGTAGCAGCATGATGAGTGTATTTAGGTACGACGATTCTAAGTGAAATAAGTCACACAGAAAAGGACACTTCTCATAAGGTGTCACTTATAGAGGGAATTTAAAAACCGTTACACTTGAAGTGAATTACAAAACAGAACAGTGTCACACATGCAGAAAACACACTATGGCTGCTTAACGGGAAAGGTGAGGTGGGGTGATACATAAAACAAGAGTTTCAAATTAGCTCAGATACCGTTCCATAAACCCAATATGTTATAGACAAGACCTACTCCTTGCTCAGAGAACTGGACTCAACACGCCCGATTCACCGCACAAGAATATATCTGACTAGTAATAATCTTAAAACCTATGTATTGATATCTCTCTGTTAGTGTGTCAAGTGGGTGTAAAGCGGCATAAACACAGCCGTGAAAAGCAGCTAAACCCCATTATAAAAATAAATTACTTTTAAAAACCCATGAAACAAAGACAGGGAAAGAGAGAGAAATTCTTACACAATTCGTTCAGGGGCTGTGATGCAACCTGGATTGACCATATCTAGACCCACAGCTGGATGAGACATAAGGGTGGACACTCTTGGGGCTGAGAGGTTTGGTGAGGTTGGGTGAGCAAACGCAGACCCTTTAAAGTAATACTGCGTGCTACCCATCGCATGGGTCCCAAATCTCCAGGTTCAAGGGCATCTTCCTACATCGAAATCATGCATGAGAAATCCAGAAGATGGTACACCATGTGATGGGGAAAGGTTTCTAAAACGCACCTCATTTCTCATCTCCTTGTGCTCGGGTTCGCCATTCCAGCCACTTTACTAGCAATCTCCCTACTTGGAGCCTCAGCACCTTTAACCTCCTGTTCCGTACAGGTTGCAATTTGTCCTGAGGATGAACGGGAAGACGGGGAACCAATGAGAGACTAGCTCTTGGTGTTGGGACAGGCACAGGTCACTCTACTTTCCATCAGGAAGAAGAATTAACCACAGGCTCAGCCTGTCCCCCGGAACCAGAACAGGGCCTGAAGCCATCCTCCGCTTTTGCGGCCAGCTCCCAAAAAAGCGACTTGTAAAATGGAGCTTCAGGGCACTGCAATTCACAAACCTGCAGAGTTATAAATGATAACTCTCGTCCACACATATATTGAGGGAAGGCAAAGAAGAGGATTTGAAATCAAGGCAGAATTGCAGGAAACAGATTTCAGGAGGTAGATTCGAATCGCCTTTAAAGCACATGAAAAGCGGCAAAACGTTGACAATGATGCCCTTGGCCAAAAAGGGCGTATGCGTTTTTTCCTGAATATATTCAGGAAAAAACGCATGCGACCTTTTTGGCCAACCAAGCAACCTGGAAAGGCAAATCATCGCTACAAAGAAGTCTCGCTTCCCATCGGTCGAAAGGGCCATGCTGAAAAAAGGGTCAAAACCAGAAATGCAGGACAGGCCATGGAGAAATGGGAGCCTTGCTACACTGATGGGCGGGATGTAAATTGCCAACAGCCACTCTGGAGAAGGGTACGGTGTGTCCTGAAACATCTAAAAAACACAGCTTAGAGAGCATAGGGCACTTACACGCATGGGGGGATAAAGTGGGAAAATTGAAAATCAGCAAGACACAAGCACCCCAAAGTTTAGGGCTGCTCTGTTGACAAGGACCTCCACTTCATTCCACCTTAAATATCCCAGGAAAGCGAAAAATGGATAAAAGAGTTGTGGTCCTTATGTACAATGGAATATCACTCAAGCCATGAAATCAATGTCATAAGCCTAGTAGCAGCATGATGAGTGTATTTAGGTACGACGATTCTAAGTGAAATAAGTCACACAGAAAAGGACACTTCTCATAAGGTGTCACTTATAGAGGGAATGTAAAAAGAGTTACACTTGAACTGAATTACAAAACAGAACAGAGTCACACATGCAGAAAACACACTATGGCTGCTTAACGGGAAAGGTGAGGTGGGGTGATACATAAAACAAGAGTTTCAAATTAGCTCAGATACCGTTCCATAAACCCAATATGTTATAGACAAGACCTACTCCTTGCTCAGAGAACTGGATTCAACACGCCCGATTCACCGCACAAGAATATATCTGACTAGTAATAATCTTAAAACCTATGTATTGATATCTCTCTGTTAGTGTGTCAAGTGGGTGTAAAGCGGCATAAACACAGCCGTGAAAAGCAGCTAAACCCCATTATAAAAATAAATTACTTTTAAAAACCCATGAAACAAAGACAGGGAAAGAGAGAGAAATTCTTACACAATTCGTTCAGGGGCTGTGATGCAACCTGGATTGACCATATCTAGACCCACAGCTGGATGAGATATAAGGGTGGACACTCTTGGGGCTGAGAGGTTTGGTGAGGTTGGGTGAGCAAACGCAGACCCTTTAAAGTAATACTGCCTGCTACCCATCGCATGGGTCCCAAATCTCCAGGTTCAAGGGCATCTTCCTACATCGAAAACATGCATGAGAAACCCAGAAGATGGTACACCGTGTGATGGGGAAAGGTTTCTAAAACGCACCTCATTTCTCATCTCCTTGTGCTCGGGTTCGCCATTCCAGCCACTTTACTAGCAATCTCCCTACTTGGAGCATCAGGACCTTTAACCTCCTGTTCCGTACAGGTTGCAATTTGTCCTGAGGATGAACGGGAAGACGGGGAACCAATGAGAGACTAGCTCTTGGTGTTGGGACAGGCACAGGTCACTGTATTTTCCCATCAGGAAGAAGAATTAACCACAGGCTCAGCCTGCCCCCCAGAACCAGAACAGGGCCTGAAGCCATCCTGCGCTTTTGCGGCCAGCTCCCAAAAAATCGACTTGTAAAATGGAGCTTCAGGGCACTGCAATTCACAAACCTGCAGAATTATAAATGATAACTCTCGTCCACAAATATATTGAGGGAAGGCAAAGAAGAGGATTTGAAATCAAGGCAGAATTGCAGGAAACAGATTTCAGGATGTAGATTCGAATCGCCTTTAAAGCACATGAAAAGCGGCAAAACGTTGACAATGATGCCCTTGGCCAAAAAGGGCGTATGCGTTTTTTCCTGAATATATTCAGGAAAAAACGCATACGCCCTTTTTGGCCAACCAAGCAACCTGGAAAGACAAATCAGCGCTACAAAGAAGTCTCGCTTCCCATCGGTCAAAAGGGCTATGCTGAAAAAAGTGTCAAAACCAGAAATGCAGGACAGGCCATGGAGAAATGGGAGCCTTGCTACACTGATGGGCGGGATGTAAATTGCCAACAGCCACTCTGGAGAAGGGTACGGTGTGTCCTGAAACATCTAAAAAACACAGCTTAGAGAGCATAGGGCACTTCCACGCATGGGGGGATAAAGTGGGAAAATTGAAAATCAGCAAGACACAAGCACCCCAAAGTTTAGGGCTGCTCTGTTGACAAGGACCTCCACTTCATTCCACCTTAAATATCCCAGGAAAGCGAAAAATGGATAAAAAAGTTGTGGTCCTTATGTACAATGGAATATCACTCAGCCATGAAATCAATGTCATAAGGCTAGTAGCAGCATGATGAGTGGATTTAGGTACGACGATTCTAAGTGAAATAAGTCACACAGAACAGGACACTTCTCATAAGGTGTCACTTATAGAGGGAATGTAAAAACCGTTACACTTGAACTGAATTAGGAAACAGAACAGAGTCACACATGCAGAAAACACACTATGGCTGCTTAACGGGAAAGGTGAGGTGGGGTGATACATAAAACAAGAGTTTCAAATTAGCTCAGATACCGTTCCATAAACCCAATATGTAATAGACAAGACCTACTCCTTGCTCAGAGAACTGGAATCAACACGCCCGATTCACCGCACAAGAATATATCTGACTAGTAATAATCTTAAAACCTATGTATTGATATCTCTCTGTTAGTGTGTCAAGTGGGTGTAAAGCGGCATAAACACAGCCGTGAAAAGCAGCTAAACCCCATTATAAAAATAAATTACTTTTAAAAACCCATGAAACAAAGACAGGGAAAGAGAGAGAAATTCTTACACAATTCGTTCAGGGGCTGTGATGCAACCTGGATTGACCATATCTAGACCCACAGCTGGATGAGATATAAGGGTGGACACTCTTGGGGCTGAGAGGTTTGGTGAGGTTGGGTGAGCAAACGCAGACCCTTTAAAGTAATACTGCCTGCTACCCATCGCATGGGTCCCAAATCTCCAGGTTCAAGGGCATCTTCCTACATCGAAAACATGCATGAGAAACCCAGAAGATGGTACACCGTGTGATGGGGAAAGGTTTCTAAAACGCACCTCATTTCTCATCTCCTTGTGCTCGGGTTCGCCATTCCAGCCACTTTACTAGCAATCTCCCTACTTGGAGCATCAGGACCTTTAACCTCCTGTTCCGTACAGGTTGCAATTTGTCCTGAGGATGAACGGGAAGACGGGGAACCAATGAGAGACTAGCTCTTGGTGTTGGGACAGGCACAGGTCACTGTATTTTCCCATCAGGAAGAAGAATTAACCACAGGCTCAGCCTGCCCCCCAGAACCAGAACAGGGCCTGAAGCCATCCTGCGCTTTTGCGGCCAGCTCCCAAAAAATCGACTTGTAAAATGGAGCTTCAGGGCACTGCAATTCACAAACCTGCAGAATTATAAATGATAACTCTCGTCCACAAATATATTGAGGGAAGGCAAAGAAGAGGATTTGAAATCAAGGCAGAATTGCAGGAAACAGATTTCAGGATGTAGATTCGAATCGCCTTTAAAGCACATGAAAAGCGGCAAAACGTTGACAATGATGCCCTTGGCCAAAAAGGGCGTATGCGTTTTTTCCTGAATATATTCAGGAAAAAACGCATACGCCCTTTTTGGCCAACCAAGCAACCTGGAAAGACAAATCAGCGCTACAAAGAAGTCTCGCTTCCCATCGGTCAAAAGGGCTATGCTGAAAAAAGTGTCAAAACCAGAAATGCAGGACAGGCCATGGAGAAATGGGAGCCTTGCTACACTGATGGGCGGGATGTAAATTGCCAACAGCCACTCTGGAGAAGGGTACGGTGTGTCCTGAAACATCTAAAAAACACAGCTTAGAGAGCATAGGGCACTTCCACGCATGGGGGGATAAAGTGGGAAAATTGAAAATCAGCAAGACACAAGCACCCCAAAGTTTAGGGCTGCTCTGTTGACAAGGACCTCCACTTCATTCCACCTTAAATATCCCAGGAAAGCGAAAAATGGATAAAAAAGTTGTGGTCCTTATGTACAATGGAATATCACTCAGCCATGAAATCAATGTCATAAGGCTAGTAGCAGCATGATGAGTGGATTTAGGTACGACGATTCTAAGTGAAATAAGTCACACAGAACAGGACACTTCTCATAAGGTGTCACTTATAGAGGGAATGTAAAAACCGTTACACTTGAACTGAATTAGGAAACAGAACAGAGTCACACATGCAGAAAACACACTATGGCTGCTTAACGGGAAAGGTGAGGTGGGGTGATACATAAAACAAGAGTTTCAAATTAGCTCAGATACCGTTCCATAAACCCAATATGTAATAGACAAGACCTACTCCTTGCTCAGAGAACTGGAATCAACACGCCCGATTCACCGCACAAGAATATATCTGACTAGTAATAATCTTAAAACCTATGTATTGATATCTCTCTGTTAGTGTGTCAAGTGGGTGTAAAGTGGCATAAACACAGCCGTGAAAAGCAGCTAAACCCCATTATAAAAATAAATTATTTTTAAAAACCCATGAAACAAAGACAGGGAAAGAGAGAGAAATTCTTACACAATTCGTTCAGGGGCTGTGATGCAACCTGGATTGACCATATCTAGACCCACAGCTCGATGAGACATAAGGGTGGACACTCTTGGGGCTGAGAGGTTTGGTGAGGTTGGGTGAGCAAACGCAGACCCTTTAAAGTAATACTGCGTGCTACCCATCGCATGGGTCCCAAATCTCCAGGTTCAAGGGCATCTTCCTACATCGAAAACATGCATGAGAAACCCAGAAGATGGTACACCGTGTGATGGGGAAAGGTTTCTAAAACGCACCTCATTTCTCATCTCCTTGTGCTCGGGTTCGCCATTCCAGCCACTTTACTAGCAATCTCCCTACTTGGAGCATCAGCACCTTTAACCTCCTGTTCCGTACAGGTTGCAATTTGTCCTGAGGATGAACGGGAAGACGGGGAACCAATGAGAGAGTAGCTCTTGGTGTTGGGACAGGCACAGGTCACTCTATTTTCCCATCAGTAAGAAGAATTAACCACAGGCTCAGCCTGCCCCCTGGAACCAGAACAGGGCCTGAAGCCATCCTGCGCTTTTGCGGCCAGCTCCCAAAAAAGCGACTTGTAAAATGGAGCTTCAGGGCACTGCAATTCACAAACCTGCAGAGTTATAAATGATAACTCTCATCCACAAATATATTGAGGGAAGGCAAAGAAGAGGATTTGAAATCAAGGCAGAATTGCAGGAAACAGATTTCAGGAGGTAGATTCGAATCGCCTTTAAAGCACATGAAAAGCGGCAAAACGTTGACAATGATGCCCTTGGCCAAAAAGGGCGTATGCGTTTTTTCCTGAATATATTCAGGTAAAAACGCATACGCCCTTTTTGGCCAACCAAGCAACCTGGAAAGGCAAATCAGCGCTACAAAGAAGTCTCGCTTCCCATCGGTCAAAAGGGCTATGCTGAAAAAAAGTGTCAAATCCAGAAATGCAGCACAGGCCATGGAGAAATGGGAGCCTTGCTACACTGATGGGCGGGATGTAAATTGCCAACAGCCACTCTGCAGAAGTGTACGGTGTGTCCTGGAACATCTAAAAAACACAGCTTACAGAGCATAGGGCACTTCCACGCATGGGGGGATAAAGTGGGAAAATTGAAAATCAGCAAGACACAAGCACCCCAAAGTTTAGGGCTGCTCTGTTGACAAAGACCTCCATTTCATTCCACCTTAAATATCCCAGGAAAACGAAAAATGGATAAAAAAGTTGTGGTCCTTATGTACAATGGAATATCACTCAGCCATGAAATCAATGTCATAAGGCTAGTAGCAGCATGATGAGTGGATTTAGGTACGACGATTCTAAGAGAAATAAGTCACACAGAAAAGGACACTTCTCATAAGGTGTCACTTATAGAGGGAATATAAAAACCGTTACACTTGAACTGAATTACAAAACAGAACAGAGTTACACATGCAGAAAACACACTATGGCTGCTTAACGGGAAAGGTGAGGTGGGGTGATACATAAAACAAGAGCTTCAAATTAGCTCAGATGCCGTTCCATAAACCCAATATGTAATAGACAAGACCTACTCCTTGCTCAGAGAACTGGACTCAACACGCCCGATTCACCGCACAAGAATATATCTGACTAGTAATAATCTTAAAACCTATGTATTGATATCTCTCTGTTGGTGTGTCAAGTGGGTGTAAAGCGGCATAAACACAGCCGTGAAAAGCAGCTAAACCCCATTATAAAAATAAATTACTTTTAAAAACCCATGAAACAAAGACAGGGAAAGAGAGAGAAATTCTTACACAATTCGTTCAGGGGCTGTGATGCAACCTTGATTGACCATATCTAGACCCACAGTTGGATGAGACATAAGGGTGGACACTCTTGGGGCTGAGAGGTTTGGTGAGGTTGGGTGAGCAAACGCAGACCCTTTAAAGTAATACTGCGTGCTACCCATCGCATGGGTCCCAAATCTCCAGGTTCAAGGGCATCTTCCTACATCGAAAATATGCATGAGAAACCCAGAAGATGGTACACCGTGTGATGGGGAAAGGTTTCTAAAACGCACCTCATTTCTCATCTCCTTGTGCTCGGGTTCGCCATTCCAGCCACTTTACTAGCAATCTCCCTACTTGGAGCCTCAGCACCTTTAACCTCCTGTTCCGTACAGGTTGCAATTTGTCCTGAGGATGAACGGTAAGACGGGGAACCAATGAGAGACTAGCTCTTGGTGTTGGGACAGGCACAGGTCAGTCAATTTTCCCATCAGGAAGAAGAATTAACCACAGGCTCAGCCTGCCCCCCGGAACCAGAACAGGGCCTGAAGCCATCCTGCGCTTTTGCGGCCAGCTCCCAAAAAAGCGACTTGTAAAATGGAGCTTCAGGGCACTGCAATTCACAAACCTGCAGAGTTATAAACGATAACTCTCGTCCACAAATATATTGAGGGAAGTCAAAGAAGAGGATTTGAAATCAAGGAAGAATTGCAGGAAACAGATTTCAGGAGGTAGATTCGAATCGCCTTTAAAGCACATGAAAAGCGGCAAAACGTTGACAATGATGCCCTTGGCCAAAAAGGGCGTATGCGTTTTTTCCTGAATATATTCAGGAAATAACGCATACGCCCTTTTTGGCCAACCAAGCAACCTGGAAAGGCAAATCAGCGCTACAAAGAAGTCTCGCTTCCCATCGGTCAAAAGGGCCATGCTGAAAAAAGTGTCAAAACCAGAAATGCAGGACAGGCCATGGAGAAATGGGAGCCTTGCTACACTGATGGGCGGGATGTAAATTGCCAACAGCCACTCTGGAGAAGGGTACGGTGTGTCCTGAAACATCTAAAAAACACAGCTTAGAGAGCATAGGGCACTTCCACGCATGGGGGGATAAAGTGGGAAAATTGAAAATCAGCAAGACACAAGCACCCCAAAGTTTAGGGCTGCTCTGTTGACAAGGACCTCCACTTCATTCCACCTTAAATATCCCAGGAAAGAGAAAAATGGATAAAAAAGTTGTGGTCCTTATGTACAATGGAATATCACTCAGCCATGAAATCAATGTCATAAGGCTAGTAGCAGCATGATGAGTGGATTTAGGTACGACGATTCTAAGTGAAATAAGTCACACAGAAAAGGACACTTCTCATAAGGTGTCACTTATAGAGGGAATGTAAAAACCGTTACACTTGAACTGAATTACAAAACAGAACAGAGTCACACATGCAGAAAACACACTATGGCTGCTTAACGGGAAAGGTGAGGTGGGGTGATACATAAAACAAGAGCTTCAAATTAGCTCAGATGTCGTTCCATAAAGCCAATATGTAATAGACAAGACCTACTCCTTTCTCAGAGAACTGGACTCAACACGCCCGATTCACCGCACAAGAATATATCTGACTAGTAATAATCTTAAAACCTATGTATTGATATCTCTCTGTTAGTGTGTCAAGTGGGTGTAAAGTGGCATAAACACAGCCGTGAAAAGCAGCTAAACCCCATTCTAAAAATAAATTACTTTTAAAAACCCATGAAACAAAGACAGGGAAAGAGAGAGAAATTCTTACACAATTCGTTCAGGGGCTGTGATGCAACCTGGATTGACCATATCTAGACCCACAGCTGGATGAGACATAAGGGTGGACACTCTTGGGGCTGAGAGGTTTGGTGAGGTTGGGTGAGCAAACGCAGACCCTTTAAAGTAATACTGCGTGCTACCCATCGCATGGGTCAAAATCTCCAGGTTCAAGGGCATCTTCCTACATCGAAAACATGCATGAGAAACCCAGAAGATGGTACACCGTGTGATGGGGAAAGGTTTCTAAAACGCACCTCATTTCTCATCTCCTTGTGCTCGGGTTCGCCATTCCAGTCACTTTACTAGCAATCTCCCTACTTGGAGCATCAGCACCTTAACCTCCTGTTCCGTACAGGTTGCAATTTGTCCTGAGGATGAACGGGAAGACGGGGAACCAATGAGAGACTAGCTCTTGGTGTTGGGACAGGCACAGGTCACTCTATTTTCCCATCAGGAAGAAGAATTAACCACAGGCTTAGCCTGCCCCCCAGAACCAGAACAGGGCCTGAAGCCATCCTGCGCTTTTGCGGCCAGCTCCCAAAAAAGCGAATTGTAAAATGGAGCTTCAGGGCACTGCAATTCACAAACCTGCAGAGTTATAAATGATAACTCTCGTCCACACATATATTGAGGGAAGGCAAAGAAGAGGATTTGAAATCAAGGCAGAATTGCAGGAAACAGATTTCAGGATGTAGATTCGAATCGCCTTTAAAGCACATGAAAAGCGGCAAAACGTTGACAATGATGCCCTTGGCCAAAAAGGGCGTATGCGTTTTTTCCTGAATATATTCAGGAAAAAACGCATACGCCCTTTTTGGCCAACCAAGCAACCTGGAAAGGCAAATCAGCGCTACAAAGAAGTCTCGCTTCCCATCGGTCAAAAGGGCCATGCTGAAAAAAGTGTCAAAACCAGAAATGCAGGACAGGCCATGGAGAAATGGGAGCCTTGCTACACTGATGGGCGGGATGTAAATTGCCAACAGCCACTCTGGAGAAGTGTATGGTGTGTCCTGGAACATCTAAAAAACACAGCTTAGAGAGCATAGGGCACTTCCACGCATTGGGGAATAAAGTGGGAAAATTGAAAATCAGCAAGACACAAGCACCCCAAAGTTTAGGGCTGCTCTGTTGACAAAGACCTCCATTTCATTCCACCTTAAATATCCCAGGAAAACGAAAAATGGATAAAAAAGTTGTGGTCCTTATGTACAATGGAATATCACTCAGCCATGAAATCAATGTCATAAGGCTAGTAGCAGCATGATGAGTGGATTTAGGTACGACGATTCTAAGAGAAATAAGTCACACAGAAAAGGACACTTCTCATAAGGTGTCACTTATAGAGGGAATATAAAAACCGTTACACTTGAACTGAATTACAAAACAGAACAGAGTCACACATGCAGAAAACACACTATGGCTGCTTAACGGGAAAGGTGAGGTGGGGTGATACATAAAACAAGAGCTTCAAATTAGCTCAGATGCCGTTCCATAAACCCAATATGTAATAGACAAGACCTACTCCTTGCTCAGAGAACTGGACTCAACACGCCCGATTCACCGCACAAGAATATATCTGACTAGTAATAATCTTAAAACCTATGTATTGATATCTCTCTGTTAGTGTGTCAAGTGGGTGTAAAGCGGCATAAACACAGCCGTGAAAAGCAGCTAAACCCCATTATAAAAATAAATTACTTTTAAAAACCCATGAAACAAAGACAGGGAAAGAGAGAGAAATTCTTACACAATTCGTTCAGGGGCTGTGATGCAACCTTGATTGACCATATCTAGACCCACAGCTGGATGAGACATAAGGGTGGACACTCTTGGGGCTGAGAGGTTTGGTGAGGTTGGGTGAGCAAACGCAGACCCTTTAAAGTAATACTGCGTGCTACCCATCGCATGGGTCCCAAATCTCCAGGTTCAAGGGCATCTTCCTACATCGAAAATATGCATGAGAAACCCAGAAGATGGTACACCGTGTGATGGGGAAAGGTTTCTAAAACGCACCTCATTTCTCATCTCCTTGTGCTCGGGTTCGCCATTCCAGCCACTTTACTAGCAATCTCCCTACTTGGAGCCTCAGCACCTTTAACCTCCTGTTCCGTACAGGTTGCAATTTGTCCTGAGGATGAACGGGAAGACGGGGAACCAATGAGAGACTAGCTCTTGGTGTTGGGACAGGCACAGTTCAGTCAATTTTCCCATCAGGAAGAAGAATTAACCACAGGCTCAGCCTGCCCCCCGGAACCAGAACAGGGCCTGAAGCCATCCTGCGCTTTTGCGGCCAGCTCCCAAAAAAGCGACTTGTAAAATGGAGCTTCAGGGCACTGCAATTCACAAACCTGCAGAGTTATAAACGATAACTCTCGTCCACAAATATATTGAGGGAAGTCAAAGAAGAGGATTTGAAATCAAGGAAGAATTGCAGGAAACAGATTTCAGGAGGTAGATTCGAATCGCCTTTAAAGCACATGAAAAGCGGCAAAACGTTGACAATGATGCCCTTGGCCAAAAAGGGCGTATGCGTTTTTTCCTGAATATATTCAGGAAATAACGCATACGCCCTTTTTGGCCAACCAAGCAACCTGGAAAGTCATATCAGCGCTACAAAGAAGTCTCGCTTCCCATCGGTCAAAAGGGCCATGCTGAAAAAAGTGTCAAAACCAGAAATGCAGGACAGGCCATGGAGAAATGGGAGCCTTGCTACACTGATGGGCGGGATGTAAATTGCCAACAGCCACTCTGGAGAAGGGTACGGTGTGTCCTGAAACATCTAAAAAACACAGCTTAGAGAGCATAGGGCACTTCCACGCATGGGGGGATAAAGTGGGAAAATTGAAAATCAGCAAGACACAAGCACCCCAAAGTTTAGGGCTGCTCTGTTGACAAGGACCTCCACTTCATTCCACCTTAAATATCCCAGGAAAGAGAAAAATGGATAAAAAAGTTGTGGTCCTTATGTACAATGGAATATCACTCAGCCATGAAATCAATGTCATAAGGCTAGTAGCAGCATGATGAGTGGATTTAGGTACGACGATTCTAAGTGAAATAAGTCACACAGAAAAGGACACTTCTCATAAGGTGTCACTTATAGAGGGAATGTAAAAACCGTTACACTTGAACTGAATTACAAAACAGAACAGAGTCACACATGCAGAAAACACACTATGGCTGCTTAACGGGAAAGGTGAGGTGGGGTGATACATAAAACAAGAGCTTCAAATTAGCTCAGATGCCGTTCCATAAAGCCAATATGTAATAGACAAGACCTACTCCTTGCTCAGAGAACTGGACTCAACACGCCCGATTCACCGCACAAGAATATATCTGACTAGTAATAATCTTAAAACCTATGTATTGATATCTCTCTGTTAGTGTGTCAAGTGGGTGTAAAGTGGCATAAACACAGCCGTGAAAAGCAGCTAAACCCCATTCTAAAAATAAATTACTTTTAAAAACCCATGAAACAAAGACAGGGAAAGAGAGAGAAATTCTTACACAATTCGTTCAGGGGCTGTGATGCAACCTGGATTGACCATATCTAGACCCACAGCTGGATGAGACATAAGGGTGGACACTCTTGGGGCTGAGAGGTTTGGTGAGGTTGGGTGAGCAAACGCAGACCCTTTAAAGTAATACTGCGTGCTACCCATCGCATGGGTCAAAATCTCCAGGTTCAAGGGCATCTTCCTACATCGAAAACATGCATGAGAAACCCAGAAGATGGTACACCGTGTGATGGGGAAAGGTTTCTAAAACGCACCTCATTTCTCATCTCCTTGTGCTCGGGTTCGCCATTCCAGTCACTTTACTAGCAATCTCCCTACTTGGAGCATCAGCACCTTAACCTCCTGTTCCGTACAGGTTGCAATTTGTCCTGAGGATGAACGGGAAGACGGGGAACCAATGAGAGACTAGCTCTTGGTGTTGGGACAGGCACAGGTCACTCTATTTTCCCATCAGGAAGAAGAATTAACCACAGGCTTAGCCTGCCCCCCAGAACCAGAACAGGGCCTGAAGCCATCCTGCGCTTTTGCGGCCAGCTCCCAAAAAAGCGAATTGTAAAATGGAGCTTCAGGGCACTGCAATTCACAAACCTGCAGAGTTATAAATGATAACTCTCGTCCACACATATATTGAGGGAAGGCAAAGAAGAGGATTTGAAATCAAGGCAGAATTGCAGGAAACAGATTTCAGGAGGTAGATTCGATTCGCCTTTAAAGCACATGAAAAGCGGCAAAACGTTGACAATGATGCCCTTGGCCAAAAAGGGCGTATGCGTTTTTTCCTGAATATATTCAGGAAAAAACGCATACGCCCTTTTTGGCCAACCAAGCAACCTGAAAAGGCAAATCAGCGCTACAAAGAAGTCTCGCTTCCCATCGGTCAAAAGGGCCATGCTGAAAAAAGTGTCAAAACCAGAAATGCAGGACAGGCCATGGAGAAATGGGAGCCTTGCTACACTGATGGGCGGGATGTAAATTGCCAACAGCCACTCTGGAGAAGGGTACGGTGTGTCCTGAAACATCTAAAAAACACAGCTTAGAGAGCATAGGGCACTTCCACGCATGGGGGGATAAAGTGGGAAAATTGAAAATCAGCAAGACACAAGCACCCCAAAGCTTAGGGCTGCTCTGTTGACAAGGACCTCCACTTCATTCCACATTAAATATCCCAGGAAAGCGAAAAATGGATAAAAAAGTTGTGGTCCTTATGTACAATGGAATATCACTCAGCCATGAAATCAATGTCATAAGGCTAGTAGCAGCATGATGAGTGGATTTAGGTAGGACGATTCTAAGTGAAATAAGTCACACAGAACAGGACAGTTCTCATAAGGTGTCACTTATAGAGGGAATGTAAAAACCGTTACACTTGAACTGAATTACAAAACAGAACAGAGTCACACATGCAGAAAACACACTATGGCTGCTTAACGGGAAAGGTGAGGTGGGGTGATACATAAAACAAGAGTTTCAAATTAGCTCAGATACCGTTCCATAAACCCAATATGTAATAGACAAGACCTACTCCTTGCTCAGAGAACTGGACTCAACACGCCCGATTCACCGCACAAGAATATATCTGACTAGTAATAATCTTAAAACCTATGTATTGATATCTCTCTGTTAGTGTGTCAAGTGGGTGTAAAGCGGCATAAACACAGCCGTGAAAAGCAGCTAAACCCCATTATAAAAATAAATTACTTTTAAAAACCCTTGAAACAAAGACAGGGAAAGAGAGAGAAATTCTTACACAATTCGTTCAGGGGCTGTGATGCAACCTGGATTGACCATATCTAGACCCACAGCTGGATGAGACATAAGGGTGGACACTCTTGGGGCTGAGAGGTTTGGTGAGGTTGGGTGAGCAAACGCAGAGCCTTTAAAGTAATACTGCGTGCTACCCATCGCATGGGACCCAAATCTCCAGGTTCCAGGGCATCTTCCTACATCGAAAACATGCATGAGAAACCCAGAAGATGCTACACCGTGTGATGGGGAAAGGTTTCTAAAACGCACCTCATTTCTCATCTCCTTGTGCTCGGGTTCGCCATTCCAGCCACTTTACTAGCAATCTCCCTACTTGGAGCCTCAGCACCTTTAACCTCCTGTTCCGTACAGGTTGCAATTTGTCCTGAGGATGAACGGGAAGACAGGGAACCAATGAGAGACTAGCTCTTCGTGTTGGGACAGGCACAGGTCAGTCTATTTTCCCATCAGGAAGAAGAATTAACCACAGGCTCAGCCTGCCCCCCGGAACCAGAACAGGGCCTGAAGCCATCCTGCGCTTTTGCGGCCAGCTCCCAAAAAAGCGACTTGTAAAATGGAGCTTCAGGGCACTGCAATTCACAAACCTGCAGAGTTATAAATGATAACTCTCGTCCACACATATATTGATGGAAGGCAAAGAAGAGGATTTGAAATCAAGGCAGAATTGCAGGAAACAGATTTCAGGAGGTAGATTCGAATCGCCTTTAAAGCACATGAAAAGCGGCAAAACGTTGACAATGATGCCCTTGGCCAAAAAGGGCGTATGCGTTTTTTCCTGAATATATTCAGGAAAAAACGCATACGCACTTTTTGGCCAACCAAGCAACCTGGAAAGGCAAAGCAGCGCTACAAAGAAGTCTCGCTTCCCATCGGTCAAAAGGGCCATGCTGAAAAAAGTGTCAAAACCAGAAATGCAGGACAGGCCATGGAGAAATGGGAGCCTTGCTACACTGATGGGCGGGATGTAAATTGCCAACAGCCACTCTGGAGAAGGGTACGGTGTGTCCTGAAACATCTAAAAAACACAGCTTAGAGAGCATAGGGCACTTCCACGCGTGGGGGGATAAAGTGGGAAAATTGAAAATCAGCAAGACACAAGCACCCCAAAGTTTAGGGCTGCTCTGTTGACAAGGACCTCCACTTCATTCCACCTTAAATATCCCAGGAAAGCGAAAAATGGATAAAAAAGTTGTGGTCCTTATGTACAATGGAATATCACTCAGCCATGAAATCAATGTCATAAGGCTAGTAGCAGCATGATGAGTGGATTTAGGTACGACGATTCTAAGTGAAATAAGTCACACAGAACAGGACACTTCTCATAAGGTGTCACTTATAGAGGGAATGTAAAAACCGTTACACTTGAACTGAATTACAAAACAGAACAGAGTCACACATGCAGAAAACACACTATGGCTGCTTAACGGGAAAGGTGAGGTGGGGTGATACATAAAACAAGAGTTTCAAATTAGCTCAGATACCGTTCCATAAACCCAATATGTAATAGACAAGACCTACTCCTTGCTCAGAGAACTGGACTCAACACGCCCGATTCACCGCACAAGAATATATCTGACTAGTAATAATCTTAAAACCTATGTATTGATATCTCTCTGTTAGTGTGTCAAGTGGGTGTAAAGCGGCATAAACACAGCCGTGAAAAGCAGCTAAACCCCATTATAAAAATAAATTACTTTTAAAAACCCTTGAAACAAAGACAGGGAAAGAGAGAGAAATTCTTACACAATTCGTTCAGGGGCTGTGATGCAACCTGGATTGACCATACCTAGACCCACAGCTGGATGAGACATAAGGGTGGACACTCTTGGGGCTGAGAGGTTTGGTGAGGTTGGGTGAGCAAACGCAGACCCTTTAAAGTAATACCGCGTGCTACCCATCGCATGGGTCCCAAATCTCCAGGTTCAAGGGCATCTTCCTACATCGAAAACATGCATGAGAAACCCAGAAGATGGTACACCGTGTGATGGGGAAAGGTTTCTAAAACACACCTCATTTCTCATCTCCTTGTGCTCGGGTTCGCCATTCCAGCCACTTTACTAGCAATCTCCCTACTTGGAGCCTCAGCACCTTTAACCTCCTGTTCCGTACAGGTTGCAATTTGTCCTGAGGATGAACGGGAAGACGGGGAACCAATGCGAGACTAGCTCTTGGTGTTGGGACAGGCACAGGTCACTCTATTTTCCCATCAGGAAGAAGAATTAACCACAGGCTCAGCCTGCCCCCCGGAACCAGAACAGGGCCTGAAGCCATCCTGCGCTTTTGCGGCCAGCTCCCAAAAAAGCGACTTGTAAAATGGAGCTTCAGGGCACTGCAATTCACAAACCTGCAGAGTTATAAATGATAACTCTCGTCCACAAATATATTGAGGGAAGGCAAAGAAGAGGATTTGAAATCAAGGCAGAATTGTAGGAAACAGATTTCAGGAGGTAGATTCGAATCGCCTTTAAAGCACATGAAAAGCGGCAAAACGTTGACAATGATGCCCTTGGCCAAAAAGGGCGTATGCGTTTTTTCCTGAATATATTCAGGAAAAAACGCATGCGACCTTTTTGGCCAACCAAGCAACCTGGAAAGGCAAATCAGCGCTACAAAGAAGTCTCGCTTCCCATCGGTCAAAAGGGCTATGCTGAAAAAAGTGTCAAAACCAGAAATGCAGGACAGGCCATGGAGAAATGGGAGCCTTGCTACACTGATGGGCGGGATGTAAATTGCCAACAGCCACTCTGGAGAAGGGTACGGTGTGTCCTGAAACATCTAAAAAACACAGCTTAGAGAGAATAGGGCACTTCCACGCATGGGGGGATAAAGTGGGAAAATTGAAAATCAGCAAGACACAAGCACCCCAAAGTTTAGGGCTGCTCTGTTGACAACGACCTCCACTTCATTCCACCTTAAATATCCCAGGAAAGCGAAAAATGGATAAAAAAGTTGTGGTCCTTATGTACATTGGAATATCACTCAGCCATGAAATCAATGTCATAAGGCTAGTAGCAGCATGATGAGTGGATTTAGGTACGACGATTCTAAGTGAAATAAGTCACACAGAACAGGACACTTCTCATAATGTGTCACTTATAGAGGGAATGTAAAAACCGTTACACTTGAACTGAATTAGGAAACAGAACAGAGTCACACATGCAGAAAACACACTATGGCTGCTTAACGGGAAAGGTGAGGTGGGGTGATACATAAAACAAGAGTTTCAAATTAGCTCAGATACCGTTCCATAAACCCAATATGTAATAGACAAGACCTACTCCTTGCTCAGAGAACTGGACTCAACACGCCCGATTCACCGCACAAGAATATATCTGACTAGTAATAATCTTAAAACCTATGTATTGATATCTCTCTGTTAGTGTGTCAAGTGGGTGTCAAGCGGCATAAACACAGCCGTGAAAAGCAGCTAAACCCCATTATAAAAATAAATTACTTTTAAAAACCCATGAAACAAAGACAGGGAAAGAGAGAGAAATTCTTACACAATTCGTTCAGGGGCTGTGATGCAACCTGGATTGACCATATCTAGACCCACAGCTGGATGAGACATAAGGGTGGACACTCTTGGGGCTGAGAGGTTTGGTGAGGTTGGGTGAGCAAACGCAGACCCTTTAAAGTAATACTGCGTGCTACCCATCGCATGGGTCCCAAATCTCCAGGTTCAAGGGCATCTTCCTACATCGAAAACATGCATGAGAAACCCAGAAGATGGTACACCGTGTGATGGGGAAAGGTTTCTAAAACGCACCTCATTTCTCATCTCCTTGTGCTCGGGTTCGCCATTCCAGCCAGTTTACTAGCAATCTCCCTACTTGGAGCCTCAGCACCTTTAACCTCCTGTTCCGTACAGGTTGCAATTTGTCCTGAGGATGAACGGGAAGACGGGGAACCAATGAGAGAGTAGCTCTTGGTGTTGGGACAGGCACAGGTCACTCTATTTTCCCATCAGGAAGAAGAATTAACCACAGGCTCAGCCTGCGCCCTGAACCAGAACAGGGCCTGAAGCCATCCTGCGCTTTTGCGGCCAGCTCCCAAAAAAGTGACTTGTAAAATGGAGCTTCAGGGCACTGCAATTCACAAACCTGCAGAGTTATAAATGATAACTCTCGTCCACAAATATATTGAGGGAAGGCAAAGAAGAGGATTTGAAATCAAGGCAGAATTGCAGGAAACAGATTTCAGGAGGTAGATTCGAATCGCCTTTAAAGCACATGAAAAGCGGCAAAACGTTGACAATGATGCCCTTGGCCAAAAAGGGCGTATGCGTTTTTTCCTGAATATATTCAGGAAATAACGCATACGCCCTTTTTGGCCAACCAAGCAACCTGGAAAGGCAAATCAGCGCTACAAAGAAGTCTCGCTTCCCATCGGTCAAAAGGGCCATGCTGAAAAAAGTGTCAAAACCAGAAATGCAGGACAGGCCATGGAGAAATGGGAGCCTTGCTACACTGATGGGCGGGATGTAAATTGCCAACAGCCACTCTGGAGAAGGGTACGGTGTGTCCTGAAACATCTAAAAAACACAGCTTAGAGAGCATAGGGCACTTCCACGCATGGGGGGATAAAGTGGGAAAATTGAAAATCAGCAAGACACAAGCACCCCAAAGTTTAGGGCTGCTCTGTTGACAAGGACCTCCACTTCATTCCACCTTAAATATCCCAGGAAAGCGAAAAATGGATAAAAAAGTTGTGGTCCTTATGTACAATGGAATATCACTCAGCCATGAAATCAATGTCATAAGGCTAGTAGCAGCATGATGAGTGGATTTAGGTACGACGATTCTAAGTGAAATAAGTCACACAGAAAAGGACACTTCTCATAAGGTGTCACTTATAGAGGGAATGTAAAAACCGTTACACTTGAACTGAATTACAAAACAGAACAGAGTCACACATGCAGAAAACACACTATGGCTGCTTAACGGGAAAGGTGAGGTGGGGTGATACATAAAACAAGAGTTTCAAATTAGCTCAGATACCGTTCCATAAACCCAATATGTAATAGACAAGACCTACTCCTTGCTCAGAGAACTGGACTCAACACGCCCGATGCACCGCACAAGAATATATCTGACTAGTAATAATCTTAAAACCTATGTATTGATATCTCTCTGTTAGTGTGTCAAGTGGGTGTAAAGTGGCATAAACACAGCCGTGAAAAGCAGCTAAACCCCATTATAAAAATAAATTACTTTTAAAACCCCATGAAACAAAGACAGGGAAAGAGAGAGAAATTCTTCCACAATTCGTTCAGGGGCTGTGATGCAACCTGGATTGACCATATCTAGACCCACAGCTGGATGAGACATAAGGGTGGACACTCTTGGGGCTGAGAGGTTTGGTGAGGTTGGGTGAGCAAACGCAGACCCTTTAAAGTAATACTGCGTGCTACCCATCGCATGGGTCCCAAATCTCCAGCTTCAAGGGCATCTTCCTACATCGAAAACATGCATGAGAAACCCAGAAGATGGTACACCGTGTGATGGGGAAAGGTTTCTAAAACGCACCTTATTTCTCATCTCCTTGTGCTCGGGTTCGCCATTCCAGCCACTTTACTAGCAATCTCCCTACTTGGAGCCTCAGCACCTTTAACCTCCTGTTCCGTACAGGTTGCAATTTGTCCTGAGGATGAACGGGAAGACGGGGAACCAATGAGAGAGTAGCTCTTGGTGTTGGGACAGGCACAGGTCACTCTATTTTCCCATCAGGAAGAAGAATTAACCACAGGCTCAGCCTGCCCCCTGGAACCAGAACAGGGCCTGAAGCCATCCTGCGCTTTTGCGGCCAGCTCCCAAAAAAGCGACTTGTAAAATGGAGCTTCAGGGCACTGCAATTCACAAACCTGCAGAGTTATAAATGATAACTCTCGTCCACAAATATATTGAGGGAAGGCAAAGAAGAGGATTTGAAATCAAGGCAGAATTGCAGGAAACAGATTTCAGGAGGTAGATTCGAATCGCCTTTAAAGCACATGAAAAGCGGCAAAACGTTGACAATGATGCCCTTGGCCAAAAAGGGCGTATGCGTTTTTTCCTGAATATATTCAGGAAAAAACGCATACGCCCTTTTTGGCCAACCAAGCAACCTGGAAAGGCAAATCAGCGCTACAAAGAAGTCTCGCTTCCCATCGGTCAAAAGGGCCATGCTGAAAAAAGTGTCAAAACCAGAAATGCAGGACAGGCCATGGAGAAATGGGAGCCTTGCTACACTGATGGGCGGGATGTAAATTGCCAACAGCCACTCTGGAGAAGTGTACGGTGTGTCCTGGAACATCTAAAAAACACAGCTTAGAGAGCATAGGGCACTTCCACGCATGGGGCGATAAAGTGGGAAAATTGAAAATCAGCAAGACACAAGCACCCCAAAGTTTAGGGCTGCTCTGTTGACAAAGACCTCCACTTCATTCCACCTTAAATATCCCAGGAAAGCGAAAAATGGATAAAAAAGTTGTGGTCCTTATGTACAATGGAATATCACTCAGCCATGAAATCAATGTCATAAGGCTAGTAGCAGCATGATGAGTGGATTTAGGTACGACGATTCTAAGTGAAATAAGTCACACAGAAAAGGACACTTCTCATAAGGTGTCACTTATACAGGGAATGTAAAAACCGTTACACTTGACCTGAATTACAAAACAGAACAGAGTCACACATGCAGAAAACACACTATGGCTGCTTAACGGGAAAGGTGAGGTGGGGTGATACATAAAACAAGAGCTTCAAATTAGCTCAGATGTCGTTCCATAAACCCAATATGTAATAGACAAGACCTACTCCTTGCTCAGAGAACTGGACTCAACACGCCCGATTCACCGCACAAGAATATATCTGACTAGTAATAATCTTAAAACCTATGTATTGATATCTCTCTGTTAGTGTGTCAAGTGGGTGTAAAGCGGCATAAACACAGCCGTGAAAAGCAGCTAAACCCCATTCTAAAAATAAATTACTTTTAAAAACCCATGAAACAAAGACAGGGAAAGAGAGAGAAATTCTTACACAATTCGTTCAGGGGCTGTGATGCAACCTGGATTGACCATATCTAGACCCACAGCTGGATGAGACATAAGGGTGGACACTCTTGGGGCTGAGAGGTTTGGTGAGGTTGGGTGAGCAAACGCAGACCCTTTAAAGTAATACTGCGTGCTACCCATCGCATGGGTTCCAAATCTCCAGGTTCAAGGGCATCTTCCTACATCGAAAACATGCATGAGAAACCCAGAAGATGGTACACCGTGTGATGGGGAAAGGTTTCTAAAACGCACCTCATTTCTCATCTCCTTGTGCTCGGGTTCGCCATTCCAGCCACTTTACTAGCAATCTCCCTACTTGGAGCCTCAGCACCTTTAACCTCCTGTTCCGTACAGGTTGCAATTTGTCCTGAGGATGAACGGGAAGACGGGGAACCAATGAGAGACTAGCTCTTGGTGTTGGGACAGGCACAGGTCAGTCTATTTTCCCATCAGGAAGAAGAATTAACCACAGGCTCAGCCTGCCCCCCGGAACCAGAACAGGGCCTGAAGCCATCCTGCGCTTTTGCGGCCAGCTCCCAAAAAAGCGACTTGTAAAATGGAGCTTCAGGGCACTGCAATTCACAAACCTGCAGAGTTATAAATGATAACTCTCGTCCACACATATATTGAGGGAAGGCAAAGAAGAGGATTTGAAATCAAGGCAGAATTGCAGGAAACAGATTTCAGGAGGTAGATTCGAATCGCCTTTAAAGCACATGAAAAGCGGCAAAACGTTGACAATGATGCCCTTGGCCAAAAAGGGCGTATGCGTTTTTTCTTGAATATATTCAGGAAATAACGCATATGCCCTTTTTGGCCAACCAAGCAACCTGGAAAGGCAAATCAGCGCTACAAAGAAGTCTCGCTTCCCATCGGTCAAAAGGGCCATGCTGAAAAAAGTGTCAAAACCAGAAATGCAGGACAGGCCATGGAGAAATGGGGGCCTTGCTACACTGATGGGCGGGATGTAAATTGCCAACAGCCACTCTGGAGAAGGGTACGGTGTGTCCTGAAACATCTAAAAAACACAGCTTAGAGAGCATAGGGCACTTCCACGCATGGGGGGATGAAGTGGGAAAATTGAAAATCAGAAAGACACAAGCACCCCAAAGTTTAGGGCTGCTCTGTTGACAAGGACCTCCACTTCATTCCACCTTAAATATCCCAGGAAAGCGAAAAATGGATAAAAAAGTTGTGGTCCTTATGTACAATGGAATATCACTCAGCCATGAAATCAATGTCATAAGGCTAGTAGCAGCATGATGAGTGGATTTAGGTATGACGATTCTAAGTGAAATAAGTCACACAGAACAGGACACTTCTCATAAGGTGTCACTTATAGAGGGAATGTAAAAACCGTTACACTTGAACTGAATTACAAAACAGAACAGAGTCACACATGCAGAAAACACACTATGGCTGCTTAACGGGAAAGGTGAGGTGGGGTGATACATAAAACAAGAGTTTCAAATTAGCTCAGATACTGTTCCATAAACCCAATATGTAATAGACAAGACCTACTCCTTGCTCAGAGAACTGGACTCAACACGCCCGATTCACCGCACAAGAATATATCTGACTAGTAATAATCTTAAAACCTATGTATTGATATCTCTCTGTTAGTGTGTCAAGTGGGTGTAAAGCGGCATAAACACAGCCGTGAAAAGCAGCTAAACCCCATTATAAAAATAAATTACTTTTAAAAACCCATGAAACAAAGACAGGGAAAGAGAGAGAAATTCTTACACAATTCGTTCAGGGGCTGTGATGCAACCTGGATTGACCATATCTAGACCCACAGCTGGATGAGACATAAGGGTGGACACTCTTGGGGCTGAGAGGTTTGGTGAGGTTGGGTGAGCAAACGCAGACCCTTTAAAGTAATACTGCGTGCTACCCATCGCATGGGTCCCAAATCTCCAGGTTCAAGGGCATCTTCCTACATCGAAAACATGCATGAGAAACCCAGAAGATGGTACACCGTGTGATGGGGAAAGGTTTCTAAAACGCACCTCATTTCTCATCTCCTTGTGCTCGGGTTCGCCATTCCAGCCAGTTTACTAGCAATCTCCCTACTTGGAGCCTCAGCACCTTTAACCTCCTGTTCCGTACAGGTTGCAATTTGTCCTGAGGATGAACGGGAAGACGGGGAACCAATGAGAGAGTAGCTCTTGGTGTTGGGACAGGCACAGGTCACTCTATTTTCCCATCAGGAAGAAGAATTAACCACAGGCTCAGCCTGCCCCCTGGAACCAGAACAGGGCCTGAAGCCATCCTGCGCTTTTGCGGCCAGCTCCCAAAAAAGTGACTTGTAAAATGGAGCTTCAGGGCACTGCAATTCACAAACCTGCAGAGTTATAAATGATAACTCTCGTCCAAAAATATATTGAGAGAAGGCAAAGAAGAGGATTTGAAATCAAGGCAGAATTGCAGGAAACAGATTTCAGGAGGTAGATTCGAATCGCCTTTAAAGCACATGAAAAGCGGCAAAACGTTGACAATGATGCCCTTGGCCAAAAAGGGCGTATGCGTTTTTTCCTGAATATATTCAGAAAAAAACGCATACGCCCTTTTTGGCCAACCAAGCAACCTGGAAAGGCAAATCAGCGCTACAAAGAAGTCTCGCTTCCCATCGGTCAAAAGGGCCATGCTGAAAAAAGTGTCAAAACCAGAAATGCAGGACAGGCCATGGAGAAATGGGAGCCTTGCTACACTGATGGGCGGGATGTAAATTGCCAACAGCCACTCTGGAGAAGTGTACGGTGTGTCCTGGAATATCTAAAAAACACAGCTTAGAGAGCATAGGGCACTTCCACGCATGGGGGGATAAAGTGGGAAAATTGAAAATCAGCAAGACACAAGCACCCCAAAGTTTAGGGCTGCTCTGTTGACAAAGACCTCCACTTCATTCCACCTTAAATATCCCAGGAAAGCGAAAAATGGATAAAAAAGTTGTGGTCCTTATGTACAATGGAATATCACTCAGCCATGAAATCAATGTCATAAGGCTAGTAGCAGCATGATGAGTGGATTTAGGTACGACGATTCTAAGAGAAATAAGTCACACAGAAAAGGACACTTCTCATAAGGTGTCACTTATAGAGGGAATGTAAAAACCGTTACACTTGAACTGAATTACAAAACAGAACAGAGTCACACATGCAGAAAACACACTATGGCTGCTTAACGGGAAAGGTGAGGTGGGGTGATACATAAAACAAGAGCTTCAAATTAGCTCAGATGCCGTTCCATAAACCCAATATGTAATAGACAAGACCTACTCCTTGCTCAGAGAACTGGACTCAACACGCCCGATTCACCGCACAAGAATATATCTGACTAGTAATAATCTTAAAATCTATGTATTGATATCTCTCTGTTAGTGTGTCAAGTGGGTGTAAAGCGGCATAAACACAGCCGTGAAAAGCAGCTAAACCCCATTCTAAAAATAAATTACTTTTAAAAACCCATGAAACAAAGACAGGGAAAGAGAGAGAAATTCTTACACAATTCGTTCAGGGGCTGTGATGCAACCTGGATTGACCATATCTAGACCCACAGCTGGATGAGACATAAGGGTGGACACTCTTGGGGCTGAGAGGTTTGGTGAGGTTGGGTGAGCAAACGCAGACCCTTTAAAGTAATACTGCGTGCTACCCATCGCATGGGTCCCAAATCTCCAGGTTCAAGGGCATCTTCCTACATCGAAATCATGCATGAGAAACCCAGAAGATGGTACACCGTGTGATGGGGAAAGGTTTCTAAAACGCACCTCATTTCTCATCTCCTTGTGCTCGGGTTCGCCATTCCAGCCACTTTACTAGCAATCTCCCTACTTGGAGCCTCAGCACCTTTAACCTCCTGTTCCGTACAGGTTGCAATTTGTCCTGAGGATGAACGGGAAGACGGGGAACCAATGAGAGAGTAGCTCTTGGTGTTGGGACAGGCACAGGTCACTCTATTTTCCCATCAGGAAGAAGAATTAACCACAGGCTCAGCCTGCCCCCTGGAACCAGAACAGGGCCTGAAGCCATCCTGCGCTTTTGCGGCCAGCTCCCAAAAAAGTGACTTGTAAAATGGAGCTTCAGGGCACTGCAATTCACAAACCTGCAGAGTTATAAATGATAACTCTCGTCCAAAAATATATTGAGAGAAGGCAAAGAAGAGGATTTGAAATCAAGGCAGAATTGCAGGAAACAGATTTCAGGAGGTAGATTCGAATCGCCTTTAAAGCACATGAAAAGCGGCAAAACGTTGACAATGATGCCCTTGGCCAAAAAGGGCGTATGCGTTTTTTCCTGAATATATTCAGAAAAAAACGCATACGCCCTTTTTGGCCAACCAAGCAACCTGGAAAGGCAAATCAGCGCTACAAAGAAGTCTCGCTTCCCATCGGTCAAAAGGGCCATGCTGAAAAAAGTGTCAAAACCAGAAATGCAGGACAGGCCATGGAGAAATGGGAGCCTTGCTACACTGATGGGCGGGATGTAAATTGCCAACAGCCACTCTGGAGAAGTGTACGGTGTGTCCTGGAATATCTAAAAAACACAGCTTAGAGAGCATAGGGCACTTCCACGCATGGGGGGATAAAGTGGGAAAATTGAAAATCAGCAAGACACAAGCACCCCAAAGTTTAGGGCTGCTCTGTTGACAAAGACCTCCACTTCATTCCACCTTAAATATCCCAGGAAAGCGAAAAATGGATAAAAAAGTTGTGGTCCTTATGTACAATGGAATATCACTCAGCCATGAAATCAATGTCATAAGGCTAGTAGCAGCATGATGAGTGGATTTAGGTACGACGATTCTAAGAGAAATAAGTCACACAGAAAAGGACACTTCTCATAAGGTGTCACTTATAGAGGGAATGTAAAAACCGTTACACTTGAACTGAATTACAAAACAGAACAGAGTCACACATGCAGAAAACACACTATGGCTGCTTAACGGGAAAGGTGAGGTGGGGTGATACATAAAACAAGAGCTTCAAATTAGCTCAGATGCCGTTCCATAAACCCAATATGTAATAGACAAGACCTACTCCTTGCTCAGAGAACTGGACTCAACACGCCCGATTCACCGCACAAGAATATATCTGACTAGTAATAATCTTAAAATCTATGTATTGATATCTCTCTGTTAGTGTGTCAAGTGGGTGTAAAGCGGCATAAACACAGCCGTGAAAAGCAGCTAAACCCCATTCTAAAAATAAATTACTTTTAAAAACCCATGAAACAAAGACAGGGAAAGAGAGAGAAATTCTTACACAATTCGTTCAGGGGCTGTGATGCAACCTGGATTGACCATATCTAGACCCACAGCTGGATGAGACATAAGGGTGGACACTCTTGGGGCTGAGAGGTTTGGTGAGGTTGGGTGAGCAAACGCAGACCCTTTAAAGTAATACTGCGTGCTACCCATCGCATGGGTCCCAAATCTCCAGGTTCAAGGGCATCTTCCTACATCGAAATCATGCATGAGAAACCCAGAAGATGGTACACCGTGTGATGGGGAAAGGTTTCTAAAACGCACCTCATTTCTCATCTCCTTGTGCTCGGGTTCGCCATTCCAGCCACTTTACTAGCAATCTCCCTACTTGGAGCCTCAGCACCTTTAACCTCCTGTTCCGTACAGGTTGCAATTTGTCCTGAGGATGAACGGGAAGATGGGGAACCAATGAGAGACTAGCTCTTGGTGTTGGGACAGGCACAGGTCAGTCTATTTTCCCATCAGGAAGAAGAATTAACGACAGTCTCAGCCTGCCCCCCGGAACCAGAACAGGGCCTGAAGCCATCCTGCGCTTTTGCGGCCAGCTCCCAAAAAAGCGACTTGTAAAATGGAGCTTCAGGGCACTGCAATTCACAAACCTGCAGAGTTATAAATGATAACTCTCGTCCACACATATATTGAGGGAAGGCAAAGAAGAGGATTTGAAATCAAGGCAGAATTGCAGGAAACAGATTTCAGGAGGTAGATTCGAATCGCCTTTAAAGCACATGAAAAGCGGCAAAACGTTGACAATGATGCCCTTGGCCAAAAAGGGCGTATGCGTTTTTTCCTGAATATATTCAGGAAATAACGCATACGCCCTTTTTGGCCAACCAAGCAACCTGGAAAGGCAAATCAGCGCTACAAAGAAGTCTCTCTTCCCATCGGTCAAAAGGGCCATGCTGAAAAAAGTGTCAAAACCAGAAATGCAGGACAGGCCATGGAGAAATGGGAGCCTTGCTACACTGATGGGCGGGATGTAAATTGCCAACAGCCACTCTGGAGAAGGGTACGGTGTGTCCTGAAACATCTAAAAAACACAGCTTAGAGAGCATAGGGCACTTCCACGCATGGGGGGATAAAGTGGGAAAATTGAAAATCAGCAAGACACAAGCACCCCAAAGTTTAGGGCTGCTCTGTTGACAAGGACCTCCACTTCATTCCACCTTAAATATCCCAGGAAAGCGAAAAATGGATAAAAAAGTTGTGGTCCTTATGTACAATGGAATATCACTCAGCCATGAAATCAATGTCATAAGGCTAGTAGCAGCATGATGAGTGGATTTAGGTACGACGATTCTAAGTGAAATAAGTCACACAGAACAGGACACTTCTCATAAGGTGTCACTTATAGAGGGAATGTAAAAACCGTTACACTTGATCTGAATTACAAAACAGAACAGAGTCACACATGCAGAAAACACACTATGGCTGCTTAACGGGAAAGGTGAGGTGGGGTGATACATAAAACAAGAGTTTCAAATTAGCTCAGATACCGTTCCATAAACCCAATATGTAATAGACAAGACCTACTCCTTGCTCAGAGAACTGGACTCAACACGCCCGATGCACCGCACAAGAATATATCTGACTAGTAATAATCTTAAAACCTATGTATTGATATCTCTCTGTTAGTGTGTCAAGTGGGTGTAAAGTGGCATAAACACAGCCGTGAAAAGCAGCTAAACCCCATTATAAAAATAAATTACTTTTAAAACCCCATGAAACAAACACAGGGAAAGAGAGAGAAATTCTTACACAATTCGTTCAGGGGCTGTGATGCAACCTGGATTGACCATATCTAGACCCACAGCTGGATGAGACATAAGGGTGGACACTCTTGGGGCTGAGAGGTTTGGTGAGGTTGGGTGAGCAAACGCAGACCCTTTAAAGTAATACTGCGTGCTACCCATCGCATGGGTCCCAAATCTCCAGCTTCAAGGGCATCTTCCTACATCGAAAACATGCATGAGAAACCCAGAAGATGGTACACCGTGTGATGGGGAAAGGTTTCTAAAACGCACCTTATTTCTCATCTCCTTGTGCTCGGGTTCGCCATTCCAGCCACTTTACTAGCAATCTCCCTACTTGGAGCCTCAGCACCTTTAACCTCCTGTTCCGTACAGGTTGCAATTTGTCCTGAGGATGAACGGGAAGACGGGGAACCAATGAGAGAGTAGCTCTTGGTGTTGGGACAGGCACAGGTCACTCTATTTTCCCATCAGGAAGAAGAATTAACCACAGGCTCAGCCTGCCCCCTGGAACCAGAACAGGGCCTGAAGCCATCCTGCGCTTTTGCGGCCAGCTCCCAAAAAAGCGACTTGTAAAATGGAGCTTCAGGGCACTGCAATTCACAAACCTGCAGAGTTATAAATGATAACTCTCGTCCACAAATATATTGAGGGAAGGCAAAGAAGAGGATTTGAAATCAAGGCAGAATTGCAGGAAACAGATTTCAGGAGGTAGATTCGAATCGCCTTTAAAGCACATGAAAAGCGGCAAAACGTTGACAATGATGCCCTTGGCCAAAAAGGGCGTATGCGTTTTTTCCTGAATATATTCAGGAAAAAACGCATACGCCCTTTTTGGCCAACCAAGCAACCTGGAAAGGCAAATCAGCGCTACAAAGAAGTCTCGCTTCCCATCGGTCAAAAGGGCCATGCTGAAAAAACTGTCAAAACCAGAAATGCAGGACAGGCCATGGAGAAATGGGAGCCTTGCTACACTGATGGGCGGGATGTAAATTGCCAACAGCCACTCTGGAGAAGTGTACGGTGTGTCCTGGAACATCTAAAAAACACAGCTTAGAGAGCATAGGGCACTTCCACGCATGGGGGGATAAAGTGGGAAAATTGAAAATCAGCAAGACACAAGCACCCCAAAGTTTAGGGCTGCTCTGTTGACAAAGACCTCCACTTCATTCCACCTTAAATATCCCAGGAAAGAGAAAAATGGATAAAAAAGTTGTGGTCCTTATGTACAATGGAATATCACTCAGCCATGAAATCAATGTCATAAGGCTAGTAGCAGCATGATGAGTGGATTTAGGTACGACGATTCTAAGAGAAATAAGTCACACAGAAAAGGACACTTCTCATAAGGTGTCACTTATAGAGGGAATGTAAAAACCGTTACACTTGAACTGAATTACAAAACAGAACAGAGTCACACATGCAGAAAACACACTATGGCTGCTTAACGGGAAAGGTGAGGTGGGGTGATACATAAAACAAGAGTTTCAAATTAGCTCAGATACCGTTCCATAAACCCAATATGTAATAGACAAGACCTACTCCTTGCTCAGAGAACTGGACTCAACACGCCCGATGCACCGCACAAGAATATATCTGACTAGTAATAATCTTAAAACCTATGTATTGATATCTCTCTGTTAGTGTGTCAAGTGGGTGTAAAGCGGCATAAACACAGCCGTGAAAAGCAGCTAAACCCCATTATAAAAATAAATTACTTTTAAAAACCCATGAAACAAAGACAGGGAAAGAGAGAGAAATTCTTACACAATTCGTTCAGGGGCTGTGATGCAACCTGGATTGACCATATCTAGACCCACAGCTGGATGAGACATAAGGGTGGACACTCTTGGGGCTGAGAGGTTTGGTGAGGTTGGGTGAGCAAACGCAGACCCTTTAAAGTAATACTGCGTGCTACCCATCGCATGGGTCCCAAATCTCCAGGTTCAAGGGCATCTTCCTACATCGAAAACATGCATGAGAAACCCAGAAGATGGTACACCGTGTGATGGGGAAAGGTTTCTAAAACGCACCTCATTTCTCATCTCCTTGTGCTCGGGTTCGCCATTCCAGCCACTTTACTAGCAATCTCCCTACTTGGAGCCTCAGCACCTTTAACCTCCTGTTCCGTACAGGTTGCAATTTGTCCTGAGGATGAACGGGAAGACGGGGAACCAATGAGAGAGTAGCTCTTGGTGTTGGGACAGGCACAGGTCACTCTATTTTCCCATCAGGAAGAAGAATTAACCACAGGCTCAGCCTGCCCCCTGGAACCAGAACAGGGCCTGAAGCCATCCTGCGCTTTTGCGGCCAGCTCCCAAAAAAGCGACTTGTAAAATGGAGCTTCAGGGCACTGCAATTCACAAACCTGCAGAGTTATAAATGATAACTCTCGTCCACAAATATATTGAGGGAAGGCAAAGAAGAGGATTTGAAATCAAGGCAGAATTGCAGGAAACAGATTTCAGGAGGTAGATTCGAATCGCCTTTAAAGCACATGAAAAGCGGCAAAACGTTGACAATGATGCCCTTGGCCAAAAAGTGCGTATGCGTTTTTTCCTGAATATATTCAGGTAAAAACGCATACGCCCTTTTTGGCCAACCAAGCAACCTGGAAAGGCAAATCAGCGCTACAAAAAAGTCTCGCTTCCCATCGGTCAAAAGGGCAATGCTGAAAAAAGTGTCAAAACCAGAAATGCAGGACAGGCCATGGAGAAATGGGAGCCTTGCTACACTGATGGGCGGGATGTAAATTGCCAACAGCCACTCTGGAGAAGTGTACGGTGTGTCCTGGAACATCTAAAAAACACAGCTTAGAGAGCATAGGGCACTTCCACGCATGGGGGGATAAAGTGGGAAAATTGAAAATCAGCAAGACACAAGCACCCCAAAGTTTAGGGCTGCTCTGTTGACAAAGACCTCCACTTCATTCCACCTTAAATATCCCAGGAAAGAGAAAAATGGATAAAAAAGTTGTGGTCCTTATGTACAATGGAATATCACTCAGCCATGAAATCAATGTCATAAGGCTAGTAGCAGCATGATGAGTGGATTTAGGTACGACGATTCTAAGAGAAATAAGTCACACAGAAAAGGACACTTCTCATAAGGTGTCACTTATAGAGGGAATGTAAAAACCGTTACACTTGAACTGAATTACAAAAGAGAACAGAGTCACACATGCAGAAAACACACTATGGCTGCTTAACGGGAAAGGTGAGGTGGGGTGATACATAAAACAAGAGCTTCAAATTAGCTCAGTTGCCGTTCCATAAACCCAATATGTAATAGACAAGACCTACTCCTTGCTCAGAGAACTGGACTCAACACGCCCGATTCACCGCACAAGAATATATCTGACTAGTAATAATCTTAAAACCTATGTATTGATATCTCTCTGTTAGTGTGTCAAGTGGGTGTCAAGCGGCATAAACACAGCCGTGAAAAGCAGCTAAACCCCATTATAAAAATAAATTATTTTTAAAAACCCATGAAACAAAGACAGGGAAAGAGAGAGAAATTCTTACACAATTCGTTCAGGGGCTGTGATGCAACCTGGATTGACCATATCTAGACCCACAGCTGGATGAGACATAAGGGTGGACACTCTTGGGGCTGAGAGGTTTGGTGAGGTTGGGTGAGCAAACGCAGACCCTTTAAAGTAATACTGCGTGCTACCCATCGCATGGGTCCCAAATCTCCAGGTTCAAGGGCATCTTCCTACATCGAAAACATGCATGAGAAACCCAGAAGATGGTACACCGTGTGATGGGGAAAGGTTTCTAAAACGCACCTCATTTCTCATCTCCTTGTGCTCGGGTTCGCCATTCCAGCCACTTTACTAGCAATCTCCCTACTTGGAGCCTCAGCACCTTTAACCTCCTGTTCCGTACAGGTTGCAATTTGTCCTGAGGATGAACGGGAAGACGGGGAACCAATGAGAGACTAGCTCTTGGTGTTGGGACAGGCACAGGTCAGTCTATTTTCCCATCAGGAAGAAGAATTAACCACAGGCTCAGCCTGCCCCCCGGAACCAGAACAGGGCCTGAAGCCATCCTGCGCTTTTGCGGCCAGCTCCCAAAAAACGAATTGTAAAATGGAGCTTCAGGGCACTGCAATTCACAAACCTGCAGAGTTATAAATGATAACTCTCGTCCACACATATATTGAGGGAAGGCAAAGAAGAGGATTTGAAATCAAGGCAGAATTGCAGGAAACAGATTTCAGGAGGTAGATTCGAATCGCCTTTAAAGCACATGAAAAGCGGCAAAACGTTGACAATGATGCCCTTGGCCAAAAAGGGCGTATGCGTTTTTTCCTGAATATATTCAGGAAATAACGCATACGCCCTTTTTGGCCAACCAAGCAACCTGGAAAGGCAAATCAGCGCTACAAAGAAGTCTCGCTTCCCATCGGTCAAAAGGGCCATGCTGAAAAAAGTGTCAAAACCAGAAATGCAGGACAGGCCATGGAGAAATGGGAGCCTTGCTACACTGATGGGCGGGATGTAAATTGCCAACAGCCACTCTGGAGAAGGGTACGGTGTGTCCTGAAACATCTAAAAAACACAGCTTAGAGAGCATAGGGCACTTCCACGCATGGGGGGATAAAGTGGGAAAATGGAAAATCAGCAAGACACAAGCACCCCAAAGTTTAGGGCTGCTCTGTTGACAAGGACCTCCACTTCATTCCACCTTAAATATCCCAGGAAAGCGAAAAATGGATAAAAAAGTTGTGGTCCTTATGTACAATGGAATATCACTCAGCCATGAAATCAATGTCATAAGGCTAGTAGCAGCATGATGAGTGGATTTAGGTACGACGATTCTAAGTGAAATAAGTCACACAGAACAGGACACTTCTCATAAGGTGTCACTTATAGAGGGAATGTAAAAACCGTTACACTTGAACTGAATTACAAAACAGAACAGAGTCACACATGCAGAAAGCACACTATGGCTGCTTAACGGGAAAGGTGAGGTGGGGTGATACATAAAACAAGAGCTTCAAATTAGCTCAGATGCCGTTCCATAAACCCAATATGTAATAGACAAGACCTACTCCTTGCTCAGAGAACTGGACTCAACACGCCCGATTCACCGCACAAGAATATATCTGACTAGTAATAATCTTAAAACCTATGTATTGATATCTCTCTGTTAGTGTGTCAAGTGGGTGTAAAGCGGAATAAACACAGCCATGAAAAGCAGCTAAACCCCATTATAAAAATAAATTACTTTTAAAAACCCATGAAACAAAGACAGGGAAAGAGAGAGAAATTCTTACACAATTCGTTCAGGGGCTGTGATGCAACCTGGATTGACCATATCTAGACCCACAGCTGGATGAGACATAAGGGTGGACACTCTTGGGGCTGAGAGGTTTGGTGAGGTTGGGTGAGCAAACGCAGACCCTTTAAAGTAATACTGCGTGCTACCCATCGCATGGGTCCCAATTCTCCAGGTTCAAGGGCATCTTCCTACATCGAAAACATGCATGAGAAACCCAGAAGATGGTACACCGTGTGATGGGGAAAGGTTTCTAAAACGCACCTCATTTCTCATCTCCTTGAGCTCGGGTTCGCCATTCGAGCCACTTTACTAGCAATCTCCCTACTTGGAGCCTCAGCACCTTTAACCTCCTGTTCCGTACAGGTTGCAATTTGTCCTGAGGATGAACGGGAAGACGGGGAACCAATGAGAGAGTAGCTCTTGGTGTTGGGACAGGCACAGGTCACTCTATTTTCCCATCAGGAAGAAGAATTAACCACAGGCTCAGCCTGCCCCCTGGAACCAGAACAGGGCCTGAAGCCATCCTGCGCTTTTGCGGCCAGCTCCCAAAAAAGGGACTTTTAAAATTGAGCTTCAGGGCACTGCAATTCACAAACCTGCAGAGTTATAAATGATAACTCTCGTCCACAAATATATTGAGGGAAGGCAAAGAAGAGGATTTGAAATCAAGGCAGATTTGCAGGAAACAGATTTCAGGAGGTAGATTCGAATCGCCTTTAAAGCACATGAAAAGCGGCAAAACGTTGACAATGATGCCCTTGGCCAAAAAGGGCGTATGCGTTTTTTCCTGAATATATTCAGGAAAAAACGCATACGCCCTTTTTGGCCAACCAAGCAACCTGGAAAGGCAAATCAGCGCTACAAAGAAGTCTCGCTTCCCATCGGTCAAAAGGGCCATGCTGAAAAAACTGTCAAAACCAGAAATGCAGGACAGGCCATGGAGAAATGGGAGCCTTGCTACACTGATGGGCGGGATGTAAATTGCCAACAGCCACTCTGGAGAAGGGTACGGTGTGTCCTGAAACATCTAAAAAACACAGCTTAGAGAGCATAGGGCACTTCCACGCATGGGGGGATAAAGTGGGAAAATTGAAAATCAGCAAGACACAAGCACCCCAAAGTTTAGGGCTGCTCTGTTGACAAGGACCTCCACTTCATTCCACCTTAAATATCCCAGGAAAGCGAAAAATGGATAAAAAAGTTGTGGTCCTTATGTACAATGGAATATCACTCAGCCATGAAATCAATGTCATAAGGCTAGTAGCAGCATGATGAGTGGATTTAGGTACGACGATTCTAAGTGAAATAAGTCACACAGAACAGGACACTTCTCATAAGGTGTCACTTATAGAGGGAATGTAAAAACCGTTACACTTGAACTGAATTACAAAACAGAACAGAGTCACACATGCAGAAAGCACACTATGGCTGCTTAACGGAAAAGGTGAGGTGGGGTGATACATAAAACAAGAGCTTCAAATTAGCTCAGATGCCGTTCCATAAACCCAATATGTAATAGACAAGACCTACTCCTTGCTCAGAGAACTGGACTCAACACGCCCGATTCACCGCACAAGAATATATCTGACTAGTAATAATCTTAAAACCTATGTATTGATATCTCTCTGTTAGTGTGTCAAGTGGGTGTAAAGCGGCATAAACACAGCCGTGAAAAGCAGCTAAACCCCATTATAAAAATAAATTACTTTTAAAAACCCATGAAACAAAGACAGGGAAAGAGAGAGAAATTCTTACACAATTCGTTCAGGGGCTGTGATGCAACCTGGATTGACCATATCTAGACCCACAGCTGGATGAGACATAAGGGTGGACACTCTTGGGGCTGAGAGGTTTGGTGAGGTTGGGTGAGCAAACGCAGACCCTTTAAAGTAATACTGCGTGCTACCCATCGCATGGGTCCCAATTCTCCAGGTTCAAGGGCATCTTCCTACATCGAAAACATGCATGAGAAACCCAGAAGATGGTACACCGTGTGATGGGGAAAGGTTTCTAAAACGCACCTCATTTCTCATCTCCTTGAGCTCGGGTTCGCCATTCCAGCCACTTTACTAGCAATCTCCCTACTTGGAGCCTCAGCACCTTTAACCTCCTGTTCCGTACAGGTTGCAATTTGTCCTGAGGATGAACGGGAAGACGGGGAACCAATGAGAGAGTAGCTCTTGGTGTTGGGACAGGCACAGGTCACTCTATTTTCCCATCAGGAAGAAGAATTAACCACAGGCTCAGCCTGCCCCCTGGAACCAGAACAGGGCCTGAAGCCATCCTGCGCTTTTGCAGCCAGCTCCCAAAAAAGGGACTTGTAAAATGGAGCTTCAGGGCACTGCAATTCACAAACCTGCAGAGTTATAAATGATAACTCTCGTCCACAAATATATTGAGGGAAGGCAAAGAAGAGGATTTGAAATCAAGGCAGATTTGCAGGAAACAGATTTCAGGAGGTAGATTCGAATCGCCTTTAAAGCACATGAAAAGCGGCAAAACGTTGACAATGATGCCCTTGGCCAAAAAGGGCGTATGCGTTTTTTCCTGAATATATTCAGGAAAAAACGCATACGCCCTTTTTGGCCAACCAAGCAACCTGGAAAGGCAAATCAGCGCTACAAAGAAGTCTCGCTTCCCATCGGTCAAAAGGGCCATGCTGAAAAAAGTGTCAAAACCAGAAATGCAGGACAGGCCATGGAGAAATGGGAGCCTTGCTACACTGATGGGCGGGATGTAAATTGCCAACAGCCACTCTGGAGAAGTGTATGGTGTGTCCTGGAACATCTAAAAAACACAGCTTAGAGAGCATAGGGCACTTCCACGCATGGGGGTATAAAGTGGGAAAATTGAAAATCAGCAAGACACAAACACCCCAAAGTTTAGGGCTGCTCTGTTGACAAAGACCTCCACTTCATTCCACCTTAAATATCCCAGGAAAGCGAAAAATGGATAAAAAAGTTGTGGTCCTTATGTACAATGGAATATCACTCAGCCATGAAATCAATGTCATAAGGCTAGTAGCAGCATGATGAGTGGATTTAGGTACGACGATTCTAAGTGAAATAAGTCACACAGAAAAGGACACTTCTCATAAGGTGTCACTTATAGAGGGAATGTAAAAACCGTTACACTTGAACTGAATTACAAAACAGAACAGAGTCACACATGCAGAAAACACACTATGGCTGCTTAACGGGAAAGGTGAGGTGGGGTGATACATAAAACAAGAGCTTCAAATTAGCTCAGATGTCGTTCCATAAACCCAATATGTAATAGACAAGACCTACTCCTTGCTCAGAGAACTGGACTCAACACGCCTGATTCACCGCACAAGAATATACCTGACTAGTAATAATCTTAAAACCTATGTATTGATATCTCTCTGTTAGTGTGTCAAGTGGGTGTAAAGCGGCATAAACACAGCCGTGAAAAGCAGCTAAACCGCATTCTAAAAATAAATTACTTTTAAAAACCCATGAAACAAAGACAGGGAAAGAGAGAGAAATTCTTACACAATTCGTTCAGGGGCTGTGATGCAACCTGGATTCACCATATCTAGACCCACAGATGGATGAGACATAAGGGTGGACACTCTTGGGGCTGAGAGGTTTGGTGAGATTGGGTGAGCAAACGCAGACCCTTTAAAGTAATACTGCGTGCTACCCATCGCATGGGTCCCAAATCTCCAGGTTCAAGGGCATCTTCCTACATCGAAAACATGAATGAGAAACCCAGAAGATGGTACACCGTGTGATGGGGAAAGGTTTCTAAAACGCACCTCATTTCTCATCTCCTTGTGCTCGGGTTCGCCATTCCAGCCACTTTACTAGCAATCTCCCTACTTGGAGCCTCAGCACCTTTAACCTCCTGTTCCGTACAGGTTGCAATTTGTCCTGAGGATGAACGGGAAGACGGGGAACCAATGAGAGACTACCTCTTGGTGTTGGGACAGGCACAGGTCACTCTATTTTCCCATCAGGAAGAAGAATTAACCACAGGCTCAGCCTGCCCCCCGGGACCAGAACAGGGCCTGAAGCCATCCTGCGCTTTTGCGGCCAACTCCCAAAAAAGCGACTTGTAAAATGGAGCTTCAGGGCACTGCAATTCACAAACCTGCAGAGTTATAAATGATAACTCTCGTCCACAAATATATGGAGGGAAGGCAAAGAAGAGGATTTGAAATCAAGGCAGAATTGCAGGAAACAGATTTCAGGAGGTAGATTCGAATCGCCTTTAAAGCACATGAAAAGCGGCAAAACGTTGACAATGATGCCCTTGGCCAAAAACGGCGTATGCGTTTTTTCCTGAATATATTCAGGAAAAAACGCATACGCCCTTTTTGGCCAACCAAGCAACCTGGAAAGACAAATCAGCGCTACAAAGAAGTCTCGCTTCCCATCGGTCAAAAGGGCCATGCTGATAAAAGTGTCAAAACCAGAAATGCAGGACAGGCCATGGAGAAATGGGAGCCTTGCTACACTGATGGGCGGGATGTAAATTGCCAACAGCCACTCAGGAGAAGGGTACGGTGTGTCCTGAAACATCTAAAAAACACAGCTTAGAGAGCATAGGGCACTTCCACGCATGGGGGGATAAAGTGGGAAAATTGAAAATCAGCAAGACACAAGCACCCCAAAGTTTAGGGCTGCTCTGTTGACAAGGACCTCCACTTCATTCCACCTTAAATATCCCAGGAAAGCAAAAAATGGAAAAAAAAGTTGTGGTCCTTATGTACAATGGAATATCACTCAGCCATGAAATCAATGTCATAAGGCTAGTAGCAGCATGTTGAGTGGATTTAGGTACGACGATTCTAAGTGAAATAAGTCACACAGAACAGGACACTTCTCATAAGGTGTCACTTATAGAGGGAATGTAAAAACCGTTACACTTGAACTGAATTACAAAACAGAACAGAGTCACACATGCAGAAAGCACACTATGGCTGCTTAACGGAAAAGGTGAGGTGGGGTGATACATAAAACAAGAGCTTCAAATTAGCTCAGATGCCGTTCCATAAACCCAATATGTAATAGACAAGACCTACTCCTTGCTCAGAGAACTGGACTCAACACGCCCGATTCACCGCACAAGAATATATCTGACTAGTAATAATCTTAAAACCTATGTATTGATATCTCTCTGTTAGTGTGTCAAGTGGGTGTAAAGCGGCATAAACACAGCCGTGAAAAGCAGCTAAACCCCATTATAAAAATAAATTACTTTTAAAAACCCATGAAACAAAGACAGGGAAAGAGAGAGAAATTCTTACACAATTCGTTCAGGGGCTGTGATGCAACCTGGATTGACCATATCTAGACCCACAGCTGGATGAGACATAAGGGTGGACACTCTTGGGGCTGAGAGGTTTGGTGAGGTTGGGTGAGCAAACGCAGACCCTTTAAAGTAATACTGCGTGCTACCCATCGCATGGGTCCCAATTCTCCAGGTTCAAGGGCATCTTCCTACATCGAAAACATGCATGAGAAACCCAGAAGATGGTACACCGTGTGATGGGGAAAGGTTTCTAAAACGCACCTCATTTCTCATCTCCTTGAGCTCGGGTTCGCCATTCCAGCCACTTTACTAGCAATCTCCCTACTTGGAGCCTCAGCACCTTTAACCTCCTGTTCCGTACAGGTTGCAATTTGTCCTGAGGATGAACGGGAAGACGGGGAACCAATGAGAGAGTAGCTCTTGGTGTTGGGACAGGCACAGGTCACTCTATTTTCCCATCAGGAAGAAGAATTAACCACAGGCTCAGCCTGCCCCCTGGAACCAGAACAGGGACTGAAGCCATCTTGCGCTTTTGCAGCCAGCTCCCAAAAAAGGGACTTGTAAAATGGAGCTTCAGGGCACTGCAATTCACAAACCTGCAGAGTTATAAATGATAACTCTCGTCCACAAATATATTGAGGGAAGGCAAAGAAGAGGATTTGAAATCAAGGCAGATTTGCAGGAAACAGATTTCAGGAGGTAGATTCGAATCGCCTTTAAAGCACATGAAAAGCGGCAAAACGTTGACAATGATGCCCTTGGCCAAAAAGGGCGTATGCGTTTTTTCCTGAATATATTCAGGAAAAAACGCATACGCCCTTTTTGGCCAACCAAGCAACCTGGAAAGGCAAATCAGCGCTACAAAGAAGTCTCGCTTCCCATCGGTCAAAAGGGCCATGCTGAAAAAAGTGTCAAAACCAGAAATGCAGGACAGGCCATGGAGAAATGGGAGCCTTGCTACACTGATGGGCGGGATGTAAATTGCCAACAGCCACTCTGGAGAAGTGTATGGTGTGTCCTGGAACATCTAAAAAACACAGCTTAGAGAGCATAGGGCACTTCCACGCATGGTGGTATAAAGTGGGAAAATTGAAAATCAGCAAGACACAAACACCCCAAAGTTTAGGGCTGCTCTGTTGACAAAGACCTCCACTTCATTCCACCTTAAATATCCCAGGAAAGCGAAAAATGGATAAAAAAGTTGTGGTCCTTATGTACAATGGAATATCACTCAGCCATGAAATCAATGTCATAAGGCTAGTAGCAGCATGATGAGTGGATTTAGGTACGACGATTCTAAGTGAAATAAGTCACACAGAAAAGGACACTTCTCATAAGGTGTCACTTATAGAGGGAATGTAAAAACCGTTACACTTGAACTGAATTACAAAACAGAACAGAATCACACATGCAGAAAACACACTATGGCTGCTTAACGGGAAAGGTGAGGTGGGGTGATACATAAAACAAGAGCTTCAAATTAGCTCAGATGTCGTTCCATAAACCCAATATGTAATAGACAAGACCTACTCCTTGCTCAGAGAACTGGACTCAACACGCCTGATTCACCGCACAAGAATATACCTGACTAGTAATAATCTTAAAACCTATGTATTGATATCTCTCTGTTAGTGTGTCAAGTGGGTGTAAAGCGGCATAAACACAGCCGTGAAAAGCAGCTAAACCGCATTCTAAAAATAAATTACTTTTAAAAACCCATGAAACAAAGACAGGGAAAGAGAGAGAAATTCTTACACAATTCGTTCAGGGGCTGTGATGCAACCTGGATTCACCATATCTAGACCCACAGATGGATGAGACATAAGGGTGGACACTCTTGGGGCTGAGAGGTTTGGTGAGATTGGGTGAGCAAACGCAGACCCTTTAAAGTAATACTGCGTGCTACCCATCGCATGGGTCCCAAATCTCCAGGTTCAAGGGCATCTTCCTACATCGAAAACATGAATGAGAAACCCAGAAGATGGTACACCGTGTGATGGGGAAAGGTTTCTAAAACGCACCTCATTTCTCATCTCCTTGTGCTCGGGTTCGCCATTCCAGCCACTTTACTAGCAATCTCCCTACTTGGAGCCTCAGCACCTTTAACCTCCTGTTCCGTACAGGTTGCAATTTGTCCTGAGGATGAACGGGAAGACGGGGAACCAATGAGAGACTACCTCTTGGTGTTGGGACAGGCACAGGTCACTCTATTTTCCCATCAGGAAGAAGAATTAACCACAGGCTCAGCCTGCCCCCCGGGACCAGAACAGGGCCTGAAGCCATCCTGCGCTTTTGCGGCCAACTCCCAAAAAAGCGACTTGTAAAATGGAGCTTCAGGGCACTGCAATTCACAAACCTGCAGAGTTATAAATGATAACTCTCGTCCACAAATATATGGAGGGAAGGCAAAGAAGAGGATTTGAAATCAAGGCAGAATTGCAGGAAACAGATTTCAGGAGGTAGATTCGAATCGCCTTTAAAGCACATGAAAAGCGGCAAAACGTTGACAATGATGCCCTTGGCCAAAAACGGCGTATGCGTTTTTTCCTGAATATATTCAGGAAAAAACGCATACGCCCTTTTTGGCCAACCAAGCAACCTGGAAAGACAAATCAGCGCTACAAAGAAGTCTCGCTTCCCATCGGTCAAAAGGGCCATGCTGATAAAAGTGTCAAAACCAGAAATGCAGGACAGGCCATGGAGAAATGGGAGCCTTGCTACACTGATGGGCGGGATGTAAATTGCCAACAGCCACTCAGGAGAAGGGTACGGTGTGTCCTGAAACATCTAAAAAACACAGCTTAGAGAGCATAGGGCACTTCCACGCATGGGGGGATAAAGTGGGAAAATTGAAAATCAGCAAGACACAAGCACCCCAAAGTTTAGGGCTGCTCTGTTGACAAGGACCTCCACTTCATTCCACCTTAAATATCCCAGGAAAGCAAAAAATGGAAAAAAAAGTTGTGGTCCTTATGTACAATGGAATATCACTCAGCCATGAAATCAATGTCATAAGGCTAGTAGCAGCATGTTGAGTGGATTTAGGTACGACGATTCTAAGTGAAATAAGTCACACAGAACAGGACACTTCTCATAAGGTGTCACTTATAGAGGGAATGTAAAAACCGTTACACTTGAACTGAATTACAAAACAGAACAGAGTCACACATGCAGAAAGCACACTATGGCTGCTTAACGGAAAAGGTGAGGTGGGGTGATACATAAAACAAGAGCTTCAAATTAGCTCAGATGCCGTTCCATAAACCCAATATGTAATAGACAAGACCTACTCCTTGCTCAGAGAACTGGACTCAACACGCCCGATTCACCGCACAAGAATATATCTGACTAGTAATAATCTTAAAACCTATGTATTGATATCTCTCTGTTAGTGTGTCAAGTGGGTGTAAAGCGGCATAAACACAGCCGTGAAAAGCAGCTAAACCCCATTATAAAAATAAATTACTTTTAAAAACCCATGAAACAAAGACAGGGAAAGAGAGAGAAATTCTTACACAATTCGTTCAGGGGCTGTGATGCAACCTGGATTGACCATATCTAGACCCACAGCTGGATGAGACATAAGGGTGGACACTCTTGGGGCTGAGAGGTTTGGTGAGGTTGGGTGAGCAAACGCAGACCCTTTAAAGTAATACTGCGTGCTACCCATCGCATGGGTCCCAATTCTCCAGGTTCAAGGGCATCTTCCTACATCGAAAACATGCATGAGAAACCCAGAAGATGGTACACCGTGTGATGGGGAAAGGTTTCTAAAACGCACCTCATTTCTCATCTCCTTGAGCTCGGGTTCGCCATTCCAGCCACTTTACTAGCAATCTCCCTACTTGGAGCCTCAGCACCTTTAACCTCCTGTTCCGTACAGGTTGCAATTTGTCCTGAGGATGAACGGGAAGACGGGGAACCAATGAGAGAGTAGCTCTTGGTGTTGGGACAGGCACAGGTCACTCTATTTTCCCATCAGGAAGAAGAATTAACCACAGGCTCAGCCTGCCCCCTGGAACCAGAACAGGGCCTGAAGCCATCCTGCGCTTTTGCAGCCAGCTCCCAAAAAAGGGACTTGTAAAATGGAGCTTCAGGGCACTGCAATTCACAAACCTGCAGAGTTATAAATGATAACTCTCGTCCACAAATATATTGAGGGAAGGCAAAGAAGAGGATTTGAAATCAAGGCAGATTTGCAGGAAACAGATTTCAGGAGGTAGATTCGAATCGCCTTTAAAGCACATGAAAAGCGGCAAAACGTTGACAATGATGCCCTTGGCCAAAAAGGGCGTATGCGTTTTTTCCTGAATATATTCAGGAAAAAACGCATACGCCCTTTTTGGCCAACCAAGCAACCTGGAAAGGCAAATCAGCGCTACAAAGAAGTCTCGCTTCCCATCGGTCAAAAGGGCCATGCTGAAAAAAGTGTCAAAACCAGAAATGCAGGACAGGCCATGGAGAAATGGGAGCCTTGCTACACTGATGGGCGGGATGTAAATTGCCAACAGCCACTCTGGAGAAGTGTATGGTGTGTCCTGGAACATCTAAAAAACACAGCTTAGAGAGCATAAGGCACTTCCACGCATGGGGGTATAAAGTGGGAAAATTGAAAATCAGCAAGAAACAAACACCCCAAAGTTTAGGGCTGCTCTGTTGACAAAGACCTCCACTTCATTCCACCTTAAATATCCCAGGAAAGCGAAAAATGGATAAAAAAGTTGTGGTCCTTATGTACAATGGAATATCACTCAGCCATGAAATCAATGTCATAAGGCTAGTAGCAGCATGATGAGTGGATTTAGGTACAACGATTCTAAGTGAAATAAGTCACACAGAAAAGGACACTTCTCATAAGGTGTCACTTATAGAGGGAATGTAAAAACCGTTACACTTGAACTGAATTACAAAACAGAACAGAGTCACACATGCAGAAAACACACTATGGCTGCTTAACGGGAAAGGTGAGGTGGGGTGATACATAAAACAAGAGCTTCAAATTAGCTCAGATGTCGTTCCATAAACCCAATATGTAATAGACAAGACCTACTCCTTGCTCAGAGAACTGGACTCAACACGCCTGATTCACCGCACAAGAATATACCTGACTAGTAATAATCTTAAAACCTATGTATTGATATCTCTCTGTTAGTGTGTCAAGTGGGTGTAAAGCGGCATAAACACAGCCGTGAAAAGCAGCTAAACCGCATTCTAAAAATAAATTACTTTTAAAAACCCATGAAACAAAGACAGGGAAAGAGAGAGAAATTCTTACACAATTCGTTCAGGGGCTGTGATGCAACCTGGATTCACCATATCTAGACCCACAGATGGATGAGACATAAGGGTGGACACTCTTGGGGCTGAGAGGTTTGGTGAGATTGGGTGAGCAAACGCAGACCCTTTAAAGTAATACTGCGTGCTACCCATCGCATGGGTCCCAAATCTCCAGGTTCAAGGGCATCTTCCTACATCGAAAACATGAATGAGAAACCCAGAAGATGGTACACCGTGTGATGGGGAAAGGTTTCTAAAACGCACCTCATTTCTCATCTCCTTGTGCTCGGGTTCGCCATTCCAGCCACTTTACTAGCAATCTCCCTACTTGGAGCCTCAGCACGTTTAACCTCCTGTTCCGTACAGGTTGCAATTTGTCCTGAGGATGAACGGGAAGACGGGGAACCAATGAGAGACTACCTCTTGGTGTTGGGACAGGCACAGGTCACTCTATTTTCCCATCAGGAAGAAGAATTAACCACAGGCTCAGCCTGCCCCCCGGGACCAGAACAGGGCCTGAAGCCATCCTGCGCTTTTGCGGCCAACTCCCAAAAAAGCGACTTGTAAAATGGAGCTTCAGGGCACTGCAATTCACAAACCTGCAGAGTTATAAATGATAACTCTCGTCCACAAATATATGGAGGGAAGGCAAAGAAGAGGATTTGAAATCAAGGCAGAATTGCAGGAAACAGATTTCAGGAGGTAGATTCGAATCGCCTTTAAAGCACATGAAAAGCGGCAAAACGTTGACAATGATGCCCTTGGCCAAAAAGGGCGTATGCGTTTTTTCCTGAATATATTCAGGAAAAAACGCATACGCCCTTTTTGGCCAACCAAGCAACCTGGAAAGGCAAATCAGCGCTACAAAGAAGTCTCGCTTCCCATCGGTCAAAAGGGCCATGCTGATAAAAGTGTCAAAACCAGAAATGCAGGACAGGCCATGGAGAAATGGGAGCCTTGCTACACTGATGGGCGGGATGTAAATTGCCAACAGCCACTCAGGAGAAGGGTACGGTGTGTCCTGAAACATCTAAAAAACACAGCTTAGAGAGCATAGGGCACTTCCACGCATGGGGGGATAAAGTGGGAAAATTGAAAATCAGCAAGACACAAGCACCCCAAAGTTTAGGGCTGCTCTGTTGACAAGGACCTCCACTTCATTCCACCTTAAATATCCCAGGAAAGCAAAAAATGGAAAAAAAAGTTGTGGTCCTTATGTACAATGGAATATCACTCAGCCATGAAATCAATGTCATAAGGCTAGTAGCAGCATGATGAGTGGATTTAGGTACGACGATTCTAAGTGAAATAAGTCACACAGAACAGGACACTTCTCATAAGGTGTCACTTATAGAGGGAATGTAAAAACCGTTACACTGGAACTGAATTACAAAACAGAACAGAGTCACACATGCAGAAAACACACTATGGCTGCTTAACGGGAAAGGTGAGGTGGGGTGATACATAAAACAAGAGTTTCAAATTAGCTCAGATACCGTTCCATAAACCCAATATGTAATAGACAAGACCTACTCCTTGCTCAGAGAACTAGACTCAACACGCCCGATGCACCGCACAAGAATATATCTGACTAGTAATAATCTTAAAACCTATGTATTGATATCTCTCTGTTAGTGTGTCAAGTGGGTGTAAAGCGGCATAAACACAGCCGTGAAAAGCAGCTAAACCGCATTCTAAAAATAAATTACATTTAAAAACCCATGAAACAAAGACAGGGAAAGAGAGAGAAATTCTTACACAATTCGTTCAGGGGCTGTGATGCAACCTGGATTCACCATATCTAGACCCACAGATGGATGAGACATAAGGGTGGACACTCTTGGGGCTGAGAGGTTTGGTGAGATTGGGTGAGCAAACGCAGACCCTTTAAAGTAATACTGCGTGCTACCCATCGCATGGGTCCCAAATCTCCAGGTTCAAGGGCATCTTCCTACATCGAAAACATGAATGAGAAACCCAGAAGATGGTACACCGTGTGATGGGGAAAGGTTTCTAAAACGCACCTCATTTCTCATCTCCTTGTGCTCGGGTTCGCCATTCCAGCCACTTTACTAGCAATCTCCCTACTTGGAGCCTCAGCACCTTTAACCTCCTGTTCCGTACATGTTGCAATTTGTCCTGAGGATGAACGGGAAGATGGGGAACCAATGAGAGAGTAGCTCTTGGTGTTGGGACAGGCACAGGTCACTCTATTTTCCCATCAGGAAGAAGAATTAACCACAGGCTCAGCCTGCCCCCTGGAACCAGAACAGGGCCTGAAGCCATCCTGCGCTTTTGCGGCCAGCTCCCAAAAAAGCGACTTGTAAAATGGAGCTTCAGGGCACTGCAATTCACAAACCTGCAGAGTTATAAATGATAACTCTCGTCCACACATATATTGAGGGAAGGCAAAGAAGAGGATTTGAACTCAAGGCAGAATTGCAGGAAACAGATTTCAGGAGGTAGATTCGAATCGCCTTTAAAGCACATGAAAAGCGGCAAAACGTTGACAATGATGCCCTTGGCCAAAAAGGGCGTATGCGTTTTTTCCTGAATATATTCAGGAAAAAAACGCATACGCCCTTTTTGGCCAACCAAGCAACCTGGAAAGGCAAATCAGCGCTACAAAGAAGTCTCGCTTCCCATCGGTCAAAAGTGCCATGCTGAAAAAAGTGTCAAAACCAGAAATGCAGGACAGGCCATGGAGAAATGGGAGCCTTGCTACACTGATGGGCGGGATGTAAATTGCCAACAGCCACTCTGGAGAAGTGTACGGTGTGTCCTGGAATATCTAAAAAACACAGCTTAGAGAGCATAGGGCACTTCCACGCATGGGGGGATAAAGTGGGAAAATTGAAAATCAGCAAGACACAAGCACCCCAAAGTTTAGGGCTGCTCTGTTGACAAAGACCTCCACTTCATTCCACCTTAAATATCCCAGGAAAGCGAAAAATGGATAAAAAAGTTGTGGTCCTTATGTACAATGGAATATCACTCAGCAATGTAATCAATGTCATAAGGCTAGTAGCAGCATGATGAGTGGATTTAGGTACGACGATTCTAAGAGAAATAAGTCACACAGAAAAGGACACTTCTCATAAGGTGTCACTTATAGAGGGAATGTAAAAACAGTTACACTTCAACTGAATTACAAAACAGAACAGAGTCACACATGCAGAAAACACACTATGGCTGCTAAACGGTAAAGGTGAGGTGGGGTGATACATAAAACAAGAGCTTCAAATTAGCTCAGATGCCGTTCCATAAACCCAATATGTAATAGACAAGACCTACTCCTTGCTCAGAGAACTGGACTCAACACGCCCGATTCACCGCACAAGAATATATCTGACTAGTAATAATCTTAAAACCTATGTATTGATATCTCTCTGTTAGTGTGTCAAGTGGGTGTCAAGCGGCATAAACACAGCCGTGAAAAGCAGCTAAACCCCATTCTAAAAATAAATTACTTTTAAAAACCCATGAAACAAAGACAGGGAAAGAGAGAGAAATTCTTACACAATTCTTTCAGGGGCTGTGATGCAACCTGGATTGACCATATCTAGACCCACAGCTGGATGAGACATAAGGGTGGACACTCTTGGGGCTGAGAGGTTTGGTGAGGTTGGGTGAGCAATCGCAGACCCTTTAAAGTAATACTGCGTGCTACCCATCGCATGGGTCCCAAATCTCCAGGTTCAAGGGCATCTTCCTACATCGAAAACATGCATGAGAAACCCAGAAGATGGTACACCGTGTGATGGGGAAAGGTTTCTAAAACGCACCTCATTTCTCATCTCCTTGTGCTCGGGTTCGCCATTCCAGTCACTTTACTAGCAATCTCCCTACTTGGAGCCTCAGCACCTTTAACCTCCTGTTCCGTACAGGTTGCAATTTGTCCTGAGGATGAACGGGAAGACGGGGAACCAATGAGAGACTAGCTCTTGGTGTTGGGACAGGCACAGGTCAGTCTATTTTCCCATCAGGAAGAAGAATTAACCACAGGCTCAGCCTGCCCCCCGGAACCAGAACAGGGCCTGAAGCCATCCTGCACTTTTGCGGCCAGCTCCCAAAAAAGCGACTTGTAAAATGGAGCTTCAGGGCACTGCAATTCACAAACCTGCAGAGTTATAAATGATAACTCTCGTCCACACATATATTGAGGGAAGGCAAAGAAGAGGATTTGAAATCAAGGCAGAATTGCAGGAAACAGATTTCAGGAGGTAGATTCGAATCGCCTTTAAAGCACATGAAAAGCGGCAAAACGTTGACAATGATGCCCTTGGCCAAAAAGGGCGTATGCGTTTTTTCCTGAATATATTCAGGAAAAAACGCATACGCCCTTTTTGGCCAACCAAGCAACCTGGAAAGGCAAATCAGCGCGACAAAGAAGTCTCGCTTCCCATCGGTCAAAAGGGCCATGCTGAAAAAAGTGTCAAAACCAGAAATGCAGGACAGGCCATGGAGAAATGGGAGCCTTGCTACACTGATGGGCGGGATGTAAATTGCCAACAGCCACTCTGGAGAAGGGTACGGTGTGTCCTGAAACATCTAAAAAACACAGCTTAGAGAGCATAGGGCACTTCCACGCATGGGGGGATAAAGTGGGAAAATTGAAAATCAGCAAGACACAAGCACCCCAAAGTTTAGGGCTGCTCTGTTGACAAGGACCTCCACTTCATTCCACCTTAAATATCCCAGGAAAGCGAAAAATGGATAAAAAAGTTGTGGTCCTTATGTACAATGGAATATCACTCAGCCATGAAATCAATGTCATAAGGCTAGTAGCAGCATGATGAGTGGATTTAGGTAAGACGATTCTAAGTGAAATAAGTCACACAGAAAAGGACACTTCTCATAAGGTGTCACTTATAGAGGGAATGTAAAAACCGTTCCACTTGAACTGAATTACAAAACAGAACAGAGTCACACATGCAGAAAACACACTATGGCTGCTTAACGGGAAAGGTGAGGTGGGGTGATACATAAAACAAGAGCTTCAAATTAGCTCAGATGTCGTTCCATAAACCCAATATGTAATAGACAAGACCTACTCCTTGCTCAGAGAACTGGACTCAACACGCCCGATTCACCGCACAAGAATATATCTGACTAGTAATAATCTTAAAACCTATGTATTGATATCTCTCTGTTAGTGTGTCAAGTGGGTGTAAAGCGGCATAAACACAGCCGTGAAAAGCAGCTAAACCGCATTCTAAAAATAAATTACTTTTAAAAACCCATGAAACAAAGACAGGGAAAGAGAGAGAAATTCTTACACAATTCGTTCAGGGGCTGTGATGCAACCTGGATTGACCATATCTAGACCCACAGATGGATGAGACATAAGGGTGGACACTCTTGGGGCTGAGAGGTTTGGTGAGATTGGGTGAGCAAACGCAGACCCTTTAAAGTAATACTGCGTGCTACCCATCGCATGGGTCCCAAATCTCCAGGTTCAAGGGCATCTTCCTACATCGAAAACATGAATGAGAAACCCAGAAGATGGTACACCGTGTGATGGGGAAAGGTTTCTAAAACGCACCTCATTTCTCATCTCCTTGTGCTCGGGTTCGCCATTCCAGCCACTTTACTAGCAATCTCCCTACTTGGAACCTCAGCACCTTTAACCTCCTGTTCCGTACAGGTTGCAATTTGTCCTGAGGATGAACGGGAAGACGGGGAACCAATGAGAGACTACCTCTTGGTGTTGGGACAGGCACAGGTCACTCTATTTTCCCATCAGGAAGAAGAATTAACCACAGGCTCAGCCTGCCCCCCGGAACCAGAACAGGGCCTGAAGCCATCCTGCGCTTTTGCGGCCAACTCCCAAAAAAGCGACTTGTAAAATGGAGCTTCAGGGCACTGCAATTCACAAACCTGCAGAGTTATAAATGATAACTCTCGTCCACAAATATATGGAGGGAAGGCAAAGAAGAGGATTTGAAATCAAGGCAGAATTGCAGGAAACAGATTTCAGGAGGTAGATTCGAATCGCCTTTAAAGCACATGAAAAGCGGCAAAACGTTGACAATGATGCCCTTGGCCAAAAACGGCGTATGCGTTTTTTCCTGAATATATTCAGGAAAAAACGCAAACGCCCTTTTTGGCCAACCAAGCAACCTGGAAAGGCAAATCAGCGCTACAAAGAAGTCTCGCTTCCCATCGGTCAAAAGGGCCATGCTGATAAAAGTGTCAAAACCAGAAATGCAGGACAGGCCATGGAGAAATGGGAGCCTTGCTACACTGATGGGCGGGATGTAAATTGCCAACAGCCACTCAGGAGAAGGGTACGGTGTGTCCTGAAACATCTAAAAAACACAGCTTAGAGAGCATAGGGCACTTCCACGCATGGGGGGATAAAGTGGGAAAATTGAAAATCAGCAAGACACAAGCACCCCAAAGTTTAGGGCTGCTCTGTTGACAAGGACCTCCACTTCATTCCACCTTAAATATCCCAGGAAAGCAAAAAATGGAAAAAAAATTTGTGGTCCTTATGTACAATGGAATATCACTCAGCCATGAAATCAATGTCATAAGGCTAGTAGCAGCATGATGAGTGGATTTAGGTACGACGATTCTAAGTGAAATAAGTCACACAGAACAGGACACTTCTCATAAGGTGTCACTTATAGAGGGAATGTAAAAACCGTTACACTTGAACTGAATTACAAAACAGAACAGAGTCACACATGCAGAAAACACACTATGGCTGCTTAACGGGAAAGGTGAGGTGGGGTGATACATAAAACAAGAGTTTCAAATTAGCTCAGATACCGTTCCATAAACCCAATATGTAATAGACAAGACCTACTCCTTGCTCAGAGAACTGGACTCAACACGCCCGATGCACCGCACAAGAATATATCTGACTAGTAATAATCTTAAAACCTATGTATTGATATCTCTCTGTTAGTGTGTCAAGTGGGTGTAAAGTGGCATAAACACAGCCGTGAAAAGCAGCTAAACCCCATTCTAAAAATAAATTACTTTTAAAAACCCATGAAACAAAGACAGGGAAAGAGAGAGAAATTCTTACACAATTCGTTCAGGGGCTGTGATGCAACCTGGATTGACCATATCTAGACCCACAGCTGGATGAGACATAAGGGAGGACACTCTTGGGGCTGAGAGGTTTGGTGAGGTTGGGTGAGCAAACGCAGACCCTTTAAAGTAATACTGCGTGCTACCCATCGCATGGGTCCCAAATCTCCAGGTTCAAGGGCATCTTCATACATCAAAAACATGCATGAGAAACCCAGAAGATGGTACACCGTGTGATGGGGAAAGGTTTCTAAAACGCACCTCATTTCTCATCTCCTTGTGCTCGGGTTCGCCATTCCAGCCACTTTACTAGCAATCTCCCTACTTGGAGCCTCAGCACCTTTAACCTCCTGTACCGTACAGGTTGCAATTTGTCCTGAGGATGAACGGGAAGACGGGGAACCAATGAGAGAGTAGCTCTTGGTGTTGGGACAGGCACAGGTCACTCTATTTTCCCATCAGGAAGAAGAATTAACCACAGGCTCAGCCTGCCCCCTGGAACCAGAACAGGGCCTGAAGCCATCCTGCGCTTTTGCGGCCAGCTCCCAAAAAAGCGACTTGTAAAATGGAGCTTCAGGGCACTGCAATTCACAAACCTGCAGAGTTATAAATGATAACTCTCGTCCACAAATATATTGAGGGAAGGCAAAGAAGAGAATTTGAAATCAAGGCAGAATTGCAGGAAACAGATTTCAGGAGGTAGATTCGAATCGCCTTTAAAGCACATGAAAAGCGGCAAAACGTTGACAATGATGCCCTTGGCCAAAAAGGGCGTATGCGTTTTTTCCTGAATATATTCAGGAAAAAACGCATACGCCCTTTTTGGCCAACCAAGCAACCTGGAAAGGCAAATCAGCGCTACAAAGAAGTCTCGCTTCCCATCGGTCAAAAGGGCCATGCTGAAAAAAGTGTCAAAACCAGAAATGCAGGACAGGCCATGGAGAAATGGGAGCCTTGCTACACTGATGGGCGGGATGTAAATTGAAAACAGCCACTCTGGAGAAGGGTACGGTGTGTCCTGAAACATCTAAAAAACACAGCTTAGAGAGCATAGGGCACTTCCACGCATGGGGGGATAAAGTGGGAAAATTGAAAATCAGCAAGACACAAGCACCCCATAGTTTAGGGCTGCTCTGTTGACAAGGACCTCCACTTCATTCCACCTTAAATATCCCAGGAAAGCGAAAAATGGATAAAAAAGTTGTGGTCCTTATGTACAATGGAATATCACTCAGCCATGAAATCAATGTCATAAGGCTAGTAGCAGCATGATGAGTGTATTTAGGTACGACGATTCTAAGTGAAATAAGTCACACAGAAAAGGACACTTCTCATAAGGTGTCACTTATAGAGGGAATGTAAAAACCGTTACACTTGAACTGAATTACAAAACAGAACAGAGTCACACATGCAGAAAACACACTATGGCTGCTTAACGGGAAAGGAGAGGTGGGGTGATACATAAAACAAGAGTTTCAAATTAGCTCAGATACCGTTCCATAAACCCAATATGTAATAGACAAGACGTACTCCTTGCTCAGAGAACTGGACTCAACACGCCCGATTCACCGCACAAGAATATATCTGACTAGTAATAATCTTAAAACCTATGTATTGATATCTCTCTGTTAGTGTGTCAAGTGGGTGTAAAGCGGCATAAACACAGCCGTGAAAAGCAGCTAAACCCCATTATAAAAATAAATTACTTTTAAAAACCCATGAAACAAAGACAGGGAAAGAGAGAGAAATTCTTACACAATTCGTTCAGGGGCTGTGATGCAACCTGGATTGACCATATCTAGACCCACAGCTGGATGAGACATAAGGGTGGACACTCTTGGGGCTGAGAGGTTTGGTGAGGTTGGGTGAGCAAACGCAGACCCTTTAAAGTAATACTGCGTGCTACCCATCGCATGGGTCCCAAATCTCCAGGTTCAAGGGCATCTTCCTACATCGAAAACATGCATGAGAAACCCAGAAGATGGTACACCGTGTGATGGGGAAAGGTTTCTAAAACGCACCTCATTTCTCATCTCCTTGTGCTCGGGTTCGCCATTCCAGCCACTTTACCAGCAATCTCCCTACTTGGAGCATCTGCACCTTTAACCTCCTGTTCCGTACAGGTTGCAATTTGTCCTGAGGATGAACGGGAAGACGGGGAACCAATGAGAGACTAGCTCTTGGTGTTGGGACAGGCACAGGTCACTCTATTTTCCCATCAGGAAGAAGAATTAACCACAGGCTCAGCCTGCCCCCCGGAACCAGAACAGGGCCTGAAGCCATCCTGCGCTTTTGCGGCCAGCTCCCAAAAAAGCGACTTGTAAAATGGAGCTTCAGGGCACTGCAATTCACAAACCTGCAGAGTTATAAACGATAACTCTCGTCCACAAATATATTGAGGGAAGTCAAAGAAGAGGATTTGAAATCAAGGAAGATTTGCAGGAAACAGATTTCAGGAGGTAGATTCGAATCGCCTTTAAAGCACATGAAAAGCGGCAAAACGTTGACAATGATGCCCTTGGCCAAAAAGGGCGTATGCGTTTTTTCCTGAATATATTCAGGAAAAAACGCATACGCCCTTTTTGGCCAACCAAGCAACCTGGAAAGGCAAATCAGCGCTACAAAGAAGTCTCGCTTCCCATCGGTCAAAAGGGCCATGCTGAAAAAAGTGTCAAAACCAGAAATGCAGGACAGGCCATGGAGAAATGGGAGCCTTGCTACACTGATGGGCGGGATGTAAATTGCCAACAGCCACTTTGGAGAAGGGTACGGTGTGTCCTGAAACATCTAAAAAACACAGCTTAGAGAGCATAGGGCAGTTGCACGCATGGGGGGATAAAGTGGGAAAATTGAAAATCAGCAAGACACAAGCACCCCAAAGTTTAGGGCTGCTCTGTTGACAAGGACCTCCACTTCATTCCACCTTAAATATCCAAGGAAAGCGAAAAATGGATAAAAAAGTTGTGGTCCTTATGTACAATGGAATATCACTCAGCCATGAAATCAATGTCATAAGGCTAGTAGCAGCATGATGAGTGGATTTAGGTACGACGATTCTAAGTGAAATAAGTCACACAGAAAAGGACACTTCTCATAAGGTGTCACTTATAGAGGGAATGTAAAAACCGTTACACTTGAACTGAATTACAAAACAGAACAGAGTCACACATGCAGAAAACACACTATGGGTGCTTAACGGGAAAGGTGAGGTGGGGTGATACATAAAACAAGAGTTTCAAATTAGCTCAGATACCGTTCCATAAACCCAATATGTAATAGACAAGACGTACTCCTTGCTCAGAGAACTGGACTCAACACGCCCGATTCACCGCACAAGAATATATCTGACTAGTAATAATCTTAAAACCTATGTATTGATATCTCTCTGTTAGTGTGTCAAGTGGGTGTAAAGCGGCATAAACACAGCCGTGAAAAGCAGCTAAACCCCATTATAAAAATAAATTACTTTTAAAAACCCATGAAACAAAGACAGGGAAAGAGAGAGAAATTCTTACACAATTCGTTCAGGGGCTGTGATGCAACCTGGATTGACCATATCTAGACCCACAGCTGGATGAGACATAAGGGAGGACACTCTTGGGGCTGAGAGGTTTGGTGAGGTTGGGTGAGCAAACGCAGACCCTTTAAAGTAATACTGCGTGCTACCCATCGCATGGGTCCCAAATCTCCAGGTTCAAGGGCATCCTCCTACATCGAAAACATGCATGAGAAACCCAGAAGATGGTACACCGTGTGATGGGGAAAGGTTTCTAAAACGCACCTCATTTCTCGTCTCCTTGTGCTAGGGTTCGCCATTCCAGCCACTTTACTAGCAATCTCCCTACTTGGAGCATAAGCACCTGTAACCTCCTGTTCCGTACAGGTTGCAATTCGTCCTGAGGATGAACGGGAAGACGGGGAAACAATGAGAGACTAGCTCTTGGTATTGGGACAGACACAGGTCACTCTATTTTCCTATCAGGAAGAATAATTAACCACAGGCTCAGCCTGGCCCCCAGAACCACAACAGGGCCTGAAGCCATCCTGCGCTTTTTTGGCCAGCTCCCAAAAAAGCGAGTTGTAAAATGGAGCTTCAGGTCACTGCAATTCACAAACCTGCACAGTTATAATGATAACTCTCGAACACAAATATATTGAGGGAAGGCAACGAAGAGGATTTGAAATCAAGGCAGAATTGCAGGAAACAGATTTCATGAGGTAGATCCGAAACGCGTTTAAAGCACATGAAAAGCGGCAAAACGTTGACAATGATGCCCTTGGCCAAAAAGGGCGTATGCGTTTTTTCCTGAATATATTCAGGAAAAAACGCATACGCCCTTTTTGGCCAACCAAGCAACCTGGAAAAGCAAATCAGCGCTACAAAGAAGTCTCGCTTCCCATCGGTCAAAAGGGCCATGCTGAGAAAAGTGTCAAAACCAGAAATGCAGGACAGGCCATGGAGAAATGGGAGCCTTGCTACGCTGATGGGCGGGATGTAAATTGCCAACAGCCACTCTGGAGAAGGGTATGGTGTGTCCTGAAACATCTAAAAAATAAGCTTAGAGAGCATAGGGCACTTCCACGCATGGGGGTATAAATTGGAATAATTAAAAATCAGCAAGACACAAGCACACCAAAGTTTAGGGTTGCTCTGTTGCCAAGGACCTCCACTTCATTCCATCTTAAAAATCCCAGGAAGGAGAAAAATGGATAAAGAAGTTGTGGTCCTTATGTACAAAGGAATATCACTAAGCCATGAAATTAATGTCATGAGGCTAGTAGCAGCATGATGAGTGGATTTAGGTGCGACGATTCTAAGTGAAATAAGTCACACAGAAAAGGACATTTCTCATAAGGTATCACTAATAGAGGGAATGTAAAAACCGTTACACTTGAACTGAATTACAAAACAGAACAGAGTCACACATGCAGAAAACACACTATGGCTGCTTAACGGGAAAGGTGAGGTGGGGTGATACATAAAACAAGGGTTTCCAATTAGCTCAGATACCGTTCCATAAACCCAATATGTAACAGACAAGACCTACTCCTTGCTCAGAGAACTGGACTCAACACGCCCTATTCACCGCACAAGAATATATCTGACTAGTAATAATCTCAAAAAATATGTTTTGATATCTCTCTGTTAGTGTGTCATGTGGGTGTAAAGCGGCATAAACACAGCAGTGAAAAGCAGCTAAACCCCATTATAAAAAGAAATTAAAAACCCATGAAACAAAGACAGTTATAGAGAAAGAAATTCTTACAAAATTAATTCAGGGGCTGTGATGCAACCTGGATTGACCATATCTAGACCCACAGCTGGATGAGACATAAGGGTGTACACTCTTGGGGCTGAGAGGTTTGGTGAGCAAACGCAGACCCTTTGAAGTAATACTGCATGCTACCCATCCCACTGGTCCCAAATCTCCAGGTTCAAGGGCATCTTCCTACATCGAAAACACGCATGAGAAACCCAGACGACGGTACACTGTGTGATCGGGAAAGGTTTCTAAAACGCACCTCATTTCTCATCTCCTTGTTCTCGGGTTCACCATTCCAGCCGCTATACTAGCAATCTCCGTACTTTGAGAATCAGCACCTTTAACCTCCTGTTTGGTACAGGTTGCAATTTGTCCTGAGGATGAACGGAATGAGGGGGAACCAATAAGAGACAAGCTCTAGGTTTTGGGACAGGCACAGGTCACTCTATTTTCCCATCAGGAAAAAGAATTAACCACAGACCCAGCCTGCTGCCTGGAAGTAGAACAGGGCCTGAAGAAATCCTGTGCTTTTGCGGCCAACTCCCAAAAAAGCGAGTTGAAAAATGGAGATCAGGGACACTGCAATTCACAAACCTGCAGAGTTATCAATGATAACTCTCGTACAAAAATATATTGAGGGCAGGCAACAAAGAGGATTTGAAAGCAAGGCAGAATTGCAGAAACAGACTTAAGGAGGTAGATTCGAATCGCGTTTAAAGCACATGAAAAGCGGCAAAACGTCGACAATTATGCCCTTGGCTAAAAAGGGCCTATGCGTTTTTTCCTGAATATATTCAGGAAAAAACGCATAGGCCCTTTTTGGCCAACCAAGCAACCTGGAAAGGCAAATCAGCGCTACAAAGAAGTCTCGCTTCCCATCGGTCAAAAGGGCCATTCTGAAAAAAGTGTCAAAACCAGAAATGCAGCACAGGCCATGGAGAAATGGGAGCCTTGGTACGCTGTTGGCGGGATGTAAATTGCCAACAGCCACTCTGGAGGAGTGTACGGTGTGTCCTGAAACATCTAAAAAACACAGCTTAGAGAGCATAGGGCACTTCCACTCATGCGCGTATAAACTGGGAAAACTAAAAATCAGCAAGACACAGGCACACCAAAGTTTAGGGCTGCTCTCTTGACAAGAACCTCCTCTTCATTACACCTTAAATATCCCAGGAAATAGGAAAATGGATAACGATGTTGTGGTCCCTATATACAATGGAATATCACTCAGCCATGAAATCAATGTCATTAGACTATTAGCAGCATGATGAGTGGATTTAGGTTCGATGATTCTAAGTGAAATAAGTCACACAGAAAAAGACACTTATCATAAGATATCACTTATAGAGGGAATGTAAAAACCGCTACATGTGAACTGAATTACAAAACAGAATAGAGTCACACATTTAGAAAACACACTATGGCTGCTTAACGGGAAAGGTGAGGTGGGGTGATGCATAAAACAAGGGTTTCATATTAGCTCAGATACCGATCCATAACCCCAATATGTAATAGACAAGACCTACTCCTTGCTCCGTGAAGTGGACGCAACACCCCCTATTCAACGAACAAGTGTATATCTGACTAGTAAAAATCTTAAAACCTATGTATTGATTTCTCTCTGTAAATTAATCAATGGGTGCAAAGGGGCATAAACACAGCAGTGAAAATCAGGTAAACCCCATTATAAAAATAAAGTACTTTAAAATCCCAAAAAACAAAGATAGTGATAGAGGGAGAAATTTTTACATAATTCTTTCCGGGGCTGTGATGCAACCTGGTGTGACCATATCTAGACCCACAGCTGGATGAGAAATAAAGCTGGACACTCTTGGGGCTGAAGGTCTCTTTCCGTATTTACCAGATTGGGAACATAGAAAGGCTGCCACCCTCTGGCCGTTACCTGCACAAGCAGCTTTAAAACCTGTGCTAATGTTCACTTCATATGAACAAGTACTTTAGGGCTGTAAATGAAACGTGCCCTCAAAATGTCTTGGGGATTTAATGGCCAAAAATTTTCAAAATGTGACACTTACTTTAAGAAAACACTTTGAAGAACTAAGCTGTAATCACAGTTTGATAAATAAAAAGGGCATGCTTTAAAGCTCAATTTCAACAGATTATGGGACACATGCAAATTCAACCACAGATAGGTATCAGCTCACACCTGTTAGAATAACCATCAGCAAGAAAACTACAAATAATAAATATTGAAGGTGTTTTGGAGAAATGCATACCCTCAATTTTAAGGGGGACGTATCCTGGAAAGAGCCACTAATGAGAACTGAATGGGGGTGCCTTTAAAACATACACACTGAGCTATCATATGATATAGCAAGCCCACTCCTTGGCCTATAACATAAGAAGATAGAACTGGAAAGACACAGGCAAGCAAATGTGCATTGCAGCAGTATTGCAATAGCCAAGACATGGAGGCAACCAGAAAGTCCATCAAGAGGTGCGTGGCCAAAGAAGAACTGGTACACGTACAGATGGAATATTAGCCAGGGAAAAAAATGAAACAATGCCATTTGCAGCACCATGTATGATTCTTGAGGTAATCAGGCAAATTGTACTAAGTCAGAAAGCAAAAGACACATATCTTATAATATCACTTATAGGTCTTAGCTAAAAATTGATACCAATGAAGATATTTCCACAGAGAAATGCAATCACAGATTCATTAAACAAACTTATGGTTCACCAAATGGAAAGGTGTGAGGATTGGATACATTAGGATATTGGGGTTAAGATAGATATAGAAACACATGTGAAATATGTAATCACCAAAGACCTACGTAATACCAAGACAAGACTACTCAACATCGTGTCATAACCTACATGGGAAAATGATCCAAAGAAGAATAGATATATGTATATGTTTAAAAGAACCACATCTTGCACACCTAGAAGAAACAAAACATTTTAATTAAATTTTCTCTGACAAAAAATAAAAATTAAATTAAAAAAAGAACAAGAAGTAATGAGACATAAACTTAAGGGGCTATTTGCTGGCACATTGCATTCTAATTTACAACCAGAACATGACTTCCATTAAGGCTCTGTCATCACTAATAAAGCAGCTTTATAAGCAATGTTGAAGGTAGCTTAAAAGAAGTCTCACTAATTATTGATAGTAACAAGGAAACAAAGAAAAGTAAAAATCTCACTGCAAAAAGTATACATAGCGTAAGGATAGTAGATCAAACACTTATTAAACTTCTGTAAAGAATAAAAGAAAACAGTCATATGTTTTTTTTAAAAAGAGAGGGTCCAAATAAATCTGAAATGAAAGAGATGATGTTACAACAGACACCTCAGAAATACAAAGTATCCTAAGATACACACAGGGTAACTCAGGGCTCAGACTGGACAGAGCCCACTCTCCAGTCCCCTGTACATGACTTACAGGAGCCTCAGGAACTGAGGAGGGGGTCCCTGAAGAGAGGCTCAAGATAGAATATGGTAGGCATTAACATGACTGCATTCATCTTAAACATGCCTGAACTACATTCACACGAGATGATTTTGTCCTGTATGTATATCGGCACCTCTAGTTGGAACTGCAGATCTTTGGCTTCAACACCTCTACTGACAACATTAGCGTCACCTGCTGTGGACCGTCTCCTATAGGATTTCTAGAATCAGAAAACATCGAAGCTTCACAGGACCCAGAGTCTGTGCGAGTCCACTCAGAGTCTCCACTCTTGGAGGGCACACACAAAGTAGTGTGCACATCAGGACCCAGGGGAAGGAGCAGTGACCCTGTAGGAGAATGACCAGAACTACCTGCTACTTTTAGAGGGTCTCCTGCAGAGGCAGGTGGTGGCTGTGGCTGTGGCTCACCGTGAGGACAACGACACTGGCAGCAGAAGTTCTGGGAAATACTCCTTGGTGGGTGCCCTCCCAGAGTCCGCCATTAGCCCCACCAAGAGCAAGGTAGTCTCCAGGGCTGGGTCGCCTCAGGCCAAACAACCAACAGGGAGGGAACCCAGCCCCATGCATCAGCAGACAAGTGGATTAAACTTTTTATTAAAGTTTTATTTAATCCGTAGACAAGCGGATTAAAGCTCTGCCCACCAAAGCAACACCCAGCTCTACCCACCACCAGTCCCTCCCATCAGGAAGCTTGCACTAGCCTCTAAGATAGACTCATCCACCGGAGAGCAGACAGCAGAAGCAAGAAGAACTACAATTCTGCAGCCTGTGGAAGGAAAACCACATTCACAGAAAGATAGACAAAATGAAAAGGCAGAGGACTTTATACCAGATCAAGGAACAAGATAAAACCCCAGAAAAAAAACGAAATGAGGTGGAGATAGGGAACCTTCCAGAAAAAGAATTCAGAATAATGATAGTGAAGTTGAGCCAAGACCTTGGAAAAAAAAAGGAGGCAAAGATCGAGAAGATGCAAGAAATGTTTAACAAGGACCTAGAAGAATTAAAGAACAAACAAACAGAGGTGAACAATTTAATAACTGAAATGAAAAATACACTAGAAGGAATCAGTAGCAGAATAACTGTGGCAGAAGAACGGATAAGTGACCTGGAAGACAGAGAGGTGGAAATCACTGCCATGGAACAGAATAAAGAAAAAGAATGAAAATAAACGAAGACACCCCAAGAGTCCTCTTGGACAACATTAAACGCAACAACATTCGCATTATAGGGGTCCCAGAAGGAGAAGAGAGAGAGAAAGGACCCGAGAATATATTTGAAGAGATTATGGTCAAAAACTTCCCTAGCATGGGAAAAGAAATAGCCACCCAAGTCCAGAAGCACAGAGTGTCCCAGGCAGGATAAACCAAAGGAGAAAAATGACAAGACACATAGTAATCAAATTGACAAAAATTAACGACAAAGAAAAATGATTGAAAGCAGCAAGGGAAAAATGACCAATAACATACAAGGGAACTCCCATAAGGATAACAACTGATTTCTCAGCAGAAAATCTACAAGCCAGAAGGAAGTGGCATGATAAATTTAAAGTGATGAAAAGGAAGAACCTACAACCAAGAGTACTCCACCCTGCAAAGAGCTCATTCAGATTTGATGGAGAAATCAAAAGCCTTACAGACAAGCAAAAGCTAAGAGAATTCAGCACCATGAAACCAGCTCTACACCAAATGCTAAAGGAACTTCTCTAAGTGGGAAACACAAGAGAAGAAAAGGACCCACCAAGACAAACCCATAACAATTAAGAAAATAGTAGTAGGAACATACATATCGATAATTACCTTAAACGTGAATGCACTAAATGTTCCAACCAAAAGACACAGGCTCGCTGAATGGATACAAAAACAAGACCCATATATATGCTGTCTACAAGAGATCCATTTCAGACCTAGGGACACATACAGACTCAAAGTGAGGCGATGGAAAAATATACTCTATGCAAATGAAAATCAAAAGAAAGCTGGAGTAGCAATACTCATATCAGATAAAATAGACTTTAAAATAAAGAATGTTACAAGAGACAAGGAAAGACACTACATAATGGTCAGGGGATCAATCCAAGAAGAAGATATAACAATTATAAATATATATGTACCCAAAATAGGAGCACCTCAATGTATAAGGCAACTGCTAACAGCTATAAAAGAGGAAATCGACAGTAACACAATAATAGCGGGGGACTTTAACAGCTCACTTACACCAGTGGAGATCAGCCAGACAGAAAATTAATAAGGAAACACAAGCTTTAAATGACACAATAGACCAGATAGAGTTAATTGATATTTATAGGACATTCCATCCAAAAACAGCAGATTACACGTTCTTCTCAACTGCACACGGAACATTCTCCAGGATAGATCACATCTTGGGTCACAGATAAAGCCTCAGTAAATTTAAGAAAACTGAAATCATATCAAGCAGCTGTTCCGACCACAATGCTATGAGATTAGAAATCAATTACACGGAAAAAAACGTAAAAAACACAAACACATGGAGGCTAAACAATACGTTACTAAATAACCAAGAGATCACTGAAGAAATCAAAGAGGAAATCAAAAACTACCTAGAGACAAACGACAACAAAAACACGATGAACCAAAACCTATGGGATGCAGCAAAAGGAGTTCTAAGAGGGAAGTTTATAGCAATACAAGCCTACCTCAAGAAACAAGAAAAATCTCAAATAAACAATCGAACCTTACACCTAGAGGAACTAGAGAAAGAAGAACAAAACCCAAAGTTAGTAGAAGGAAAGAAATCATAAACATCAGAGCAGAAATAAATGAAATAGAAACAAAGAAAACGAAAGCAAAGATCAATAAAACTAAAAGCTGGTTCTTTGAGAAGATAAGCAAAAATGATCAACCTTTAGCCAGACTTAAGAAAAAGAGGGAGAAGACGCAAATCAACAAAATTAGAAGTGAAAAAGCAGAAGTTACAACAGACACAACAGGAATACCAAGCATCCTAAGAGACTACTACAAGCAACTCTAGGCCAATAAAATGGACAATCTGGAAGAAATGGACAAATTCTTAGAAAGGGCTAACCTTCTAAGACTGAACCAGGAAGAAATAGAAATTATGAACAAACCTATCACAAGCAATGAAATTGAAACTGTGATTAAAAATCTTCCAATAAACCAAAGTCCAGAACCAGATGGCATCACAGGTGAATTCTATCAAACATTTAGAGAAGAGCTAACACCCAACCTTCTCAAATTCTTCAAAACAATTGCAGGGGAAGGAACACTCCCAAACTCATTCTATGAGACCACCATCACCCTGATACCAAAATCAGACAGAGATACTACAAGGAAAGAAAATTATAGACCAATATCACTGATGAATATACATGTAAAAATCCTCAACAAAATACTAGCAAACAGAATCGAACAACACATTAAAAGGATCATACACCATGATCAAGTGGGGTTTATCCCAGGGATGCAAGGATTCTTCAATATACACAAATCAATGTGATACACCATATTAACAAATTGTAGAATAAAACCATATGATCATCTCAATAGATGAAGGAAAAGATTTTGAGAAAATTCAACACTCATTTACGATAAAAACTCTGCAGAGTGTGGGCATAGAGGGAAACTACCTCAACATAATAAAGGCCATATATGACAAACCCACAGCAAACAGCATTCTCAATGGTGAAAAACTGAAAGTGTTTCCTCTAAGATCAGGAACAAGACGAGGATGTCCACTCTCACCACTACTATTCAACATAGTTTTGGAAGTCCTAGCCATGGCAATCAGAGAAGAAAAAGAAATAAAAGGAATACAAAAAGGAAAAGAAGAAGTAAAATTGTCACTGTTTGCAGATGACATGATATCATAGATAGAGAATCCTAAAGATGCCACCAGAAAACCACTGGACCTAATCAATGAATTTGGTAAAGTTGCAGGATACAAAATTAATGCACAGAAATTGCTTGCATTCCTCTACACTAACAATGAAAGATCAGAAAGAGAAATAAAGGAAACAATCCCATTACCACTGCAACAATAAGAATAAAATACCTAGGAATAAACCTACCTAAGGAAGTAAAAGACCTGTACTCAGAAAACTAAACGACACTGAAGAAAGAAATCAAAGATGATATAAACAGATGGAGACATATACCATGTTCTCGGATTAGAAGAATCAATATTGTGAAAATGACTATACTACCCAAAGCAATCTACAGATTCAATGCAATCCCGATCAAAATACCTTTGGCATTTTCTACAGAACAAGAAAAAAAAAAATCTTAAAATTTGTAGGGAGACACAAAAGACCCTGGATAGCCAAAGCAGTCTTGAGGGGGGAAAAAAAGAGCTGGAGGAATCAGACTTCCAGACTTCAGACTATATTACAAAGCTAGAGTAATCAAGATAATATGGTACTGACACAAAAACAGAAATATAGGTCAATAGAACAGGATAGAAAGCACAGAGATAAACCCACGTACCTATGGTTCACTAATCTATGACAAAGGAGGCAAGGGTATACAATGGAGAAAAGACAGTGTCTTCAGCAAGTGGTGCTGGGAAAACTGGACAGTTACATGTAAAAGAATGAAATTAGTACACTCCCTAACACCATACACAAAAATAAACTCAAAATGGATTAGAGACCTAAATATAAGACCAGCCACTACAAAACTCTTAGAGGAAAACATAAGCAGAACAGTCTATGACATAAATCACAGCAAGATCCTTTTTGACCCACCTCCTAGAGAAATGGAAATAAAAACAAAAATAAAAAAATGGGACCGAATGAAACATAAATTATTTTGCACAGCAAAGGAAAACATAAGCAAGATGAAAAGACAACCATCAGAATGGGAGAAAATATTTTCAAATGAAGCAAATGGCAAAGGATTAATCTCCAAAAAGCAGCTCATGTAGCTCAATATCACAAAACCAAACAACCCAATCCAAAAATGGGCAGAAGACCTAAATAGACATTTCTCCAAAGAAGATATACAGGTTGCCAACAAACACATGAAAGGATGCTGAACATCACTAATCATTAGAGAAATGCAAATCAAAACTACAGTGAGGTATCACCTCACACCAGTCAGAATGGCCATCATCAAAAAATCTACCAACAATAAATGCTGGAGAGGCATTTATTGGAGAAAAGGGAACCCTCTTGCACTGTTGGTGGGAATGTAAATTGATATAGCCACTAGGGAGAACGGTATGGGGGGTTCCTTAAAAACTAAAAATAGAACTACCATACAACCCAGCAAACCCACTCCTGGATATTTACCCTGAGAAAACCATAATTCAAAAAGAGTCATGTACCACAATGTTCACTGTAGCTCTATTTACAATAGCCAGGACATGGAAGCAACCTAAGTGTCCATCAACAGATAAATGGATAAAGAAGATGTGGCACATATATATACAATGGAACGTTATTCAGCCATAAAAAGAAACGAAATTGAGTTATTTTTAGTGAGGTGGATGGATCTAGAGTCTGTGCTACAGAGTGAAGTAAGTCAGAAAGAGAAAAACAAATACCATATGCTAACACATATATATGGAATCTTAAAAAAAAAGTTTATGAAGAACCTAGGGGCAGGAAAGGATTAAGGACACAGATGTAGAGAAAGGACTTGAGGACATGGGGAGAGGGAAGGGTAAGCTGGGACAAAGTGAGAGTGGTATGGACATATATACACTACCAAATGTAAAATTGATAGCTACTGGGAAGCAACCACATAGCACAGGGAGATCAGCTCTTTGCTTTGTGACCACCTAAAAGGGTGGGATAAGGGAGTGAGAGGGAGGTGCAAGAGGGAGGGGATATGGTGTTATATGTATACGCACAGCTGATTCACTTTTTTATACAGCAGAAACTAACACACAATTGTAAAGCAATTATACTCCAATAAAGATGTAAAAGAAAAAAAAAAAACCCAGAGATAAACCTACACACCTATGGCCCACTAATCTATGACAAAGGAGGCAAGGGTATAAAAAGGAGAAAAGAAAGTCTCTTCAATAAGTGGTGCTGGGAAAAATGGACAGCTACATGTAAAAGAATGAAATTAGAACACTCCCTAACACCATACACAAAAAATAAACTCAAAATGGATTAGAGACCGAAATGTAAGACCGGACACTATAAAACTCTTAGAGGAAAACATAGGAAGAATACTCTTTGACATAAATCACAGCAAGATCTTTTTTGATCCACCTCCTAGAGTAATGGAATTAAAAAAAAAATAAACATATGGGAGCAAATGAAACCTAAAAGCTTTTGCAAAGCAAAGGAAACTACAAACAAGACAAAAAGACAACCCTCACAATGGGAGAAAATATTTGCAAACGAATCAATGGACAAAGGAGTAATCTCCAATGTATATAAACAGCTCATGCAGCTCAACAGTAAAAAAACAAACAACCCAATCCAAAAATGGGCAGATGTCGTAAATAGACATTTGTCCCAAGAAGACATACAGATGACCAAGAAGCACATGAAAAGCTGCTCAACATCACTAATTATTAGAGAAATGTAAACCAAAACTACAATGAGGTATCACCTCACACGAGTTAGAATGGGCATCATCAGAAAATCTACAAGCAACAAATGCTGGAGAGGGTGTGGAGAAAAGGGAACCCTCTTACAGTATTTGTGGGAATGTAAATTGATACAGTCACTATGGAGAACAGCATGGAGGTTCCTTAAAATACTAAAAATAGAATTACCATATGACCCAGCAATCCCACTACTGGCCATATACCCAGAGAAATCCATAATTCAAAAAGACATATTCACCACAATATTCATTGCAGCACTATTTACAATAGCCAGGTCATGGAAGCAACCTAAATGCCCATAGACAGACGAACAGAAAAGATGTGCTACATATATAAAATGGAATATTACTCAGCCATAAAAAGGAATGAAATTGGGTCATTTGTAGAGACGTGGATAGATCTAGAGACTGGCATACAGAGTGAAGTAAGTCAGAAAGAGAAAAACAAATATCGTATATTAACACATACATGTGGAACCTAGAAAAATGGTAAAGATGAACCGGTTTGCAAGGCAGAAATAGAGACACAGATGTAGAGAACAAATGTATGGACACCAAGGGGGGAAAGTGGCAGGGTGGTGGTGGTGGGATGAATTGCGAGACTGGGATTGACATATATACACTTATATGTATAAAATAGGTAACCAATAAGAGCCTGCTGTATAAAAAAATGAATAAAATAAATTCAAAAATTAAAAAACAAATAATACTTAAAAAAATAAAACAGAAAAAAAACGTTCTGTCCTTCCCATAGACGTATTTATATGAATGAATTATTTTCATGCTTATATCCATAAATACAAAAAGAGGAATAAAACTTACCTTGAACCAAAAAAGAAAAAAAAAAAAAAAACAGAACCCACTGGTCATACAGAGGAAAACCCTATCAGGGCACTTGCTCCAGTGGTAAACAATTCTGAAGTTGGTCACAGGTGGGAATCATCTCCCATGCAGCCAGCAGCCCCCACACGAGGAGCGTCCTCATTGCAAAGCTGGGGGACCGTGAGGAGGCGTCTCTGAGTAAACGTGAGCTGAGCCCCAGGCCAGCTGCTGCTGAACTTTTCCCACCCTTCCCAGGTAAAACACCTGAATGTGTGCAAAGACTTTAAAAACTAGAGGAAGGGGCTTGGAGTCACACCAGCGACAGCACGCAGGCCGACTTGGTGCCTGCAGGCCAGCCAGGATGGTCATGGCCCCGGGCGCTCGTCTGGAAGCTTTCCATTTTCCTGCCTGAGGTACCCCTCCTGTCCCGGCCCCCACTGCTTTTGTCCTTCCTCACCTCTGCCCGGGGAGAAATTCCAGCAGCAAGTATGGGTGACACATCCTCTTCTTTAGCAGGTGGCAGCCCGGCAACTCCTGCAGAAAGTCCAGCAGAGCCCCAGTCACACCGGGCCACTCATAGAGCCGTGGGCCCTACTCTCTCCCACCAGCCCAACCCCGAGACTGCTGACGGGGCAGAGAATATGGCGTCAGGCACAGCTGCAGAGGCTTTTGCTGCCTGGAGGGGTGTTTATATTGACCTCAACCCAGGCACACCTGGGAAGGGCTGGCCGGCCGGGTCAGGCTGCCCAGGTCAGCCAATCCTCGCCCCTCAGGGGCTCAGAGTTGCAGAAAATGGGTCTTGCTGCACTGGCCAGATCCAAGGAACAGGTGTAGGGTCCCGAGAGTCAGGATAGATAAGGGGCGGCAGCCCTGCCTTGTTTTCTAATCATTTTATCTGGTCCATGAGTGGGAGACAACTTCAAGAAGAACCTCTGCTAATGAGAGGAACCCAGGAGTCAGGGAGAGGAGGGGTGGTGGGTGGAGACAGAGGCCTGGTGCCCCGGCTGCAGTGGAAGCCCCTGGAAGACCAGGCAGAGGGAGGCCGCACAGAGTGAAGCCTAGGGTCACAGACCTGTTGGAGCTGCTGTTTGTTAGTTCAAGCTCTGCTCTGAGGTGCTCTGTGTCAGCTCTGAGTGACAGGTGTGCTGGGGGTGCTCTGCAATGAGGGCTATGTGCACGGTTCCTGTGTGCCCAGCCCTGCCGGGGTACCTGTCCACGGGAGCTCCATATCCAGGGAGGGACCTGCCCACGAGAGCCCCGTGGGCTGCTGCGTACCTGCCCAGGTGAGCTCCATATCCTGGGAGCGGCCTAACCACTAGAGCCCCGTGGGCTGCTGGGTACCTGCCCAGGTGAGCTCCATATCCTGGGAGTGGCCTGACCACAAGAGCCCCGTGGGCTGCTGGGGACCTGGTAGAGGATGCCAGGACAGTCAGTGAAGCCACAGTGGATATACATCTAGTAGTTCCTAATTCCTACACCCTGCTGGTCATTCTACCATCCACCAGGACATGGCATTCTGTATTAGACTTCAATGATGCCTTCTTCTGTATTCCATTAGTCCCAGAGTCACAAGAAATTTTGGCTGTGAGTGGCAGGACTCAACATACAACAAAAACAATACTGCTGGGCCGTCCTGCCCCAGGGGTTCAAAAATTTCCACACCATCTTTGGGGAAACGTTAGCTAAAGACCTAAAAGATCTACCTCTGGAGAAGGGAACCCTCCTTCAATATGCAGATGACATTCTGATCACCAGCCCGACTAAGGAGGCCTCTGAACTACCTAGCCAATAAAAGATAGAAGGTGTCCAAGGAAAAGGCTCAAATATCACAAACTAAGGTGGCCTACCTGGGCTTCATTCGCACAGAAGGTCGGAGAAGCCCACCCCAGGAAAGGGAATAAGCCATTTGCAGCCTCAGCCTTCCTGAAACTAGAAGACAGCTTAGGGGTTCCTGGGGAGACCGGGGTTTGCTGCATCTGGATCCCTAACTACAGTCTAATAGCTGGGCCTCTATATGAAACACTGAAAGGAAAAGATGATGATCCTTTTGAATAGAATCCAGAAGCGGCCTTTCAAGATTGGAAAGAGCAGTCAATTCAGACCCTGGCCCTGGACCTCCCTAAGTTAGCTAAACCCTTTGACCTTTACATTCCTGGTCCAAGGTGAATCGCCCTTGGAGTATTAGTGTAAAAACTGGGACCACTTGAAATGGAACAATACAAGAATGCCCTCCAGGCATTGGCCAGCCACCCCATCCGACCAGGATACTGGGGGTATCTAAAAACCTGGAAATCAGCAGCCCGCAAGGCCAGCTCCCTCCTAAGGGAAAAGGACGCCACTTGGTGATCCTAACCACCCACCATGCCCTGAAGTTGCAGGGATTGCTCCGTGGGCACAATGACCTCGAGTGAGGAGGCCCTCCAACACCAACCTCCAGAGAGACAACTTGGGGCAATGGGCCCCCATGACGACTCGTGTGACCATCACTTGACCTGGAGCTTCTCTCAGGAAACAACAAGAGTGTGCCCCAAAAGAACAGACTATTGCTTACAGGACTTACTGCACCCAGAGCAGAGCTAATAAACTTGGCAGGGGAACCGTAAATAACGCTGCCACCATAGAAAAGCCTACAGACACCGCGGTGACGGCGGCCAGTGAGACCGGCTGTACTCCTGGCTACTTCAAAAGGCCGTTGACTGAGTGGCCGTCATGGTCCTGGATCACCACCGGCCCTGGACTGTCTGGGAGTTGAGCAAGCAGGGCTCTGACACCTGGTGCTGTTTGTACGTTAATTCAGAGGCCTAACTGAAGAAAGCGCAGACTACTGGTCAGAGCATCTAGGCTGGCAGAAACCGTCAGCCTAAGGGGGCCAAACCAATGTGGAGCAGGGTAAAACCGCCCACCCCCCCAGCGTCTCTGCACATCTCTTTCCTGGACCCTTAAAGGTCATTAGAATCTATAAAACTGCCAATGCTGGTGCTCAGGCAGACGAGCAGTGAGGGAGGAGGCCTGCGGACAATCAACCTCACCTGGAGGCTGTTGGGGAGAAGTCCTGCCCCTCCCCCCGGGTATGAGGACACCCAACTCAGCATGAAGCATTTACAGAAGACGTGTCTGCACCCTCAGCACCCCAAGAATGAGGAATGGGACAAAAGGCAGAGGAGGGCTTTGTCACTGGCAAAGCCCATTAAAAATTCCTGGGAGATAACAATAGAATCTGGGCAATAAAATAAAGTCTAACCATTTTTTCCTTTGTGCTTTGTCTAATTTCACTTGCTCCTAGGTTTCCACATGCAGAGGTCCCACACCTGACACTTCAGACCCGATTTCCTACTGCAAAATGGCTGGGCCGACACCTCAGCTCGTGGGGCCCTGTGCAGACTCTGCGACATAGAGCCTGAGCTCCAGCCAACCCGGCCCTCGAGAGCTCCGCCCCCTCCCTCCTGCTGATGCTGACAGGATCCCTACACAGCAGCCTGGCCCACAACCCGCAGGGGAGCACACACTCTCACCTCTCCATTCTCTGATCAAAATATAAAGTTTTCCTTTGCTTCTGAACCAAAGTCAGTCTCGATCTGTTGGCTCCAATGACACTGGGCAGGGAGACCCTTATTGGGGCCCACTCTGCAGGATCAGTAACAGAATTGGAGAACATTGTAACTTCAATGAACAGATGTGTGAGCCAAACTGTAATTAACATAGAGCAGTGTATAAGGCTTGTGTAAAATAAGATGTTTCTAACACTTCCATTTGATATTTCCATCACTTTATTATAAGCAAGTTCAGTGGAGGGGTTTGTCTTATTTGTCAGGTCAACAGTAGAGAAATGCAGTGATTTCTTTAAAAGGATGTACATCTAATAATCTAGGTTGAAGTTTCAACCTTGTTTTGAATGATTATCCATTGAAAATGATACCTCACTTTCAGCTCCTAGATTTCTGAGAAGTATAAAATCTTATATTTTTTATTACCAAAGGGGAAAGGTGGGAGGAGGGATAAATTAACAGTTTCAGATTAACATATACACAATGCTATGTATAAAATATATCATCAACAAGGAACTACTGTATAGCACAGGGAACTATACTCAATATTTTGTAATGACCCCTAAGGGGAAATAATCTGAAAAACAATAGATATCTATATCGACATCATCTATCAACTACAGATAAAATGGAAACTAAAGGAGGCCAATGGTGAGCGTTTCTGAACCTGAAGACTTCAATCATCTAAAGTTCGGACTCTGCCTACGGCCCAAGTCCCTTAATGAACACACATGTACCAGTAGCTTAAAAATTCCCCAGATTGGAGTTCGGGGAGACACTGATTTGGAAAAATCCCTTGTGCTCTCCTTACATATACGTGACCTTTCCTACAGCTAAAACATGCCTGTGACACCCAGAAGATGGAACACGGTTGGATCAGGAAGATTTTGGAAAAGGAACCAAAACTCCTAATTTCCTGGTTGTTGGGTTCACCCCTCCAGCCTTTTTCCTTAAAATCTCCCCACTTGCGGATGTCAGCACCTTCAACATGCAGTTGCACAGAAATTGGAATTTGTCCAAAGGAAGAAGGGGAAGGAGGAGAAACAAGGAGAGCCAAGCCCTAGATGTTCGGAGAGGCACATGTCACTCTACTTTCCAGTCAGGAAGAAGAATTAAGCAAAGGCTTAGCCTGCCACCGGGAACCAGAGTAGGGCGAGAAGCAAACCAGCGGTTCTGCGGAAAGCTCCCAAAAAAGCGAGTTGAAAAACGGAGCTCAGGGGCACTGCAATTCACAAACCTGCAGACTTGTAAATGATGACTCTCGTCCACAAATATATTGAGGGAAGGCAACGAAGAGGATTTGAAAGCAAGGCAGAATTGCAGGAAACAGATTTCAGGAGGGAGATTCGAATCGCCCCTAAAGCACATGAAAAGCGGCAAAACGTCGACAATGATGCACTTGGACAAAAAGAGCATATGCGTTTTTTTCTGAATGAATTCAGGAAAAAACCCATAGGCCCCTTTTGGCCAACCAAGCAAGCCGGAAATGCAATTCAGCACTACAAAGAAGTCTGATTTCCCATTGGTCAAAATGACCTTCCTAAAAAAGTGTAAAAAGAAGAAATGCAGGAGAGGACAGGGAGGAAAGGGAGCCTTGTTACACGGATGGGTGGGATGTAAATTGCCAATGACGACTCTGGAGGAGGGTATGGTGTTTCCTAAAACATCTAAAAAACACAGCTAGAGAGAAAGGGGCACATGCACTCATGGGCGTATAAATTGGGAAAATTAAAAATCAGCAAAACACAGGCACCCCAAATTTTAGGGCTGCTCTGTTGACAAGAACCTGCACTTAATTCTACCTTAAATATCCAAGGAAAGAGAAAAATGGATAAAGAAGTTCTGCTCCATATGTAAAATGGAATATCACTCGAGGGTGAAATCAATATCATAAGGCTAGTAGCAGCATGATTAGTGGATTTAGGTACGACGATTCGAAGTGAAATAAGTCACACAGAAAAAGACACTTATCATAAGATATCACTAACAGAGGGAATGTAAAAACCGCTACACTTGAAAGGAATTACAAAACAGAACAGAGTCACACGTTTACAAAACACACTATGGCTGCTTAATGGGAAAGGTGAGGTGGGGTGATGCATAAAACAAGGGTTTCAAATTAGCTGAGATACCGTTCCATAAACCCAATATGTAATAGAAAGACCTGCTCCTTGCTCAGTGAACTGGACTCAACACCCCCTATTCACTGCACAAGAATATATCTGATTAGTAAGAATCTTAAAACCTATGAATTTATATCTCTCTGAAAGTGAGTCAAGTGGGTGTAAAGCGGCATAAACACAGCCGTGAAAAGCAGCTAAACCCCATTATAAGAATAAATTAATTTTAAAAACCCGTGAAAGAAAGAAAGTGAAAGAGAGAGAAATTCTTACAAAATTCGTTCAGGGGCTGTGACGCCACCTGGAATGACCATATCTAGACCCACAGCTGGATGAGACATAAGGGTGGAAACTCTCGGGGCTGAGAGATTTGGTGAGGTTGGGGGAGCAAACGCAGAGCCTTTAAAGTAATACTGCCTGTTACCCATCCCATCGGTCCCAAATCTCCAGGTTCAAGGGCATCTTCCTACATCGAAAACATGCATGAGAAACCCAGAAGGTGGTACACCGTGCGACCGGGAAAGGTTTTTAAACGCACCTCATTTCTCATCTCCTTGTGCTCGGGTTCGCCATTCCAGTCACTTTACTAGCAATCTCCCTACTTGGAGAAGCAGCACCTTTAACCTCCTGTTCTGTACAGCTTGCAATTTGTCCTGAGGATGAACAGGAAGAGGGGGAGCCAATGAGAGACTAGCTCTAGGTGTTGGGACAGGCACAGGTCACTCTATTTTCCCAAAAGTAAGACGAATTATCCACAGCCTCAGCCTGCCACCCAGAACCAGAATAGGGCCTGAGGCCATCTTGCGCTTTTGCGGCCAGCTCCCAAAAAAGCAAGTTGAAAAATGGAGCTCAGGGGCACTGCAATTCACCAACCTGCAGAGTTATAAATGATAACTCTCGTCCACAAATATATTGAGGGAAGGCAACGAAGAGGATTTGAAAGCAAGGCAGAATTGCAGGAAACAGATTTCAGGAGGTAGATTTGAGTCGCCTTTAAAGCACATGAAAAATGGCAAAACGTCGACAATGATGCCCTTGGCCAAAAAGGGCGTATGCGTTTTTTCCTGAATATAATCAGGAAAAAACGCATACGCCCTTTTTGGCCAACCAAACAACCTGGAAAGGCAAATCAGCGCTCCAAAGAAGTCTCGCTTCTCTTCGGTCAAAAGGGCCATGCTGAAAAAAGTGTCAAAACCAGAAATGCAGGACAGGCCATGGAGAAATGGGAGCCTTGCTATGCTGATGGGCGGGATGTTAATTGCCAACATCCACTCTGGAGAAGTGTACGGTGTGTCCTGAAACATCGAAAAAACACAGCTTAGAGCGCATAGGGCACTTCAACTCATGGGCGTATAAATTGGGAAAACTAAAAATCAGCAAGACAGAGGCACCCCAAAGTTTAGGGCTGCTCTGTTGACAAGAACCTCCACTTCATGACACCTTAAATATCCCAGGAAAGAGAAAAATGGATAAAGAAGTGGTTGTCCTTATGTACAATGGAATATCACTCAGCCATGAAATAAATGTCATAAGGCTAGTAGCAGCATGATGAGTGGATTTAGGTACGACAATTCTAAGTGAAATAAGTCACACAGAAAAAGACACTTATCATAAGCTATCACTTATAGAAGGAATGTAAAAACCGCTACAATTGAACTGAATTACAAAACAGAACAGAGTCACACGTTTAGAAAAGACACTATGGCTGCTTAACGGGAAAGGTGAGGTGGGGTGCTGCAGAAAACAAGGGTTTCAAATTAGCTCAGATACCCTTCCATAACCCCAATATGTAATAGAAAGACCTACTCCTTGCTCAGTGAACTGGACTCAACACCCCCTATTCACCGCACAAGAATATATCTGACTAGTAAGAATCTTAAAACCTATGTATTGATATCTCTCTGGATGTGAGTCAAGTGGGTGTAAAGCGGCATAAACACAGCCGTGAAAAGCAGCTAAACCCCATTATAAAAATAAATTACTTTTAAAAACCCATGAAACAAAGACAGGGAAAGAGAGAGAAATTCTTACACAATTCGTTCAGGGGCTGTGATGCAACCTGGATTGACCATATCTAGACCCACAGCTGGATGAGACATAAGGGTGGACACTCTCGGGGCTGAGAGATTTGGTGAGGTTGGGGGAGCAAACGCAGAGCCTTTAAAGTAATACTGCCTGTTACCCATCCCATGGGTCCCAAATCTCCAGGTTCAAGGGCATCTTCCTACATCGAAAACATGCATGAGAAACCCAGAAGGTGGTACACCGTGTGACCAGGAAAGGTTTCTAAAACGCACCTCATTTCTCATCTCCTTGTGCTCGGGTTCGCCATTCCAGCCGCTTTACTAGCAATCTCCCTGCTTGGAGAATCAGCACCTTTAACCTCCTGTTCCGTACAGCTTGCAATTTGTCCTGAGGATGAACAGGAAGAGGGGGAGCTAATGAGAGACTAGCTCTAGGTGTTGGGACAGGCACAGGTCACTCTATTTTCCCAACAGGAAGAAGAATTAATCACAGGCTCAGCCTGCCGCCCGGAACCAGAATAGGGCCTGAGGCCATCTTGCGCTTTTGCGGCCAGCTCCCAAAAAAGCGAGTTGAAAAATGGAGCTCAGGGGCACTGCAATTCACAAACCGGCAGAGTTATAAATGATAACTCTCGTCCACAAATATATTGAGGGAAGGCAACAAAGAGGATTTGAAAGCAAGGCAGAATTGCAGGAAACAGATTTCAGGAGGTAGATTCGCGTCGCCTTTAAAGCACATGAAAAACGGCAAAACGTCGACAATGATGCCCTTGGCCAAAAAGGACGTATGCGTTATTTCCAGAATATATTCAGGAAAAAACGCATATGCCCTTTTTGGCCAACCAAGCAACCTGGAAAGGCAAATCAGCGCTACAAAGAAGTCTCGCTTCCAATCGGTCAAAAGGGCCATGCTGAAAAAAGTGTCAAAACCAGAAATGCAGGACAGCCCATGGAGAAATGGGAGCCTTGCTACGCTGATGGGCGGGATGTAAATTGCCAACAGCCACTCTGGAGAAGTGTACGGTGTGTCCTGAAACATCGAAAAAACACAGCTTAGAGCGCATAGGGCACTTACACTCATGGGCGTATAAATTGGGAAAACTAAAAATCAGCAACACACAGGCACCCCCAAGTTTAGGGCTGCTCTGTTGACAAGAACCTCCAATTCATGACACCTTAAATATCCAAGGAAAGAGAAAAATGGATAAAGAAGTGGTGGTCCTTATGTACAATGGAATATCACTCAGCCATGAAATCAATGTCATAAGGCTAGTAGCAGCATGATGAGTGGATTTAGGTACGATAATTCTAAGTGAAATAAGTCACACAGAAAAAGACACTTATCATAAGCTATCACTTATAGAGGGAATGTAAAAACCGCTACAATTGAACTGAATTACAAAACAGAACAGAGTCACACGTTTAGAAAACACACTATGGCTGCTTAACGGGAAAGGTGAGGTGGGGTGCTGCAGAAAACAAGGGTTTCAAATTAGCTCAGATACCGTTCCATAACCCCAATATGTAATAGAAAGACCTACTCCTTGCTCAGTGAACTGGACTCAACACCCCCTATTCACCGCACAAGAATATATCTGACTAGTAAGAATCTTAAAACCTATGTATTGATATCTCTCTGGATGTGAGTCAAGTGGGTGAAAGCGGCATAAACACAGCCGTGAAAAACAGCTAAACCCCATTATAAAAATAAATTAATTTTAAAAACCCGTTAAACAAAGACAGTGAAAGAGAGAGAAATTCTTACAAAATTCGTTCAGGGGCTGTGATGCCACCTGGATTGACCATATCTAGACCCACATCTGGATGAGACGTAAGGGTGGACACTCTCGGGGCTGAGAGATTTGGTGAGGTTGGGGGAGCAAACGCAGAGCCTTTAAAGTACTACTGCCTGTTACCCATCCCATGGGTCCCAAATCTCCAGGTTCAAGGGCATCTTCCTACATTGAAAACATGAATGAGAAACCCAGAAGGTGGTAGACCGTGTGACCGGGAAAGGTTTCTAAAACGCACCTCATTTCTCATCTCCTTGTGCTCGGGTTCGCCATTCCAGCCACTTTACTAGCAATCTCCCTCCTTGGAGAATCAGCACCTTTAACCTCCTGTTCCGTACAGCTTGCAATTTGTCCTGAGGATGAACGGGAAGAGGGGGAGCCAATGAGAGACTAGCTCTAGGTGTTGGGACAGGCACAGGTCACTCTATTTTCCCATCAGGAAAAAGAATTAACCACAGGCTCAGCCTGCCGCCCGGAACCAGAATAGGGCCTGAGGCCATCTTGCGCTTTTGCGGCCAGCTCCCAAAAAAGCGAGTTGAAAAATGGAGCTCAGGGGCACTGCAATTCACAAACCGGCAGAGTTATAAATGATAACTCTCGTCCACAAATATATTGAGGGAAGGCAACAAAGAGGATTTGAAAGCAAGGCAGAATTGCAGGAAACAGATTTCAGGAGGTAGATTCGCGTCGCCTTTAAAGCACATGAAAAACGGCAAAACGTCGACAATGATGCCCTTGGCCAAAAAGGACGTATGCGTTTTTTCCAGAATATATTCAGGAAAAAACGCATATGCCCTTTTTGGCCAACCAAGCAACCTGGAAAGGCAAATCAGCGCTACAAAGAAGTCTCGCTTCCAATCGGTCAAAAGGGCCATGCTGAAAAAAGTGTCAAAACCAGAAATGCAGGACAGCCCATGGAGAAATGGGAGCCTTGCTACGCTGATGGGCGGGATGTAAATTGCCAACAGCCACTCTGGAGAAGTGTACGGTGTGTCCTGAAACATCGAAAAAACACAGCTTAGAGCGCATAGGGCACTTACACTCATGGGCGTATAAATTGGGAAAACTAAAAATCAGCAACACACAGGCACCCCCAAGTTTAGGGCTGCTCTGTTGACAAGAACCTCCAATTCATGACACCTTAAATATCCAAGGAAAGAGAAAAATGGATAAAGAAGTGGTGGTCCTTATGTACAATGGAATATCACTCAGCCATGAAATCAATGTCATAAGGCTAGTAGCAGCATGATGAGTGGATTTAGGTACGACAATTCTAAGTGAAATAAGTCACACAGAAAAAGACACTTATCATAAGCTATCACTTATAGAGGGAATGTAAAAACCGCTACAATTGAACTGAATTACAAAACAGAACAGAGTCACACGTTTAGAAAACACACTACGGCTGCTTAACGGGAAAGGTGAGGTGGGGTGCTGCAGAAAACAAGGGTTTCAAATTAGCTCAGATACCGTTCCATAACCCCAATATGTAATAGAAAGACCTACTCCTTGCTCAGTGAACTGGACTCAACACCCCCTATTCACCGCACAAGAATATATCTGACTAGTAAGAATCTTAAAACCTATGTATTGATATCTCTCTGGATGTGAGTCAAGTGGGTGAAAGCGGCATAAACACAGCCGTGAAAAACAGCTAAACCCCATTATAAAAATAAATTAATTTTAAAAACCCGTTAAACAAAGACAGTGAAAGAGAGAGAAATTCTTACAAAATTCGTTCAGGGGCTGTGATGCCACCTGGATTGACCATATCTAGACCCACATCTGGATGAGACGTAAGGGTGGACACTCTCGGGGCTGAGAGATTTGGTGAGGTTGGGGGAGCAAACGCAGAGCCTTTAAAGTACTACTGCCTGTTACCCATCCCATGGGTCCCAAATCTCCAGGTTCAAGGGCATCTTCCTACATTGAAAACATGCATGAGAAACCCAGAAGGTGGTAGACCGTGTGACCGGGAAAGGTTTCTAAAACGCACCTCATTTCTCATCTCCTTGTGCTCGGGTTCGCCATTCCAGCCACTTTACTAGCAATCTCCCTCCTTGGAGAATCAGCACCTTTAACCTCCTGTTCCGTACAGCTTGCAATTTGTCCTGAGGATGAACGGGAAGAGGGGGAGCCAATGAGAGACTAGCTCTAGGTGTTGGGACAGGCACAGTTCACTCTATTTTCCCATCAGGAAGAAGAATTAACCACAGGCTCAGCCTGCCGCCCGGAACCAGAATAGGGCCTGAAGCCATCCTGCGCTTTTGCGGCCAGCTCCCAAAAAAGCGAGTTGAAAAATGGAGCTCAGGGGCACTGCAATTCACAAACCTGCAGAGTTATACATGATAACTCTCGTCCACAAATATATTGAGGGAAGGCAACGAAGAGGATTTGAAAGCAAGGCAGAATTGCAGGAAACAGATTTCAGGAGGTAGATTCGAATCGCCTTTAAAGCACATGAAAAACGGCAAAACGTCGACAATGATGCCCTTGGCCAAAAAGGGCGTATACGTTTTTTCCTGAATATATTCAGGAAAAAACGCATACGCCCTTTTTGGACAACCAAGCAACCTGGAAAGGCAAATCAGCGCTACAAAGAAGTCTCGCTTCCCTTCGGTCAAAAGGGCCATGCTGAAAAAAGTGTCAAAACCAGAAATGCAGGACAGGCCATGGAGAAATGGGAGCCTTGCTACGCTGATGGGCGGGATGTAAATTGCCAACAGCCACTCTGTAGAAGTGTACGGTGTGTCCTGAAACATCGAAAAAACACAGCTTAGAGCGCATAGGGCACTTCAACTCATGTGCGTATAAATTGGGAAAACTAAAAATCAGCAACACACAGGCACCCCAAAGTTTAGGGCTGCTCTGTTGACAAGAACTTCCACTTCATGACACCTTAAATATCCCAGGAAAGAGAAAAATGGATAAAGAAGTGGTGGTCCTTATGTACAATGGAATATCACTCAGCCATGAAATCAATGTCATAAGGCTAGTAGCAGCATGATGAGTGGATTTAGGTACGACAATTCTAAGTGAAATAAGTCACAAAGAAAAAGACACTTATCATAAGGTATCACTTATAGAGGGAATGTAAAAACCGCTACAATTGAACTGAATTACAAAACAGAACAGAGTCACACGTTTAGAAAACACACTACGGCTGCTTAACGGGAAAGGTGAGGTGGGGTGCTGCAGAAAACAAGGGTTTCAAATTAGCTCAGATACCATTCAATAAACCCAATATGTAATAGAAAGACCTACTCCTTGCTCAGTGAACTGGACTCAACACCCCCTATTCACCGCACAAGAATATATCTGATTAGTAAGAATCTTAAAACCTATGAATTTATATCTCTCTGAAAGTGAGTCAAGAGGGTGTAAAGCGGCATAAACACAGCCGTGAAAAGCAGCTAAACCCCATTATAAGAATAAATTAATTTTAAAAACCCGTGAAACAAGGAAAGTGAAAGAGAGAGAAATTCTTACAAAATTCGTTCAGGGGCTGTGAAGCCACCTGGAATGACCATATCTAGACCCACAGCTGGAAGAGACATAAGGGTGGACACTCTCAGGGCTGAGAGATTTGGTGAGGTTGGGGGAGCAAACGCAGAGCCTTTAAAGTACTACTGCCTGTTACCCATCCCATGGGTCCCAAATCTCCAGGTTCAAGGGCATCTTCCTACATTGAAAACATGCATGAGAAACCCAGAAGGTGGTAGACCGTGTGACCGGGAAAGGTTTCTAAAACGCACCTCATTTCTCATCTCCTTGTGCTCGAGGTCGCCATTCCACCTCTTTACTAGCAATCTCCCTCCTTGGAGAATCAGCACCTTTAACCTCCTGTTCCGTACAGCTTGCAATTTGTCCTGAGGATGAACGGGAAGAGGGGGAGCCAATGAGAGACTAGCTCTAGGTGTTGGGACAGGCACAGGTCTCTCTATTTTCCCATCAGGAAGAAGAATTAACCACAGGCTCAGCCTGCCGCCAGGAACCAGAATAGGGCCTGAGGCCATCCTGCGCTTTTGCGGCCAGCTCCCAAAAAAGCGAGTTGAAAAATGGAGCTCAGGGGCACTGCAATTCACAAACCTGCAGAGTTATACATGATAACTCTTGTCCACAAATATATTGAGGGAAGGCAACGAAGAGGATTTGAAAGCAAGGCAGAATTGCAGGAAACAGATTTCAGGAGGTAGATTCGAATCGCCTTTAAAGCACATGAAAAGCGGCAAAACTTCGACAATGATGCCCTTGGCCAAAAAGGGCGTATGCGTTTTTTCCTGAATATATTCAGGAAAAAACGCATACGCCCTTTTTGGACAACCAAGCAACCTGGAAAGGCAAATCAGCGCTACAAAGAAGTCTCGCTTCCCTTCGGTCAAAAGGGCCATGCTGAAAAAAGTGTCAAAACCAGAAATGCAGGACAGGCCATGGAGAAATGGGAGCCTTGCTACGCTGATGGGCGGGATGTAAATTGCCAACAGCCACTCTGGAGAAGTGTACGGTGTGTCCTGAAACATCGAAAAAACACAGCTTAGAGCGCATAGGGCACTTCAAGTCATGGGCGTATAAATTGGGAAAACTAAAAATCAGCAACACACAGGCACCCCAAAGTTTAGGGCTGCTCTGTTGACAAGAACCTCCACTTCATGACACCTTAAATATCCCAGGAAAGAGAAAAATGGATAAAGAAGTGGTGGTCCTTATGTACAATGGAATATCACTCAGCCATGAAATCAATGTCATAAGGCTAGTAGCAGCATGATGAGTGGATTTAGGTACGACAATTCTAAGTGAAATAAGTCACACAGAAAAAGACACTTATCTTAAGCTATCACTTATAGAGGGAATGTAAAAACCGCTACAATTGAACTGAATTACAAAACAGAACAGAGTCACACGTTTAGAAAACACACTATGGCTGCTTAATGGGAAAGGTGAGGTGGGGTGCTGCAGAAAACAAGGGTTTCAAATTAGCTCAGATACCGTTCCATAACCCCAATATGTAATAGAAAGACCTACTCCTTGCTTAGTGAACTGGACTCAACACCCCCTATTCACCACACAAGAATATATCTGACTAGTAAGAATCTTAAAACCTATGTATTGATATCTCTCTGGATGTGAGTCAAGTGGGTGTAAAGCGGCATAAACACAGCCGTGAAAAGCAGCTAAACGCCATTATAAAAATAAATTAATTTTAAAAACCCGTTAAACAAAGACAGTGAAAGAGAGAGAAATTCTTACAAAATTCGTTCAGGGGCTGTGATGCCACCTGGATTGACCATATCTAGACCCACAGCTGGATGAGACGTAAGGGTGGACACTCTCGGGGCTGAGAGATTTGGTGAGGTTGGGGGAGCAAACGCAGAGCCTTTAAAGTACTACTGCCTGTTACCCATCCCATGGGTCACAAATCTCCAGGTTCAAGGGCATCTTCCTACATTGAAAACATGCATGAGAAACCCAGAAGGTGGTAGACCGTGTGACCGGGAAATGTTTCTAAAACGCACCTCATTTCTCATCTCCTTGTGCTCGAGTTCGCCATTCCAGCCGCGTTACTAGCAATCTCCCTCCTTGGAGAATCAGCACCTTTAACCTCCTGTTCCGTACAGCTTGCAATTTGTCCTGAGGATGAACGGGAAGAGGGGGAGCCAATGAGAGACTAGCTCTAGGTGTTGGGACAGGCACAGGTCACTCTATTTTCCCATCAGGAAGAAGAATTAACCACAGGCTCAGCCTGCTGCCCGGAACCAGAATAGGGCCTGAGGCCATCCTGCGCTTTTGCGGCCAGCTCCCAAAAAAGCGAGTTGAAAAATGGAGCTCAGGGGCACTGCAATTCACAAACCTGCAGAGTTATACATGATAACTCTCGTCCACAAATATATTGAGGGAAGGCAACGAAGAGGATTTGAAAGCAAGGCAGAATTGCAGGAAACAGATTTCAGGAGGTAGATTCGAATCGCCTTTAAAGCACATGAAAAGCGGCAAAACGTCGACAATGATGCCCTTGGCCAAAAAGGGCGTATGCGTTTTTTCCTGAATATATTCAGGAAAAAACGCATACGCCCTTTTTGGACAACCAAGCAACCTGGAAAGGCAAATCAGCGCTACAAAGAAGTCTCGCTTCCAATCGGTCAAAAGGGCCATGCTGAAAAAAGTGTCAAAACCAGAAATGCAGGACAGCCCATGGAGAAATGGGAGCCTTGCTACGCTGATGGGCGGGATGTAAATTGCCAACAGCCACTCTGGAGAAGTGTACGGTGTGTCCTGAAACATCGAAAAAACACAGCTTAGAGCGCATAGGGCACTTCAACTCATGGGCGTATAAATTGGGAAAACTAAAAATCAGCAACACACAGGCACCCCCAAGTTTAGGGCTGCTCTGTTGACAAGAACCTCCAATTCATGACACCTTAAATATCCAAGGAAAGAGAAAAATGGATAAAGAAGTGGTGGTCCTTATGTACAATGGAATATCACTCAGCCATGAAATCAATGTCATAAGGCTAGTAGCAGCATGATGAGTGGATTTAGGTACGACAATTCTAAGTGAAATAAGTCACACAGAAAAAGACACTTATCATAAGCTATCACTTATAGAGGGAATGTAAAAACCGCTACAATTGAACTGAATTACAAAACAGAACAGAGTCACACGTTTAGAAAACACACTATGGCTGCTTAACGGGAAAGGTGAGGTGGGGTGCTGCAGAAAACAAGGGTTTCAAATTAGCTCAGATACCGTTCCATAACCCCAATATGTAATAGAAAGACCTACTCCTTGCTCAGTGAACTGGACTCAACACCCCCTATTCACCGCACAAGAATATATCTGACTAGTAAGAATCTTAAAACCTATGTATTGATATCTCTCTGGATGTGAGTCAAGTGGGTGAAAGCGGCATAAACACAGCCGTGAAAAACAGCTAAACCCCATTATAAAAATAAATTAATTTTAAAAACCCGTTAAACAAAGACAGTGAAAGAGAGAGAAATTCTTACAAAATTCGTTCAGGGGCTGTGATGCCACCTGGATTGACCATATCTAGACCCACATCTGGATGAGACGTAAGGGTGGACACTCTCGGGGCTGAGAGATTTGGTGAGGTTGGGGGAGCAAACGCAGAGCCTTTAAAGTACTACTGCCTGTTACCCATCCCATGGGTCCCAAATCTCCAGGTTCAAGGGCATCTTCCTACATTGAAAACATGCATGAGAAACCCAGAAGGTGGTAGACCGTGTGACCGGGAAAGGTTTCTAAAACGCACCTCATTTCTCATCTCCTTGTGCTCGGGTTCGCCATTCCAGCCACTTTACTAGCAATCTCCCTCCTTGGAGAATCAGCACCTTTAACCTCCTGTTCCGTACAGCTTGCAATTTGTCCTGAGGATGAACGGGAAGAGGGGGAGCCAATGAGAGACTAGCTCTAGGTGTTGGGACAGGCACAGTTCACTCTATTTTCCCATCAGGAAGAAGAATTAACCACAGGCTCAGCCTGCCGCCCGGAACCAGAATAGGGCCTGAAGCCATCCTGCGCTTTTGCGGCCAGCTCCCAAAAAAGCGAGTTGAAAAATGGAGCTCAGGGGCACTGCAATTCACAAACCTGCAGAGTTATACATGATAACTCTCATCCACAAATATATTGAGGGAAGGCAACGAAGAGGATTTGAAAGCAAGGCAGAATTGCAGGAAACAGATTTCAGGAGGTAGATTCGAATCGCCTTTAAAGCACATGAAAAACGGCAAAACGTCGACAATGATGCCCTTGGCCAAAAAGGGCGTATGCGTTTTTTCCTGAATATATTCAGGAAAAAACGCATACGCCCTTTTTGGACAACCAAGCAACCTGGAAAGGCAAATCAGCGTTACAAAGAAGTCTCGCTTCCCTTCGGTCAAAAGGGCCATGCTGAAAAAATGTCAAAACCAGAAATGCAGGACAGGCCATGGAGAAATGGGAGCCTTGCTACGCTGATGGGCGGGATGTAAATTGCCAACAGCCACTCTGTAGAAGTGTACGGTGTGTCCTGAAACATCGAAAAAACACAGCTTAGAGCGCATAGGGCACTTCAACTCATGTGCGTATAAATTGGGAAAACTAAAAATCAGCAACACACAGGCACCCCAAAGTTTAGGGCTGCTCTGTTGACAAAAACTTCCACTTCATGACACCTTAAATATCCCAGGAAAGAGAAAAATGGATAAAGAAGTGGTGGTCCTTATGTACAATGGAATATCACTCAGCCATGAAATCAATGTCATAAGGCTAGTAGCAGCATGATGAGTGGATTTAGGTACGACAATTCTAAGTGAAATAAGTCACAAAGAAAAAGACACTTATCATAAGGTATCACTTATAGAGGGAATGTAAAAACCGCTACAATTGAACTGAATTACAAAACAGAACAGAGTCACACGTTTAGAAAACACACTACGGCTGCTTAACGGGAAAGGTGAGGTGGGGTGCTGCAGAAAACAAGGGTTTCAAATTAGCTCAGATACCATTCAATAAACCCAATATGTAATAGAAAGACCTACTCCTTGCTCAGTGAACTGGACTCAACACCCCCTATTCACCGCACAAGAATATATCTGATTAGTAAGAATCTTAAAACCTATGAATTTATATCTCTCTGAAAGTGAGTCAAGAGGGTGTAAAGCGGCATAAACACAGCCGTGAAAAGCAGCTAAACCCCATTATAAGAATAAATTAATTTTAAAAACCCGTGAAACAAGGAAAGTGAAAGAGAGAGAAATTCTTACAAAATTCGTTCAGGGGCTGTGAAGCCACCTGGAATGACCATATCTAGACCCACAGCTGGAAGAGACATAAGGGTGGACACTCTCAGGGCTGAGAGATTTGGTGAGGTTGGGGGAGCAAACGCAGAGCCTTTAAAGTACTACTGCCTGTTACCCATCCCATGGGTCCCAAATCTCCAGGTTCAAGGGCATCTTCCTACATTGAAAACATGCATGAGAAACCCAGAAGGTGGTAGACCGTGTGACCGGGAAAGGTTTCTAAAACGCACCTCATTTCTCATCTCCTTGTGCTCGAGGTCGCCATTCCACCTCTTTACTAGCAATCTCCCTCCTTGGAGAATCAGCACCTTTAACCTCCTGTTCCGTACAGCTTGCAATTTGTCCTGAGGATGAACGGGAAGAGGGGGAGCCAATGAGAGACTAGCTCTAGGTGTTGGGACAGGCACAGGTCTCTCTATTTTCCCATCAGGAAGAAGAATTAACCACAGGCTCAGCCTGCCGCCAGGAACCAGAATAGGGCCTGAGGCCATCCTGCGCTTTTGCGGCCAGCTCCCAAAAAAGCGAGTTGAAAAATGGAGCTCAGGGGCACTGCAATTCACAAACCTGCAGAGTTATACATGATAACTCTTGTCCACAAATATATTGAGGGAAGGCAACGAAGAGGATTTGAAAGCAAGGCAGAATTGCAGGAAACAGATTTCAGGAGGTAGATTCGAATCGCCTTTAAAGCACATGAAAAGCGGCAAAACTTCGACAATGATGCCCTTGGCCAAAAAGGGCGTATGCGTTTTTTCCTGAATATATTCAGGAAAAAACGCATACGCCCTTTTTGGACAACCAAGCAACCTGGAAAGGCAAATCAGCGCTACAAAGAAGTCTCGCTTCCCTTCGGTCAAAAGGGCCATGCTGAAAAAAGTGTCAAAACCAGAAATGCAGGACAGGCCATGGAGAAATGGGAGCCTTGCTACGCTGATGGGCGGGATGTAAATTGCCAACAGCCACTCTGGAGAAGTGTACGGTGTGTCCTGAAACATCGAAAAAACACAGCTTAGAGCGCATAGGGCACTTCAACTCATGGGCGTATAAATTGGGAAAACTAAAAATCAGCAACACACAGGCACCCCAAAGTTTAGGGCTGCTCTGTTGACAAGAACCTCCACTTCATGACACCTTAAATATCCCAGGAAAGAGAAAAATGGATAAAGAAGTGGTGGTCCTTATGTACAATGGAATATCACTCAGCCATGAAATCAATGTCATAAGGCTAGTAGCAGCATGATGAGTGGATTTAGGTACGACAATTCTAAGTGAAATAAGTCACACAGAAAAAGACACTTATCATAAGCTATCACTTATAGAGGGAATGTAAAAACCGCTACAATTGAACTGAATTACAAAACAGAACAGAGTCACACGTTTAGAAAACACACTATGGCTGCTTAATGGGAAAGGTGAGGTGGGGTGCTGCAGAAAACAAGGGTTTCAAATTAGCTCAGATACCGTTCCATAACCCCAATATGTAATAGAAAGACCTACTCCTTGCTCAGTGAACTGGACTCAACACCCCCTATTCACCACACAAGAATATATCTGACTAGTAAGAATCTTAAAACCTATGTATTGATATCTCTCTGGATGTGAGTCAAGTGGGTGTAAAGCGGCATAAACACAGCCGTGAAAAGCAGCTAAACGCCATTATAAAAATAAATTAATTTTAAAAACCCGTTAAACAAAGACAGTGAAAGAGAGAGAAATTCTTACAAAATTCGTTCAGGGGCTGTGATGCCACCTGGATTGACCATATCTAGACCCACAGCTGGATGAGACGTAAGGGTGGACACTCTCGGGGCTGAGAGATTTGGTGAGGTTGGGGGAGCAAACGCAGAGCCTTTAAAGTACTACTGCCTGTTACCCATCCCATGGGTCACAAATCTCCAGGTTCAAGGGCATCTTCCTACATTGAAAACATGCATGAGAAACCCAGAAGGTGGTAGACCGTGTGACCGGGAAAGGTTTCTAAAACGCACCTCATTTCTCATCTCCTTGTGCTCGAGTTCGCCATTCCAGCCGCTTTACTAGCAATCTCCCTCCTTGGAGAATCAGCACCTTTAACCTCCTGTTCCGTACAGCTTGCAATTTGTCCTGAGGATGAACGGGAAGAGGGGGAGCCAATGAGAGACTAGCTCTAGGTGTTGGGACAGGCACAGGTCACTCTATTTTCCCATCAGGAAGAAGAATTAACCACAGGCTCAGCCTGCTGCCCGGAACCAGAATAGGGCCTGAGGCCATCCTGCGCTTTTGCGGCCAGCTCCCAAAAAAGCGAGTTGAAAAATGGAGCTCAGGGGCACTGCAATTCACAAACCTGCAGAGTTATACATGATAACTCTCGTCCACAAATATATTGAGGGAAGGCAACGAAGAGGATTTGAAAGCAAGGCAGAATTGCAGGAAACAGATTTCAGGAGGTAGATTCGAATCGCCTTTAAAGCACATGAAAAGCGGCAAAACGTCGACAATGATGCCCTTGGCCAAAAAGGGCGTATGCGTTTTTTCCTGAATATATTCAGGAAAAAACGCATACGCCCTTTTTGGACAACCAAGCAACCTGGAAAGGCAAATCAGCGCTACAAAGAAGTCTCGCTTCCCTTCGGTCAAAAGGGCCATGCTGAAAAAAGTGTCAAAACCAGAAATGCAGGACAGGCCATGGAGAAATGGAAGCCTTGCTACGCTGATGGGCGGGATGTAAATTGCCAACAGCCACTCTGGAGAAGTGTACGGTGTGTCCTGAAACATCGAAAAAACACAGCTTAGAGCGCATAGGGCACTTCAACTCATGGGCGTATAAATTGGGAAAACTAAAAATCAGCAACACACAGGCACCCCAAAGTTTAGGGCTGCTCTGTTGACAAGAACCTCCACTTCATGACACCTTAAATATCCCAGGAAAGAGAAAAATGGATAAAGAAGTGGTGGTCCTTATGTACAATGGAATATCACTCAGACATGAAATCAATGTCATAAGGCTAGTAGCAGCATGATGAGTGGATTTAGGTACGACGATTCTAAGTGAAATAAGTCACACAGAAAAAGACACTTATCATAAGCTATCACTTATAGAGGGAATGTAAAAACCGCTACAATTGAACTGAATTACAAAACAGAACAGAGTCACACGTTTAGAAAACAAACTACGGCTGCTTAACGGGAAAGGTGAGGTGGGGTGCTGCAGAAAACAAGGGTTTCAAATTAGCTCAGATACCATTCCATAAACCCAATATGTCATAGAAAGACCTACTCCTTGCTCAGTGAACTGGACTCAACACACCCTATTCACCGCACAAGAATATATCTGATTAGTAAGAATCTTAAAACCTATGAATTTATATCTCTCTGAAAGTGAGTCTAGTGGGTGTAAAGCGGCATAAACACAGCCGTGAAAAGCAGCTAAACCCCATTTTAAGAATAAATTAATTTTAAAAACCCGTGAAACAAAGAAAGTGAAAGAGAGAGAAATTCTTACAAAATTCGTTCAGGGGCTGTGAAGCCACCTGGAATGACCATATCTAGACCCACAGCTGGATGAGACATAAGGGTGGACACTCTCGGGGCTGAGAGATTTGGTGAGGTTGGGGGAGCAAACGCAGAGCCTTTAAAGTAATACTGAATGTTACCCATCCCATGGGTCCCAAATCTCCAGGTTCAAGGGCATCTTCCTACATCGAAAACATGCATGAGAAACCCAGAAGGTGGTACACCGTGTGACCGGGAAAGGTTTCTAAAACGCACCTCATTTCTCATCTCCTTGTGCTCGGGTTCGCCATTCCAGCCCCTTTACTAGCAATCTCCCTCCTTGGAGAATCAGCACCTTTAACCTCCTGTTCCGTACAGCTTGCAATTTGTCCTGAGGATGAACAGGAAGAGGGGGAGCTAATGAGAGACTAGCTCTAGGTGTTGGGACAGGCACAGGTCACTCTATTTTCCCAACAGGAAGAAGAATTAATCACAGGCTCAGCCTGCTGCCCGGAAACAGAATAGGGCCTGAGGCCATCTTGCGCTTTTGCGGCCAGCTCCCAAAAAAGCGAGTTGAAAAATGGAGCTCAGGGGCACTGCAATTCACAAACCGGCAGAGTTATACATGATAACTCTCGTCCACAAATATATTGAGGGAAGGCAACGAAAAGGATTTGAAAGCAAGGCAGAATTGCAGGAAACAGATTTCAGGAGGTAGATTCGCGTCGCCTTTAAAGCACATGAAAAACGGCAAAACGTCGACAATGATGCCCTTGGCCATAAAGGACGTATGCGTTTTTTCCAGAATATATTCAGGAAAAAACGCATATGCCCTTTTTGGCCAACCAAGCAACCTGGAAAGGCAAATCAGCGCTACAAAGAAGTCTCGCTTCCAATCGGTCAAAAGGGCCATGCTGAAAAAAGTGTCAAAACCAGAAATGCAGGACAGGCCATGGAGAAATGGGAGCCTTGCTACGCTGATGGGCGGGATGTAAATTGCCAACAGCCACTCTGGAGAAGTGTACGGTGTGTCCTGAAACATCGAAAAAACACAGCTTAGAGCGCATAGGGCACTTACACTCATGGGCGTATAAATTGGGAAAACTAAAAATCAGTAACACACAGGCACCCCCAAGTTTAGGGCTGCTCTTTTGACAAGAACCTCCAATTCATGACACCTTAAATATCCAAGGAAAGTGAAAAATGGATAAAGAAGTGGTGGTCCTTATGTACAATGGAATATCACTCAGCCATGAAATCAATGTCATAAGGCTAGTAGCAGCATGATGAGTGGATTTAGGTACGACAATTCTAAGTGAAATAAGTCACACAGAAAAAGACACTTATCATAAGCTATCACTTATAGAGGGAATGTAAAAACCGCTACAATTGAACTGAATTACAAAACAGAACAGAGTCACACGTTTAGAAAACACACTATGGCTGCTTAACGGGAAAGGTGAGGTGGGGTGCTGCAGAAAACAAGGGTTTCAAATTAGCTCAGATACCGTTCCATAACCCCAATATGTAATAGAAAGACCTACTCCTTGCTCAGTGAACTGGACTCAACACCCCCTATTCACCGCACAAGAATATATCTGACTAGTAAGAATCTTAAAACCTATGTATTGATATCTCTCTGGATGTGAGTCAAGTGGGTGAAAGCGGCATAAACACAGCCGTGAAAAACAGCTAAACCCCATTATAAAAATAAATTAATTTTAAAAACCCGTTAAACAAAGACAGTGAAAGAGAGAGAAATTCTTACAAAATTCGTTCAGGGGCTGTGATGCCACCTGGATTGACCATATCTAGACCCACATCTGGATGAGACGTAAGGGTGGACACTCTCGGGGCTGAGAGATTTGGTGAGGTTGGGGGAGCAAACGCAGAGCCTTTAAAGTACTACTGCCTGTTACCCATCCCATGGGTCCCAAATCTCCAGGTTCAAGGGCATCTTCCTACATTGAAAACATGCATGAGAAACCCAGAAGGTGGTAGACCGTGTGACCGGGAAAGGTTTCTAAAACGCACCTCATTTCTCATCTCCTTGTGCTCGGGTTCGCCATTCCAGCCACTTTACTAGCAATCTCCCTCCTTGGAGAATCAGCACCTTTAACCTCCTGTTCCGTACAGCTTGCAATTTGTCCTGAGGATGAACGGGAAGAGGGGGAGCCAATGAGAGACTAGCTCTAGGTGTTGGGACAGGCACAGTTCACTCTATTTTCCCATCAGGAAGAAGAATTAACCACAGGCTCAGCCTGCCGCCCGGAACCAGAATAGGGCCTGAAGCCATCCTGCGCTTTTGCGGCCAGCTCCCAAAAAAGCGAGTTGAAAAATGGAGCTCAGGGGCACTGCAATTCACAAACCTGCAGAGTTATACATGATAACTCTCGTCCACAAATATATTGAGGGAAGGCAATGAAGAGGATTTGAAAGCAAGGCAGAATTGCAGGAAACAGATTTCAGGAGGTAGATTCGAATCGCCTTTAAAGCACATGAAAAACGGCAAAACGTCGACAATGATGCCCTTGGCCAAAAAGGGCGTATGCGTTTTTTCCTGAATATATTCAGGAAAAAACGCATACGCCCTTTTTGGACAACCAAGCAACCTGGAAAGGCAAATCAGCGCTACAAAGAAGTCTCGCTTCCGTTCGGTCAAAAGGGCCATGCTGAAAAAAGTGTCAAAACCAGAAATGCAGGACAGGCCATGGAGAAATGGGAGCCTTGCTACGCTGATGGGCGGGATGTAAATTGCCAACAGCCACTCTGTAGAAGTGTACGGTGTGTCCTGAAACATCGAAAAAACACAGCTTAGAGCGCATAGGGCACTTCAACTCATGTGCGTATAAATTGGGAAAACTAAAAATCAGCAACACACAGGCACCCCAAAGTTTAGGGCTGCTCTGTTGACAAGAACTTCCACTTCATGACACCTTAAATATCCCAGGAAAGAGAAAAATGGATAAAGAAGTGGTGGTCCTTATGTACAATGGAATATCACTCAGCCATGAAATCAATGTCATAAGGCTAGTAGCAGCATGATGAGTGGATTTAGGTACGACAATTCTAAGTGAAATAAGTCACAAAGAAAAAGACACTTATCATAAGGTATCACTTATAGAGGGAATGTAAAAACCGCTACAATTGAACTGAATTACAAAACAGAACAGAGTCACACGTTTAGAAAACACACTACGGCTGCTTAACGGGAAAGGTGAGGTGGGGTGCTGCAGAAAACAAGGGTTTCAAATTAGCTCAGATACCATTCAATAAACCCAATATGTAATAGAAAGACCTACTCCTTGCTCAGTGAACTGGACTCAACACCCCCTATTCACCGCACAAGAATATATCTGATTAGTAAGAATCTTAAAACCTATGAATTTATATCTCTCTGAAAGTGAGTCAAGAGGGTGTAAAGCGGCATAAACACAGCCGTGAAAAGCAGCTAAACCCCATTATAAGAATAAATTAATTTTAAAAACCCGTGAAACAAGGAAAGTGAAAGAGAGAGAAATTCTTACAAAATTCGTTCAGGGGCTGTGAAGCCACCTGGAATGACCATATCTAGACCCACAGCTGGAAGAGACATAAGGGTGGACACTCTCAGGGCTGAGAGATTTGGTGAGGTTGGGGGAGCAAACGCAGAGCCTTTAAAGTACTACTGCCTGTTACCCATCCCATGGGTCCCAAATCTCCAGGTTCAAGGGCATCTTCCTACATTGAAAACATGCATGAGAAACCCAGAAGGTGGTAGACCGTGTGACCGGGAAAGGTTTCTAAAACGCACCTCATTTCTCATCTCCTTGTGCTCGAGGTCGCCATTCCACCTCTTTACTAGCAATCTCCCTCCTTGGAGAATCAGCACCTTTAACCTCCTGTTCCGTACAGCTTGCAATTTGTCCTGAGGATGAACGGGAAGAGGGGGAGCCAATGAGAGACTAGCTCTAGGTGTTGGGACAGGCACAGGTCTCTCTATTTTCCCATCAGGAAGAAGAATTAACCACAGGCTCAGCCTGCCGCCAGGAACCAGAATAGGGCCTGAGGCCATCCTGCGCTTTTGCGGCCAGCTCCCAAAAAAGCGAGTTGAAAAATGGAGCTCAGGGGCACTGCAATTCACAAACCTGCAGAGTTATACATGATAACTCTTGTCCACAAATATATTGAGGGAAGGCAACGAAGAGGATTTGAAAGCAAGGCAGAATTGCAGGAAACAGATTTCAGGAGGTAGATTCGAATCGCCTTTAAAGCACATGAAAAGCGGCAAAACTTCGACAATGATGCCCTTGGCCAAAAAGGGCGTATGCGTTTTTTCCTGAATATATTCAGGAAAAAACGCATACGCCCTTTTTGGACAACCAAGCAACCTGGAAAGGCAAATCAGCGCTACAAAGAAGTCTCGCTTCCCTTCGGTCAAAAGGGCCATGCTGAAAAAAGTGTCAAAACCAGAAATGCAGGACAGGCCATGGAGAAATGGGAGCCTTGCTACGCTGATGGGCGGGATGTAAATTGCCAACAGCCACTCTGGAGAAGTGTACGGTGTGTCCTGAAACATCGAAAAAACACAGCTTAGAGCGCATAGGGCACTTCAACTCATGGGCGTATAAATTGGGAAAACTAAAAATCAGCAACACACAGGCACCCCAAAGTTTAGGGCTGCTCTGTTGACAAGAACCTCCACTTCATGACACCTTAAATATCCCAGGAAAGAGAAAAATGGATAAAGAAGTGGTGGTCCTTATGTACAATGGAATATCACTCAGCCATGAAATCAATGTCATAAGGCTAGTAGCAGCATGATGAGTGGATTTAGGTACGACAATTCTAAGTGAAATAAGTCACACAGAAAAAGACACTTATCATAAGCTATCACTTATAGAGGGAATGTAAAAACCGCTACAATTGAACTGAATTACAAAACAGAACAGAGTCACACGTTTAGAAAACACACTATGGCTGCTTAATGGGAAAGGTGAGGTGGGGTGCTGCAGAAAACAAGGGTTTCAAATTAGCTCAGATACCGTTCCATAACCCCAATATGTAATAGAAAGACCTACTCCTTGCTCAGTGAACTGGACTCAACACCCCCTATTCACCACACAAGAATATATCTGACTAGTAAGAATCTTAAAACCTATGTATTGATATCTCTCTGGATGTGAGTCAAGTGGGTGTAAAGCGGCATAAACACAGCCGTGAAAAGCAGCTAAACGCCATTATAAAAATAAATTAATTTTAAAAACCCGTTAAACAAAGACAGTGAAAGAGAGAGAAATTCTTACAAAATTCGTTCAGGGGCTGTGATGCCACCTGGATTGACCATATCTAGACCCACAGCTGGATGAGACGTAAGGGTGGACACTCTCGGGGCTGAGAGATTTGGTGAGGTTGGGGGAGCAAACGCAGAGCCTTTAAAGTACTACTGCCTGTTACCCATCCCATGGGTCACAAATCTCCAGGTTCAAGGGCATCTTCCTACATTGAAAACATGCATGAGAAACCCAGAAGGTGGTAGACCGTGTGACCGGGAAAGGTTTCTAAAACGCACCTCATTTCTCATCTCCTTGTGCTCGAGTTCGCCATTCCAGCCGCTTTACTAGCAATCTCCCTCCTTGGAGAATCAGCACCTTTAACCTCCTGTTCCGTACAGCTTGCAATTTGTCCTGAGGATGAACGGGAAGAGGGGGAGCCAATGAGAGACTAGCTCTAGGTGTTGGGACAGGCACAGGTCACTCTATTTTCCCATCAGGAAGAAGAATTAACCACAGGCTCAGCCTGCTGCCCGGAACCAGAATAGGGCCTGAGGCCATCCTGCGCTTTTGCGGCCAGCTCCCAAAAAAGCGAGTTGAAAAATGGAGCTCAGGGGCACTGCAATTCACAAACCTGCAGAGTTATACATGATAACTCTCGTCCACAAATATATTGAGGGAAGGCAACGAAGAGGATTTGAAAGCAAGGCAGAATTGCAGGAAACAGATTTCAGGAGGTAGATTCGAATCGCCTTTAAAGCACATGAAAAGCGGCAAAACGTCGACAATGATGCCCTTGGCCAAAAAGGGCGTATGCGTTTTTTCCTGAATATATTCAGGAAAAAACGCATACGCCCTTTTTGGACAACCAAGCAACCTGGAAAGGCAAATCAGCGCTACAAAGAAGTCTCGCTTCCCTTCGGTCAAAAGGGCCATGCTGAAAAAAGTGTCAAAACCAGAAATGCAGGACAGGCCATGGAGAAATGGAAGCCTTGCTACGCTGATGGGCGGGATGTAAATTGCCAACAGCCACTCTGGAGAAGTGTACGGTGTGTCCTGAAACATCGAAAAAACACAGCTTAGAGCGCATAGGGCACTTCAACTCATGGGCGTATAAATTGGGAAAACTAAAAATCAGCAACACACAGGCACCCCAAAGTTTAGGGCTGCTCTGTTGACAAGAACCTCCACTTCATGACACCTTAAATATCCCAGGAAAGAGAAAAATGGATAAAGAAGTGGTGGTCCTTATGTACAATGGAATATCACTCAGACATGAAATCAATGTCATAAGGCTAGTAGCAGCATGATGAGTGGATTTAGGTACGACGATTCTAAGTGAAATAAGTCACACAGAAAAAGACACTTATCATAAGCTATCACTTATAGAGGGAATGTAAAAACCGCTACAATTGAACTGAATTACAAAACAGAACAGAGTCACACGTTTAGAAAACAAACTACGGCTGCTTAACGGGAAAGGTGAGGTGGGGTGCTGCAGAAAACAAGGGTTTCAAATTAGCTCAGATACCATTCCATAAACCCAATATGTCATAGAAAGACCTACTCCTTGCTCAGTGAACTGGACTCAACACACCCTATTCACCGCACAAGAATATATCTGATTAGTAAGAATCTTAAAACCTATGAATTTATATCTCTCTGAAAGTGAGTCTAGTGGGTGTAAAGCGGCATAAACACAGCCGTGAAAAGCAGCTAAACCCCATTTTAAGAATAAATTAATTTTAAAAACCCGTGAAACAAAGAAAGTGAAAGAGAGAGAAATTCTTACAAAATTCGTTCAGGGGCTGTGAAGCCACCTGGAATGACCATATCTAGACCCACAGCTGGATGAGACATAAGGGTGGACACTCTCGGGGCTGAGAGATTTGGTGAGGTTGGGGGAGCAAACGCAGAGCCTTTAAAGTAATACTGAATGTTACCCATCCCATGGGTCCCAAATCTCCAGGTTCAAGGGCATCTTCCTACATCGAAAACATGCATGAGAAACCCAGAAGGTGGTACACCGTGTGACCGGGAAAGGTTTCTAAAACGCACCTCATTTCTCATCTCCTTGTGCTCGGGTTCGCCATTCCAGCCCCTTTACTAGCAATCTCCCTCCTTGGAGAATCAGCACCTTTAACCTCCTGTTCCGTACAGCTTGCAATTTGTCCTGAGGATGAACAGGAAGAGGGGGAGCTAATGAGAGACTAGCTCTAGGTGTTGGGACAGGCACAGGTCACTCTATTTTCCCAACAGGAAGAAGAATTAATCACAGGCTCAGCCTGCTGCCCGGAAACAGAATAGGGCCTGAGGCCATCTTGCGCTTTTGCGGCCAGCTCCCAAAAAAGCGAGTTGAAAAATGGAGCTCAGGGGCACTGCAATTCACAAACCGGCAGAGTTATACATGATAACTCTCGTCCACAAATATATTGAGGGAAGGCAACGAAAAGGATTTGAAAGCAAGGCAGAATTGCAGGAAACAGATTTCAGGAGGTAGATTCGCGTCGCCTTTAAAGCACATGAAAAACGGCAAAACGTCGACAATGATGCCCTTGGCCATAAAGGACGTATGCGTTTTTTCCAGAATATATTCAGGAAAAAACGCATATGCCCTTTTTGGCCAACCAAGCAACCTGGAAAGGCAAATCAGCGCTACAAAGAAGTCTCGCTTCCAATCGGTCAAAAGGGCCATGCTGAAAAAAGTGTCAAAACCAGAAATGCAGGACAGGCCATGGAGAAATGGGAGCCTTGCTACGCTGATGGGCGGGATGTAAATTGCCAACAGCCACTCTGGAGAAGTGTACGGTGTGTCCTGAAACATCGAAAAAACACAGCTTAGAGCGCATAGGGCACTTACACTCATGGGCGTATAAATTGGGAAAACTAAAAATCAGTAACACACAGGCACCCCCAAGTTTAGGGCTGCTCTTTTGACAAGAACCTCCAATTCATGACACCTTAAATATCCAAGGAAAGTGAAAAATGGATAAAGAAGTGGTGGTCCTTATGTACAATGGAATATCACTCAGCCATGAAATCAATGTCATAAGGCTAGTAGCAGCATGATGAGTGGATTTAGGTACGACAATTCTAAGTGAAATAAGTCACACAGAAAAAGACACTTATCATAAGCTATCACTTATAGAGGGAATGTAAAAACCGCTACAATTGAACTGAATTACAAAACAGAACAGAGTCACACGTTTAGAAAACACACTATGGCTGCTTAACGGGAAAGGTGAGGTGGGGTGCTGCAGAAAACAAGGGTTTCAAATTAGCTCAGATACCGTTCCATAACCCCAATATGTAATAGAAAGACCTACTCCTTGCTCAGTGAACTGGACTCAACACCCCCTATTCACCGCACAAGAATATATCTGACTAGTAAGAATCTTAAAACCTATGTATTGATATCTCTCTGGATGTGAGTCAAGTGGGTGAAAGCGGCATAAACACAGCCGTGAAAAACAGCTAAACCCCATTATAAAAATAAATTAATTTTAAAAACCCGTTAAACAAAGACAGTGAAAGAGAGAGAAATTCTTACAAAATTCGTTCAGGGGCTGTGATGCCACCTGGATTGACCATATCTAGACCCACATCTGGATGAGACGTAAGGGTGGACACTCTCGGGGCTGAGAGATTTGGTGAGGTTGGGGGAGCAAACGCAGAGCCTTTAAAGTACTACTGCCTGTTACCCATCCCATGGGTCCCAAATCTCCAGGTTCAAGGGCATCTTCCTACATTGAAAACATGCATGAGAAACCCAGAAGGTGGTAGACCGTGTGACCGGGAAAGGTTTCTAAAACGCACCTCATTTCTCATCTCCTTGTGCTCGGGTTCGCCATTCCAGCCACTTTACTAGCAATCTCCCTCCTTGGAGAATCAGCACCTTTAACCTCCTGTTCCGTACAGCTTGCAATTTGTCCTGAGGATGAACGGGAAGAGGGGGAGCCAATGAGAGACTAGCTCTAGGTGTTGGGACAGGCACAGTTCACTCTATTTTCCCATCAGGAAGAAGAATTAACCACAGGCTCAGCCTGCCGCCCGGAACCAGAATAGGGCCTGAAGCCATCCTGCGCTTTTGCGGCCAGCTCCCAAAAAAGCGAGTTGAAAAATGGAGCTCAGGGGCACTGCAATTCACAAACCTGCAGAGTTATACATGATAACTCTCGTCCACAAATATATTGAGGGAAGGCAATGAAGAGGATTTGAAAGCAAGGCAGAATTGCAGGAAACAGATTTCAGGAGGTAGATTCGAATCGCCTTTAAAGCACATGAAAAACGGCAAAACGTCGACAATGATGCCCTTGGCCAAAAAGGGCGTATGCGTTTTTTCCTGAATATATTCAGGAAAAAACGCATACGCCCTTTTTGGACAACCAAGCAACCTGGAAAGGCAAATCAGCGCTACAAAGAAGTCTCGCTTCCGTTCGGTCAAAAGGGCCATGCTGAAAAAAGTGTCAAAACCAGAAATGCAGGACAGGCCATGGAGAAATGGGAGCCTTGCTACGCTGATGGGCGGGATGTAAATTGCCAACAGCCACTCTGTAGAAGTGTACGGTGTGTCCTGAAACATCGAAAAAACACAGCTTAGAGCGCATAGGGCACTTCAACTCATGTGCGTATAAATTGGGAAAACTAAAAATCAGCAACACACAGGCACCCCAAAGTTTAGGGCTGCTCTGTTGACAAGAACTTCCACTTCATGACACCTTAAATATCCCAGGAAAGAGAAAAATGGATAAAGAAGTGGTGGTCCTTATGTACAATGGAATATCACTCAGCCATGAAATCAATGTCATAAGGCTAGTAGCAGCATGATGAGTGGATTTAGGTACGACAATTCTAAGTGAAATAAGTCACAAAGAAAAAGACACTTATCATAAGGTATCACTTATAGAGGGAATGTAAAAACCGCTACAATTGAACTGAATTACAAAACAGAACAGAGTCACACGTTTAGAAAACACACTACGGCTGCTTAACGGGAAAGGTGAGGTGGGGTGCTGCAGAAAACAAGGGTTTCAAATTAGCTCAGATACCATTCAATAAACCCAATATGTAATAGAAAGACCTACTCCTTGCTCAGTGAACTGGACTCAACACCCCCTATTCACCGCACAAGAATATATCTGATTAGTAAGAATCTTAAAACCTATGAATTTATATCTCTCTGAAAGTGAGTCAAGAGGGTGTAAAGCGGCATAAACACAGCCGTGAAAAGCAGCTAAACCCCATTATAAGAATAAATTAATTTTAAAAACCCGTGAAACAAGGAAAGTGAAAGAGAGAGAAATTCTTACAAAATTCGTTCAGGGGCTGTGAAGCTACCTGGAATGACCATATCTAGACCCACAGCTGGAAGAGACATAAGGGTGGACACTCTCAGGGCTGAGAGATTTGGTGAGGTTGGGGGAGCAAACGCAGAGCCTTTAAAGTACTACTGCCTGTTACCCATCCCATGGGTCCCAAATCTCCAGGTTCAAGGGCATCTTCCTACATTGAAAACATGCATGAGAAACCCAGAAGGTGGTAGACCGTGTGACCGGGAAAGGTTTCTAAAACGCACCTCATTTCTCATCTCCTTGTGCTCGAGGTCGCCATTCCACCTCTTTACTAGCAATCTCCCTCCTTGGAGAATCAGCACCTTTAACCTCCTGTTCCGTACAGCTTGCAATTTGTCCTGAGGATGAACGGGAAGAGGGGGAGCCAATGAGAGACTAGCTCTAGGTGTTGGGACAGGCAGAGGTCTCTCTATTTTCCCATCAGGAAGAAGAATTTACCACAGGCTCAGCCTGCCGCCAGGAACCAGAATAGGGCCTGAGGCCATCCTGCGCTTTTGCGGCCAGCTCCCAAAAAAGCGAGTTGAAAAATGGAGCTCAGGGGCACTGCAATTCACAAACCTGCAGAGTTATACATGATAACTCTTCTCCACAAATATATTGAGGGAAGGCAACGAAGAGGATTTGAAAGCAAGGCAGAATTGCAGGAAACAGATTTCAGGAGGTAGATTCGAATCGCCTTTAAAGCACATGAAAAGCGGCAAAACTTCGACAATGATGCCCTTGGCCAAAAAGGGCGTATGCCTTTTTTCCTGAATATATTCAGGAAAAAACGCATACGCCCTTTTTGGACAACCAAGCAACCTGGAAAGGCAAATCAGCGCTACAAAGAAGTCTCGCTTCCCTTCGGTCAAAAGGGCCATGCTGAAAAAAGTGTCAAAACCAGAAATGCAGGACAGGCCATGGAGAAATGGGAGCCTTGCTACGCTGATGGGCGGGATGTAAATTGCCAACAGCCACTCTGGAGAAGTGTACGGTGTGTCCTGAAACATCGAAAAAACACAGCTTAGAGCGCATAGGGCACTTACACTCATGGGCGTATAAATTGGGAAAACTAAAAATCAGCAACACACAGGCACCCCCAAGTTTAGGGCTGCTCTGTTGACAAGAACCTCCAATTCATGACACCTTAAATATCCAAGGAAAGAGAAAAATGGATAAAGAAGTGGTGGTCCTTATGTACAATGGAATATCACTCAGCCATGAAATCAATGTCATAAGGCTAGTAGCAGCATGATGAGTGGATTTAGGTACGATAATTCTAAGTGAAATAAGTCACACAGAAAAAGACACTTATCATAAGCTATCACTTATAGAGGGAATGTAAAAACCGCTACAATTGAACTGAATTACAAAACAGAACAGAGTCACACGTTTAGAAAACACACTATGGCTGCTTAACGGGAAAGGTGAGGTGGGGTGCTGCAGAAAACAAGGGTTTCAAATTAGCTCAGATACCGTTCCATAACCCCAATATGTAATAGAAAGACCTACTCCTTGCTCAGTGAACTGGACTCAACACCCCCTATTCACCGCACAAGAATATATCTGACTAGTAAGAATCTTAAAACCTATGTATTGATATCTCTCTGGATGTGAGTCAAGTGGGTGAAAGCGGCATAAACACAGCCGTGAAAAACAGCTAAACCCCATTATAAAAATAAATTAATTTTAAAAACCCGTTAAACAAAGACAGTGAAAGAGAGAGAAATTCTTACAAAATTCGTTCAGGGGCTGTGATGCCACCTGGATTGACCATATCTAGACCCACATCTGGATGAGACGTAAGGGTGGACACTCTCGGGGCTGAGAGATTTGGTGAGGTTGGGGGAGCAAACGCAGAGCCTTTAAAGTACTACTGCCTGTTACCCATCCCATGGGTCCCAAATCTCCAGGTTCAAGGGCATCTTCCTACATTGAAAACATGAATGAGAAACCCAGAAGGTGGTAGACCGTGTGACCGGGAAAGGTTTCTAAAACGCACCTCATTTCTCATCTCCTTGTGCTCGGGTTCGCCATTCCAGCCACTTTACTAGCAATCTCCCTCCTTGGAGAATCAGCACCTTTAACCTCCTGTTCCGTACAGCTTGCAATTTGTCCTGAGGATGAACGGGAAGAGGGGGAGCCAATGAGAGACTAGCTCTAGGTGTTGGGACAGGCACAGGTCACTCTATTTTCCCATCAGGAAAAAGAATTAACCACAGGCTCAGCCTGCCGCCCGGAACCAGAATAGGGCCTGAGGCCATCTTGCGCTTTTGCGGCCAGCTCCCAAAAAAGCGAGTTGAAAAATGGAGCTCAGGGGCACTGCAATTCACAAACCGGCAGAGTTATAAATGATAACTCTCGTCCACAAATATATTGAGGGAAGGCAACAAAGAGGATTTGAAAGCAAGGCAGAATTGCAGGAAACAGATTTCAGGAGGTAGATTCGCGTCGCCTTTAAAGCACATGAAAAACGGCAAAACGTCGACAATGATGCCCTTGGCCAAAAAGGACGTATGCGTTTTTTCCAGAATATATTCAGGAAAAAACGCATATGCCCTTTTTGGCCAACCAAGCAACCTGGAAAGGCAAATCAGCGCTACAAAGAAGTCTCGCTTCCAATCGGTCAAAAGGGCCATGCTGAAAAAAGTGTCAAAACCAGAAATGCAGGACAGCCCATGGAGAAATGGGAGCCTTGCTACGCTGATGGGCGGGATGTAAATTGCCAACAGCCACTCTGGAGAAGTGTACGGTGTGTCCTGAAACATCGAAAAAACACAGCTTAGAGCGCATAGGGCACTTACACTCATGGGCGTATAAATTGGGAAAACTAAAAATCAGCAACACACAGGCACCCCCAAGTTTAGGGCTGCTCTGTTGACAAGAACCTCCAATTCATGACACCTTAAATATCCAAGGAAAGAGAAAAATGGATAAAGAAGTGGTGGTCCTTATGTACAATGGAATATCACTCAGCCATGAAATCAATGTCATAAGGCTAGTAGCAGCATGATGAGTGGATTTAGGTACGACAATTCTAAGTGAAATAAGTCACACAGAAAAAGACACTTATCATAAGCTATCACTTATAGAGGGAATGTAAAAACCGCTACAATTGAACTGAATTACAAAACAGAACAGAGTCACACGTTTAGAAAACACACTACGGCTGCTTAACGGGAAAGGTGAGGTGGGGTGCTGCAGAAAACAAGGGTTTCAAATTAGCTCAGATACCGTTCCATAACCCCAATATGTAATAGAAAGACCTACTCCTTGCTCAGTGAACTGGACTCAACACCCCCTATTCACCGCACAAGAATATATCTGACTAGTAAGAATCTTAAAACCTATGTATTGATATCTCTCTGGATGTGAGTCAAGTGGGTGAAAGCGGCATAAACACAGCCGTGAAAAACAGCTAAACCCCATTATAAAAATAAATTAATTTTAAAAACCCGTTAAACAAAGACAGTGAAAGAGAGAGAAATTCTTACAAAATTCGTTCAGGGGCTGTGATGCCACCTGGATTGACCATATCTAGACCCACATCTGGATGAGACGTAAGGGTGGACACTCTCGGGGCTGAGAGATTTGGTGAGGTTGGGGGAGCAAACGCAGAGCCTTTAAAGTACTACTGCCTGTTACCCATCCCATGGGTCCCAAATCTCCAGGTTCAAGGGCATCTTCCTACATTGAAAACATGCATGAGAAACCCAGAAGGTGGTAGACCGTGTGACCGGGAAAGGTTTCTAAAACGCACCTCATTTCTCATCTCCTTGTGCTCGGGTTCGCCATTCCAGCCACTTTACTAGCAATCTCCCTCCTTGGAGAATCAGCACCTTTAACCTCCTGTTCCGTACAGCTTGCAATTTGTCCTGAGGATGAACGGGAAGAGGGGGAGCCAATGAGAGACTAGCTCTAGGTGTTGGGACAGGCACAGTTCACTCTATTTTCCCATCAGGAAGAAGAATTAACCACAGGCTCAGCCTGCCGCCCGGAACCAGAATAGGGCCTGAAGCCATCCTGCGCTTTTGCGGCCAGCTCCCAAAAAAGCGAGTTGAAAAATGGAGCTCAGGGGCACTGCAATTCACAAACCTGCAGAGTTATACATGATAACTCTCGTCCACAAATATATTGAGGGAAGGCAACGAAGAGGATTTGAAAGCAAGGCAGAATTGCAGGAAACAGATTTCAGGAGGTAGATTCGAATCGCCTTTAAAGCACATGAAAAACGGCAAAACGTCGACAATGATGCCCTTGGCCAAAAAGGGCGTATACGTTTTTTCCTGAATATATTCAGGAAAAAACGCATACGCCCTTTTTGGACAACCAAGCAACCTGGAAAGGCAAATCAGCGCTACAAAGAAGTCTCGCTTCCCTTCGGTCAAAAGGGCCATGCTGAAAAAAGTGTCAAAACCAGAAATGCAGGACAGGCCATGGAGAAATGGGAGCCTTGCTACGCTGATGGGCGGGATGTAAATTGCCAACAGCCACTCTGGAGAAGTGTACGGTGTGTCCTGAAACATCGAAAAAACACAGCTTAGAGCGCATAGGGCACTTCAACTCATGTGCGTATAAATTGGGAAAACTAAAAATCAGCAACACACAGGCACCCCAAAGTTTAGGGCTGCTCTGTTGACAAGAACTTCCACTTCATGACACCTTAAATATCCCAGGAAAGAGAAAAATGGATAAAGAAGTGGTGGTCCTTATGTACAATGGAATATCACTCAGCCATGAAATCAATGTCATAAGGCTAGTAGCAGCATGATGAGTGGATTTAGGTACGACAATTCTAAGTGAAATAAGTCACAAAGAAAAAGACACTTATCATAAGGTATCACTTATAGAGGGAATGTAAAAACCGCTACAATTGAACTGAATTACAAAACAGAACAGAGTCACACGTTTAGAAAACACACTACGGCTGCTTAACGGGAAAGGTGAGGTGGGGTGCTGCAGAAAACAAGTGTTTCAAATTAGCTCAGATACCATTCAATAAACCCAATATGTAATAGAAAGACCTACTCCTTGCTCAGTGAACTGGACTCAACACCCCCTATTCACCGCACAAGAATATATCTGATTAGTAAGAATCTTAAAACCTATGAATTTATATCTCTCTGAAAGTGAGTCAAGAGGGTGTAAAGCGGCATAAACACAGCCGTGAAAAGCAGCTAAACCCCATTATAAGAATAAATTAATTTTAAAAACCCGTGAAACAAGGAAAGTGAAAGAGAGAGAAATTCTTACAAAATTCGTTCAGGGGCTGTGAAGCCACCTGGAATGACCATATCTAGACCCACAGCTGGAAGAGACATAAGGGTGGACACTCTCAGGGCTGAGAGATTTGGTGAGGTTGGGGGAGCAAACGCAGAGCCTTTAAAGTACTACTGCCTGTTACCCATCCCATGGGTCCCAAATCTCCAGGTTCAAGGGCATCTTCCTACATTGAAAACATGCATGAGAAACCCAGAAGGTGGTAGACCGTGTGACCGGGAAAGGTTTCTAAAACGCACCTCATTTCTCATCTCCTTGTGCTCGAGGTCGCCATTCCACCTCTTTACTAGCAATCTCCCTCCTTGGAGAATCAGCACCTTTAACCTCCTGTTCCGTACAGCTTGCAATTTGTCCTGAGGATGAACGGGAAGAGGGGGAGCCAATGAGAGACTAGCTCTAGGTGTTGGGACAGGCACAGGTCTCTCTATTTTCCCATCAGGAAGAAGAATTAACCACAGGCTCAGCCTGCCGCCAGGAACCAGAATAGGGCCTGAGGCCATCCTGCGCTTTTGCGGCCAGCTCCCAAAAAAGCGAGTTGAAAAATGGAGCTCAGGGGCACTGCAATTCACAAACCTGCAGAGTTATACATGATAACTCTTGTCCACAAATATATTGAGGGAAGGCAACGAAGAGGATTTGAAAGCAAGGCAGAATTGCAGGAAACAGATTTCAGGAGGTAGATTCGAATCGCCTTTAAAGCACATGAAAAGCGGCAAAACTTCGACAATGATGCCCTTGGCCAAAAAGGGCGTATGCGTTTTTTCCTGAATATATTCAGGAAAAAACGCATACGCCCTTTTTGGACAACCAAGCAACCTGGAAAGGCAAATCAGCGCTACAAAGAAGTCTCGCTTCCCTTCGGTCAAAAGGGCCATGCTGAAAAAAGTGTCAAAACCAGAAATGCAGGACAGGCCATGGAGAAATGGGAGCCTTGCTACGCTGATGGGCGGGATGTAAATTGCCAACAGCCACTCTGGAGAAGTGTACGGTGTGTCCTGAAACATCGAAAAAACACAGCTTAGAGCGCATAGGGCACTTACACTCATGGGCGTATAAATTGGGAAAACTAAAAATCAGCAACACACAGGCACCCCCAAGTTTAGGGCTGCTCTGTTGACAAGAACCTCCAATTCATGACACCTTAAATATCCAAGGAAAGAGAAAAATGGATAAAGAAGTGGTGGTCCTTATGTACAATGGAATATCACTCAGCCATGAAATCAATGTCATAAGGCTAGTAGCAGCATGATGAGTGGATTTAGGTACGATAATTCTAAGTGAAATAAGTCACACAGAAAAAGACACTTATCATAAGCTATCACTTATAGAGGGAATGTAAAAACCGCTACAATTGAACTGAATTACAAAACAGAACAGAGTCACACGTTTAGAAAACACACTATGGCTGCTTAACGGGAAAGGTGAGGTGGGGTGCTGCAGAAAACAAGGGTTTCAAATTAGCTCAGATACCGTTCCATAACCCCAATATGTAATAGAAAGACCTACTCCTTGCTCAGTGAACTGGACTCAACACCCCCTATTCACCGCACAAGAATATATCTGACTAGTAAGAATCTTAAAACCTATGTATTGATATCTCTCTGGATGTGAGTCAAGTGGGTGAAAGCGGCATAAACACAGCCGTGAAAAACAGCTAAACCCCATTATAAAAATAAATTAATTTTAAAAACCCGTTAAACAAAGACAGTGAAAGAGAGAGAAATTCTTACAAAATTCGTTCAGGGGCTGTGATGCCACCTGGATTGACCATATCTAGACCCACATCTGGATGAGACGTAAGGGTGGACACTCTCGGGGCTGAGAGATTTGGTGAGGTTGGGGGAGCAAACGCAGAGCCTTTAAAGTACTACTGCCTGTTACCCATCCCATGGGTCCCAAATCTCCAGGTTCAAGGGCATCTTCCTACATTGAAAACATGAATGAGAAACCCAGAAGGTGGTAGACCGTGTGACCGGGAAAGGTTTCTAAAACGCACCTCATTTCTCATCTCCTTGTGCTCGGGTTCGCCATTCCAGCCACTTTACTAGCAATCTCCCTCCTTGGAGAATCAGCACCTTTAACCTCCTGTTCCGTACAGCTTGCAATTTGTCCTGAGGATGAACGGGAAGAGGGGGAGCCAATGAGAGACTAGCTCTAGGTGTTGGGACAGGCACAGGTCACTCTATTTTCCCATCAGGAAAAAGAATTAACCACAGGCTCAGCCTGCCGCCCGGAACCAGAATAGGGCCTGAGGCCATCTTGCGCTTTTGCGGCCAGCTCCCAAAAAAGCGAGTTGAAAAATGGAGCTCAGGGGCACTGCAATTCACAAACCGGCAGAGTTATAAATGATAACTCTCGTCCACAAATATATTGAGGGAAGGCAACAAAGAGGATTTGAAAGCAAGGCAGAATTGCAGGAAACAGATTTCAGGAGGTAGATTCGCGTCGCCTTTAAAGCACATGAAAAACGGCAAAACGTCGACAATGATGCCCTTGGCCAAAAAGGACGTATGCGTTTTTTCCAGAATATATTCAGGAAAAAACGCATATGCCCTTTTTGGCCAACCAAGCAACCTGGAAAGGCAAATCAGCGCTACAAAGAAGTCTCGCTTCCAATCGGTCAAAAGGGCCATGCTGAAAAAAGTGTCAAAACCAGAAATGCAGGACAGCCCATGGAGAAATGGGAGCCTTGCTACGCTGATGGGCGGGATGTAAATTGCCAACAGCCACTCTGGAGAAGTGTACGGTGTGTCCTGAAACATCGAAAAAACACAGCTTAGAGCGCATAGGGCACTTACACTCATGGGCGTATAAATTGGGAAAACTAAAAATCAGCAACACACAGGCACCCCCAAGTTTAGGGCTGCTCTGTTGACAAGAACCTCCAATTCATGACACCTTAAATATCCAAGGAAAGAGAAAAATGGATAAAGAAGTGGTGGTCCTTATGTACAATGGAATATCACTCAGCCATGAAATCAATGTCATAAGGCTAGTAGCAGCATGATGAGTGGATTTAGGTACGACAATTCTAAGTGAAATAAGTCACACAGAAAAAGACACTTATCATAAGCTATCACTTATAGAGGGAATGTAAAAACCGCTACAATTGAACTGAATTACAAAACAGAACAGAGTCACACGTTTAGAAAACACACTACGGCTGCTTAACGGGAAAGGTGAGGTGGGGTGCTGCAGAAAACAAGGGTTTCAAATTAGCTCAGATACCGTTCCATAACCCCAATATGTAATAGAAAGACCTACTCCTTGCTCAGTGAACTGGACTCAACACCCCCTATTCACCGCACAAGAATATATCTGACTAGTAAGAATCTTAAAACCTATGTATTGATATCTCTCTGGATGTGAGTCAAGTGGGTGAAAGCGGCATAAACACAGCCGTGAAAAACAGCTAAACCCCATTATAAAAATAAATTAATTTTAAAAACCCGTTAAACAAAGACAGTGAAAGAGAGAGAAATTCTTACAAAATTCGTTCAGGGGCTGTGATGCCACCTGGATTGACCATATCTAGACCCACATCTGGATGAGACGTAAGGGTGGACACTCTCGGGGCTGAGAGATTTGGTGAGGTTGGGGGAGCAAACGCAGAGCCTTTAAAGTACTACTGCCTGTTACCCATCCCATGGGTCCCAAATCTCCAGGTTCAAGGGCATCTTCCTACATTGAAAACATGCATGAGAAACCCAGAAGGTGGTAGACCGTGTGACCGGGAAAGGTTTCTAAAACGCACCTCATTTCTCATCTCCTTGTGCTCGGGTTCGCCATTCCAGCCACTTTACTAGCAATCTCCCTCCTTGGAGAATCAGCACCTTTAACCTCCTGTTCCGTACAGCTTGCAATTTGTCCTGAGGATGAACGGGAAGAGGGGGAGCCAATGAGAGACTAGCTCTAGGTGTTGGGACAGGCACAGTTCACTCTATTTTCCCATCAGGAAGAAGAATTAACCACAGGCTCAGCCTGCCGCCCGGAACCAGAATAGGGCCTGAAGCCATCCTGCGCTTTTGCGGCCAGCTCCCAAAAAAGCGAGTTGAAAAATGGAGCTCAGGGGCACTGCAATTCACAAACCTGCAGAGTTATACATGATAACTCTCGTCCACAAATATATTGAGGGAAGGCAACGAAGAGGATTTGAAAGCAAGGCAGAATTGCAGGAAACAGATTTCAGGAGGTAGATTCGAATCGCCTTTAAAGCACATGAAAAACGGCAAAACGTCGACAATGATGCCCTTGGCCAAAAAGGGCGTATACGTTTTTTCCTGAATATATTCAGGAAAAAACGCATACGCCCTTTTTGGACAACCAAGCAACCTGGAAAGGCAAATCAGCGCTACAAAGAAGTCTCGCTTCCCTTCGGTCAAAAGGGCCATGCTGAAAAAAGTGTCAAAACCAGAAATGCAGGACAGGCCATGGAGAAATGGGAGCCTTGCTACGCTGATGGGCGGGATGTAAATTGCCAACAGCCACTCTGGAGAAGTGTACGGTGTGTCCTGAAACATCGAAAAAACACAGCTTAGAGCGCATAGGGCACTTCAACTCATGTGCGTATAAATTGGGAAAACTAAAAATCAGCAACACACAGGCACCCCAAAGTTTAGGGCTGCTCTGTTGACAAGAACTTCCACTTCATGACACCTTAAATATCCCAGGAAAGAGAAAAATGGATAAAGAAGTGGTGGTCCTTATGTACAATGGAATATCACTCAGCCATGAAATCAATGTCATAAGGCTAGTAGCAGCATGATGAGTGGATTTAGGTACGACAATTCTAAGTGAAATAAGTCACAAAGAAAAAGACACTTATCATAAGGTATCACTTATAGAGGGAATGTAAAAACCGCTACAATTGAACTGAATTACAAAACAGAACAGAGTCACACGTTTAGAAAACACACTACGGCTGCTTAACGGGAAAGGTGAGGTGGGGTGCTGCAGAAAACAAGTGTTTCAAATTAGCTCAGATACCATTCAATAAACCCAATATGTAATAGAAAGACCTACTCCTTGCTCAGTGAACTGGACTCAACACCCCCTATTCACCGCAGAAGAATATATCTGATTAGTAAGAATCTTAAAACCTATGAATTTATATCTCTCTGAAAGTGAGTCAAGAGGGTGTAAAGCGGCATAAACACAGCCGTGAAAAGCAGCTAAACCCCATTATAAGAATAAATTAATTTTAAAAACCCGTGAAACAAGGAAAGTGAAAGAGAGAGAAATTCTTACAAAATTCGTTCAGGGGCTGTGAAGCCACCTGGAATGACCATATCTAGACCCACAGCTGGAAGAGACATAAGGGTGGACACTCTCAGGGCTGAGAGATTTGGTGAGGTTGGGGGAGCAAACGCAGAGCCTTTAAAGTACTACTGCCTGTTACCCATCCCATGGGTCCCAAATCTCCAGGTTCAAGGGCATCTTCCTACATTGAAAACATGCATGAGAAACCCAGAAGGTGGTAGACCGTGTGACCGGGAAAGGTTTCTAAAACGCACCTCATTTCTCATCTCCTTGTGCTCGAGGTCGCCATTCCACCTCTTTACTAGCAATCTCCCTCCTTGGAGAATCAGCACCTTTAACCTCCTGTTCCGTACAGCTTGCAATTTGTCCTGAGGATGAACGGGAAGAGGGGGAGCCAATGAGAGACTAGCTCTAGGTGTAGGGACAGGCACAGGTCTCTCTATTTTCCCATCAGGAAGAAGAATTAACCACAGGCTCAGCCTGCCGCCAGGAACCAGAATAGGGCCTGAGGCCATCCTGCGCTTTTGCGGCCAGCTCCCAAAAAAGCGAGTTGAAAAATGGAGCTCAGGGGCACTGCAATTCCCAAACCTGCAGAGTTATACATGATAACTCTTGTCCACAAATATATTGAGGGAAGGCAACGAAGAGGATTTGAAAGCAAGGCAGAATTGCAGGAAACAGATTTCAGGAGGTAGATTCGAATCGCCTTTAAAGCACATGAAAAGCGGCAAAACTTCGACAATGATGCCCTTGGCCAAAAAGGGCGTATGCGTTTTTTCCTGAATATATTCAGGAAAAAACGCATACGCCCTTTTTGGACAACCAAGCAACCTGGAAAGGCAAATCAGCGCTACAAAGAAGTCTCGCTTCCCTTCGGTCAAAAGGGCCATGCTGAAAAAAGTGTCAAAACCAGAAATGCAGGACAGGCCATGGAGAAATGGGAGCCTTGCTACGCTGATGGGCGGGATGTAAATTGCCAACAGCCACTCTGGAGAAGTGTACGGTGTGTCCTGAAACATCGAAAAAACACAGCTTAGAGCGCATAGGGCACTTCAACTCATGGGCGTATAAATTGGGAAAACTAAAAATCAGCAACACACAGGCACCCCAAAGTTTAGGGCTGCTCTGTTGACAAGAACCTCCACTTCATGACACCTTAAATATCCCAGGAAAGAGAAAAATGGATAAAGAAGTGGTGGTCCTTATGTACAATGGAATATCACTCAGCCATGAAATCAATGTCATAAGGCTAGTAGCAGCATGATGAGTGGATTTAGGTACGACAATTCTAAGTGAAATAAGTCACACAGAAAAAGACACTTATCTTAAGCTATCACTTATAGAGGGAATGTAAAAACCGCTACAATTGAACTGAATTACAAAACAGAACAGAGTCACACGTTTAGAAAACACACTATGGCTGCTTAATGGGAAAGGTGAGGTGGGGTGCTGCAGAAAACAAGGGTTTCAAATTAGCTCAGATACCGTTCCATAACCCCAATATGTAATAGAAAGACCTACTCCTTGCTTAGTGAACTGGACTCAACACCCCCTATTCACCACACAAGAATATATCTGACTAGTAAGAATCTTAAAACCTATGTATTGATATCTCTCTGGATGTGAGTCAAGTGGGTGTAAAGCGGCATAAACACAGCCGTGAAAAGCAGCTAAACGCCATTATAAAAATAAATTAATTTTAAAAACCCGTTAAACAAAGACAGTGAAAGAGAGAGAAATTCTTACAAAATTCGTTCAGGGGCTGTGATGCCACCTGGATTGACCATATCTAGACCCACAGCTGGATGAGACGTAAGGGTGGACACTCTCGGGGCTGAGAGATTTGGTGAGGTTGGGGGAGCAAACGCAGAGCCTTTAAAGTACTACTGCCTGTTACCCATCCCATGGGTCACAAATCTCCAGGTTCAAGGGCATCTTCCTACATTGAAAACATGCATGAGAAACCCAGAAGGTGGTAGACCGTGTGACCGGGAAATGTTTCTAAAACGCACCTCATTTCTCATCTCCTTGTGCTCGAGTTCGCCATTCCAGCCGCGTTACTAGCAATCTCCCTCCTTGGAGAATCAGCACCTTTAACCTCCTGTTCCGTACAGCTTGCAATTTGTCCTGAGGATGAACGGGAAGAGGGGGAGCCAATGAGAGACTAGCTCTAGGTGTTGGGACAGGCACAGGTCACTCTATTTTCCCATCAGGAAGAAGAATTAACCACAGGCTCAGCCTGCTGCCCGGAACCAGAATAGGGCCTGAGGCCATCCTGCGCTTTTGCGGCCAGCTCCCAAAAAAGCGAGTTGAAAAATGGAGCTCAGGGGCACTGCAATTCACAAACCTGCAGAGTTATACATGATAACTCTCGTCCACAAATATATTGAGGGAAGGCAACGAAGAGGATTTGAAAGCAAGGCAGAATTGCAGGAAACAGATTTCAGGAGGTAGATTCGAATCGCCTTTAAAGCACATGAAAAGCGGCAAAACGTCGACAATGATGCCCTTGGCCAAAAAGGGCGTATGCGTTTTTTCCTGAATATATTCAGGAAAAAACGCATACGCCCTTTTTGGACAACCAAGCAACCTGGAAAGGCAAATCAGCGCTACAAAGAAGTCTCGCTTCCAATCGGTCAAAAGGGCCATGCTGAAAAAAGTGTCAAAACCAGAAATGCAGGACAGCCCATGGAGAAATGGGAGCCTTGCTACGCTGATGGGCGGGATGTAAATTGCCAACAGCCACTCTGGAGAAGTGTACGGTGTGTCCTGAAACATCGAAAAAACACAGCTTAGAGCGCATAGGGCACTTCAACTCATGGGCGTATAAATTGGGAAAACTAAAAATCAGCAACACACAGGCACCCCCAAGTTTAGGGCTGCTCTGTTGACAAGAACCTCCAATTCATGACACCTTAAATATCCAAGGAAAGAGAAAAATGGATAAAGAAGTGGTGGTCCTTATGTACAATGGAATATCACTCAGCCATGAAATCAATGTCATAAGGCTAGTAGCAGCATGATGAGTGGATTTAGGTACGACAATTCTAAGTGAAATAAGTCACACAGAAAAAGACACTTATCATAAGCTATCACTTATAGAGGGAATGTAAAAACCGCTACAATTGAACTGAATTACAAAACAGAACAGAGTCACACGTTTAGAAAACACACTATGGCTGCTTAACGGGAAAGGTGAGGTGGGGTGCTGCAGAAAACAAGGGTTTCAAATTAGCTCAGATACCGTTCCATAACCCCAATATGTAATAGAAAGACCTACTCCTTGCTCAGTGAACTGGACTCAACACCCCCTATTCACCGCACAAGAATATATCTGACTAGTAAGAATCTTAAAACCTATGTATTGATATCTCTCTGGATGTGAGTCAAGTGGGTGAAAGCGGCATAAACACAGCCGTGAAAAACAGCTAAACCCCATTATAAAAATAAATTAATTTTAAAAACCCGTTAAACAAAGACAGTGAAAGAGAGAGAAATTCTTACAAAATTCGTTCAGGGGCTGTGATGCCACCTGGATTGACCATATCTAGACCCACATCTGGATGAGACGTAAGGGTGGACACTCTCGGGGCTGAGAGATTTGGTGAGGTTGGGGGAGCAAACGCAGAGCCTTTAAAGTACTACTGCCTGTTACCCATCCCATGGGTCCCAAATCTCCAGGTTCAAGGGCATCTTCCTACATTGAAAACATGCATGAGAAACCCAGAAGGTGGTAGACCGTGTGACCGGGAAAGGTTTCTAAAACGCACCTCATTTCTCATCTCCTTGTGCTCGGGTTCGCCATTCCAGCCACTTTACTAGCAATCTCCCTCCTTGGAGAATCAGCACCTTTAACCTCCTGTTCCGTACAGCTTGCAATTTGTCCTGAGGATGAACGGGAAGAGGGGGAGCCAATGAGAGACTAGGTCTAGGTGTTGGGACAGGCACAGTTCACTCTATTTTCCCATCAGGAAGAAGAATTAACCACAGGCTCAGCCTGCCGCCCGGAACCAGAATAGGGCCTGAAGCCATCCTGCGCTTTTGCGGCCAGCTCCCAAAAAAGCGAGTTGAAAAATGGAGCTCAGGGGCACTGCAATTCACAAACCTGCAGAGTTATACATGATAACTCTCGTCCACAAATATATTGAGGGAAGGCAACGAAGAGGATTTGAAAGCAAGGCAGAATTGCAGGAAACAGATTTCAGGAGGTAGATTCGAATCGCCTTTAAAGCACATGAAAAACGGCAAAACGTCGACAATGATGCCCTTGGCCAAAAAGGGCGTATGCGTTTTTTCCTGAATATATTCAGGAAAAAACGCATACGCCCTTTTTGGACAACCAAGCAACCTGGAAAGGCAAATCAGCGTTACAAAGAAGTCTCGCTTCCCTTCGGTCAAAAGGGCCATGCTGAAAAAAGTGTCAAAACCAGAAATGCAGGACAGGCCATGGAGAAATGGGAGCCTTGCTACGCTGATGGGCGGGATGTAAATTGCCAACAGCCACTCTGTAGAAGTGTACGGTGTGTCCTGAAACATCGAAAAAACACAGCTTAGAGCGCATAGGGCACTTCAACTCATGTGCGTATAAATTGGGAAAACTAAAAATCAGCAACACACAGGCACCCCAAAGTTTAGGGCTGCTCTGTTGACAAAAACTTCCACTTCATGACACCTTAAATATCCCAGGAAAGAGAAAAATGGATAAAGAAGTGGTGGTCCTTATGTACAATGGAATATCACTCAGCCATGAAATCAATGTCATAAGGCTAGTAGCAGCATGATGAGTGGATTTAGGTACGACAATTCTAAGTGAAATAAGTCACACAGAAAAAGACACTTATCATAAGCTATCACTTATAGAGGGAATGTAAAAACCGCTACAATTGAACTGAATTACAAAACAGAACAGAGTCACACGTTTAGAAAACAAACTACGGCTGCTTAACGGGAAAGGTGAGGTGGGGTGCTGCAGAAAACAAGGGTTTCAAATTAGCTCAGATACCATTCCATAAACCCAATATGTCATAGAAAGACCTACTCCTTGCTCAGTGAACTGGACTCAACACCCCCTATTCACCGCACAAGAATATATCTGATTAGTAAGAATCTTAAAACCTATGAATTTATATCTCTCTGAAAGTGAGTCTAGTGGGTGTAAAGCGGCATAAACACAGCCGTGAAAAGCAGCTAAACCCCATTATAAGAATAAATTAATTTTAAAAACCCGTGAAACAAAGAAAGTGAAAGAGAGAGAAATTCTTACAAAATTCGTTCAGGGGCTGTGAAGCCACCTGGAATGACCATATCTAGACCCACAGCTGGATGAGACATAAGGGTGGACACTCTCGGGGCTGAGAGATTTGGTGAGGTTGGGGGAGCAAACGCAGAGCCTTTAAAGTAATACTGAATGTTACCCATCCCATGGGTCCCAAATCTCCAGGTTCAAGGGCATCTTCCTACATCGAAAACATGCATGAGAAACCCAGAAGGTGGTACACCGTGTGACCGGGAAAGGTTTCTAAAACGCACCTCATTTCTCATCTCCTTGTGCTCGGGTTCGCCATTCCAGCCCCTTTACTAGCAATCTCCCTCCTTGGAGAATCAGCACCTTTAACCTCCTGTTCCGTACAGCTTGCAATTTGTCCTGAGGATGAACAGGAAGAGGGGGAGCTAATGAGAGACTAGCTCTAGGTGTTGGGACAGGCACAGGTCACTCTATTTTCCCAACAGGAAGAAGAATTAATCACAGGCTCAGCCTGCTGCCCGGAAACAGAATAGGGCCTGAGGCCATCTTGCGCTTTTGCGGCCAGCTCCCAAAAAAGCGAGTTGAAAAATGGAGCTCAGGGGCACTGCAATTCACAAACCGGCAGAGTTATAAATGATAACTCTCGTCCACAAATATATTGAGGGAAGGCAACGAAGAGGATTTGAAAGCAAGGCAGAACTGCAGGAAACAGATTTCAGGAGGTAGATTCGAATCGCCTTTAAAGCACACGAAAAGCGGCAAAACGTCGACAATGATGCCCTTGGCCAAAAAGGGCGTATGCGTATTTTCCTGAATATATTCAGTAAAAAACGCATACGCCCTTTTTGGACAACCAAGCAACCTGGAAAGGCAAATCAGTGCTACAAAGAAGTCTCGCTTCCCATCGGTCAAAAGGGCCATGCTGAAAAAAGTGTGAAAACCAGAAATGCAGGACAGGCCATGGAGAAATGACAGCCTTGCTACACTGATGGGCGGGATGTAAATTGCCAACAGCCAATCCGGAGAAGTGTACGGTGTGTCCCGAAACATCGAAAAAACACAGATTAGAGCGCATAGGGCACTTACACTCATGGGCGTATAAATTGGGAAAACTAAAAATCAGCAACACACAGGCACCCCCAAGTTTAGGGCTGCTCTGTTGACAAGAACCTCCACTTCATGACACCTTAAATATCCAAGGAAAGAGAAAAATGGATAAAGAAGTGGTGGTCCTTATGTACAATGGAATATCACTAAGCCATGAAATCAATGTCATAAGGCTAGTAGCAGCATGATGAGTGGATTTAGGTACGACGATTCTAAGTGAAATAAGTCACACAGAAAAGGACACTTATCAAAAGCTATCACTTATAGAGGGAATGTAAAAACCGCTACACTTTAACTGAATTACAAAACAGAACAGAGTCACATGTTTAGAAAACACACTATGGCTGCTTAACAGGAAAGGTGAGCTGGTGTGATGCATAAAACAAGGGTTTCAAATTAGCTCAGATACCGTTCCAGAAACCCAATATTTAATAGAAAGACCTAGTCCTTGCTCAGTGATATGGACTCAACACACCCTATTCACCGCACAAGAATATATCTGACTAGTAAGAATCTTAAAACCTATTTATTGATATCTCTCTGGATGTGAGTCAAGTGGGTGTAAAGCGGCATAAACACAGCCTTGAAAAGCAGCTAAACCCCATTATAAAAATAAATTAATTTTAAAAACCCATGAAACAAAGACAGTGAAAGAGAGAGAAATTCTTACAAAATTCGTTCAGGGGCTGTGATGCCATCTGGAATGACCATATCTAGACCCACAGCTGGATGAGACGTAAGGGTGGATACTCTTGGGGCTGAGAGATTTGGTGAGGTTGGGGGAGCAAACGCAGAGCCTTTAAAGTACTACTGCCTTTTACCCATCCCATGGGTCCCAAATCTCCAGGTTCAAGGGCATCTTCCTACATCGAAAACATGCATGAGAAACCCAGAAGGTGGTACACCGTGTGACCGGGAAAGGTTTCTAAAACGCACCTCATTTCTCATCTCCTTGTGCTCGGGTTCGCCATTCCAGCCGCTTTACTAGCAATCTCCCTCCTTGGAGAATCAGCACCTTTAACCTCCTGTTCCGTACAGCTTGCAATTTGTCCTGAGGATGAACAGGAAGAGGGGGAGCTAATGAGAGACTAGCTCTAGGTGTTGGGACAGGCACAGGTCACTCTATTTTTCCAACAGGAAGAAGAATTAATCACAGGCTCAGCCTGCTGCCCGGAACCAGAATAGGGCCTGAGGCCGTCTTGCGCTTTTGCGGCCAGCTCCCAAAAAAGCGAGTTGAAAAATGGAGCTCAGGGGCACTGCAATTCACAAACCGGCAGAGTTATAAATGATAACTCTCGTCCACAAATATATTGAGGGAAGGCAACGAAGAGGATTTGAAAGCAAGGCAGAATTGCAGGAAACAGATTTCAGGAGGTAGATTCGCGTCGCCTTTAAAGCACATGAAAAACGGCAAAACGTCGACAATGATGCCCTTGGCCAAAAAGGACGTATGCGTTTTTTCCAGAATATATTCAGGAAAAAACGCATATGCCCTTTTTGGCCAACCAAGGAACCTGGAAAGGCAAATCAGCGCTACAAAGAAGTCTCGCTTCCAATCGGTCAAAAGGGCCATGCTGAAAAATGTGTCAAAACCAGAAATGCAGGACAGCCCATGGAGAAATGGGAGCCTTGCTACGCTGATGGGCGGGATGTAAATTGCCAACAGCCACTCTGGAGAAGTGTACGGTGTGTCCTGAAACATCGAAAAAAACACAGCTTAGAGCGAATAGGGCACTTCAACTCATGGGCGTATAAATTGGGAAAACTAAAAATCAGCAACACACAGGCACCCCAAAGTTTAGGGCTGCTCTGTTGACAAGAACCTCCACTTCATGACACCTTAAATATCCCAGGAAAGAGAAAAATGGATAAAGAAGTGGTGGTCCTTATGTACAATGGAATATCACTCAGACATGAAATCAATGTCATAAGGCTAGTAGCAGCATGATGAGTGGATTTAGGTACGACAATTCTAAGTGAAATAAGTCACACAGAAAAAGACACTTATCATAAGCTATCACTTATAGAGGGAATGTAAAAACCGCTACAATTGAACTGAATTACAAAACAGAACAGAGTCACACGTTTAGAAAACACACTACGGCTGCTTAACGGGAAAGGTGAGGTGGGGTGCTGCAGAAAACAAGGGTTTCAAATTAGCTCAGATACCATTCCATAATCCCAATATGTAATAGAAAGACCTACTCCTTGCTCAGTGAACTGGACTCAACACCCCCTATTCACCGCAGAAGAATATATCTGATTAGTAAGAATCTTAAAACCTATGAATTTATATCTCTCTGAAAGTGAGTCAAGTGGGTGTAAAGCGGCATAAACACAGCCGTGAAAAGCAGCTAAACTCCATTATAAGAATAAATTAATTTTAAAAACCCGTGAAACAAAGAAAGTGAAAGAGAGAGAAATTCTTACAAAATTCGTTCAGGGGCTGTGAAGCCACCTGGAATGACCATATCTAGACCCACAGCTGGATGAGACATAAGGGTGGACACTCTCGGGGCTGAGAAATTTGGTGAGGTTGGGGGAGCAAACGCAGAGCCTTTAAAGTAATACTGCCTGTTACCCATCCCATGGGTCCCAAATCTCCAGGTTCAAGGGCATCTTCCTACATCGAAAACATGCATGAGAAACCCAGAAGGTGGTACACCGTGTGACCGGGAAAGGTTTCTAAAACGCACCTCATTTCTCATCTCCTTGTGCTCGGGTTCGTCATTCCAGCCGCTTTACTAGCAATCTCCCTCCTTGGAGAATCAGCACCTTTAACCTCCTGTTCCGTACAGCTTGCAATTTGTCCTGAGGATGAACAGGAAGAGGGGGAGCTAATGAGAGACTAGCTCTAGGCGTTGGGACAGGCACAGGTCACTCTAATTTCCCAACAGGAAGAAGAATTAATCACAGGCTCAGCCTGCTGCCCGGAACCAGAATAGGGCCTGAGGCCATCTTGCGCTTTTGTGGCCAGCTCCCAAAAAAGCGAGTTGAAAAATGGAGCTCAGGGGCACTGCAATTCACAAACCGGCAGAGTTATAAATGATAACTCTCGTCCACAAATATATTGAGGGAAGGCAACGAAGAGGATTTGAAAGCAAGGCAGAATTGCAGGAAACAGATTTCAGGAGGTAGATTCGCGTCGCCTTTAAAGCACATGAAAAACGGCAAAACGTCGACAATGATGCCCTTGGCCAAAAAGGACGTATGCGTTTTTTCCTGAATATATTCAGGAAAAAACGCATACGCCCTTTTTGGCCAACCAAGCAACCTGGAAAGGCAAATCAGCGCTACAAAGAAGTCTCGCTTCCAATCGGTCAAAAGGGCCATGCTGAAAAAAGTGTCAAAACCAGAAATGCAGGACAGCCCATGGAGAAATGGGAGCCTTGCTACGCTGATGGGCGGGATGTAAATTGCCAACAGCCACTCTGGAGAAGTGTACGGTGTGTCATGAAACATCGAAAAAACACAGCTTAGAGCGCATAGGGCACTTACACTCATGGGCGTATAAATTGGGAAAATTAAAAATCAGCAACACACAGGCACCCCAAAGTTTAGGGCTGCTCTGTTGACAAGAACCTCCACTTCATGACACCTTAAATATCCCAGGAAAGAGAAAAATGGATAAAGAAGTGGTGGTCCTTATGTAGAATGGAATATCACTCAGCCATGAAATCAATGTCATAAGGCTAGTAGCAGCATGATGAGTGGATTTAGGTACGACAATTCTAAGTGAAATAAGTCACACAGAAAAAGACACTTATCATAAGCTATCACTTATAGAGGGAATGTAAAAACCGCTACACTTGAACTGAATTACAAAACAGAACAGAGTCACACGTTTAGAAAACACACTATGGCTGCTTAACGGGAAAGGTGAGGTGGGGTGCTGCAGAAAACAAGGGTTTCAAATTAGCTCAGATACCGTTCCATAACCCCAATATGTAATAGAAAGACCTACTCCTTGCTCAGTGAACTGGACTCAACACCCCCTATTCACCGCACAAGAATATATCTGACTAGTAAGAATCTTAAAACCTATGTATTGATATCTCTCTGGATGTGAGTCAAGTGGGTGTAAAGCGGCATAAACACAGCCGTGAAAAGCAGCTAAACCCCATTATAAAAATAAATTAATTTTCAAAACCCTTGAACAAAGACAGGGAAAGAGAGAGAAATTCTTACAAAATTCGTTCAGGGGCTGTGATGCCACCTGGATTGACCATATCTAGACCCACAGCTGGATGAGACGTAAGGGTGGACACTCTCGGGGCTGAGAGATTTGGTGAGGTTTGGGTAGCAAACGCAGAGCCTTTAAAGTACTACTGCCTGTTACCCATCCCATGGGTCCCAAATCTCCAGGTTCAAGGGCATCTTCCTACATTGAAAACATGCATGAGAAACCCAGAATGTGGTAGACCGTGTGACCGGGAAAGGTTTCTAAAACGCACCTCATTTCTCATCTCCTTGTGCTCGGGTTCGCCATTCCAGCCGCTTTACTAGCAATCTCCCTCCTTGGAGAATCAGCACCTTTAACCTCCTGTTCCGTACAGCTTGCAATTTGTCCTGAGGATGAACGGGAAGAGCGGGAGCCAATGAGAGACTAGCTCTAGGTGTTGGGACAGGCACAGGTCACTCTATTTTCCCAGCAGGAAGAAGAATTAACCACAGGCTCAGCCTGCCCACCGGAACCAGAATAGGGCCTGAGGCCATCCTGCGCTTTTGCGGCCAGCTTCCAAAAAATCGAGTTGAAAAATGGAGCTCAGGGGCACTGCAATTCACAAACCTGCAGAGTTATACATAACTCTCGTCAACAAATATATTGAGGGAAGGCAACGAAGAGGATTTGAAAGCAAGGCAGAATTGCAGGAAACAGATTTCAGGAGGTAGATTCGAATCGCCTTTAAAGCACATGAAAAGCGGCAAAACGTCGACAATGATGCCCTTGGCCAAAAAGGGCGTATGCGTTTTTTCCTGAATATATTCAGGAAAAAACGCATACGCCCTTTTTGGCCAACCAAGCAACCTAGAAAGGCAAATCAGCGCTACAAAGAAGTCTCACTTCCCTTCGGTCAAAAGGGCCATGTTGAAAAAACTGTCAAAACCAGAAATGCAGGACAGGCCATGGAGAAATGGGAGCCTTGCTACGCTGATGGGCGGGATGTAAATTGCCAACAGCCACTCTGGAGAAGTGTACGTTGTGTCCAGAAACATCGAGAAAACACAGCTTAGAGCGCATAGGGCACTTCCACTCACGTGCGTATATATTGGGAAAAATAAAAATCAGCAAGACACAGGCACCCCAAAGTTTAGGGCTGCTCTGTTGAGAAGAACCTCCACTTCATGACATCTTAAATATCCCAGGAAAGAGAAAAATGGATAAAGAAGTGGTGGTCCTTATGTACAATGGAATATCACTCAGCCATGAAATCAATGTCATAAGGATAGTAGCAGCATGATGAGTGGATTTAGGTACGACTATTCTAAGTGAAATAAGTCACACAGAAAAAGACACTTATCATAAGCTATCACTTATACAGGGAATGTAAAAACCGCTACACTTGAACTGAATTACAAAACAGAACAGAGTCACACGTTTACAAACCACACTATGGCTGCTTAACGTGAAAGGTGAGGTGGGGTGATGCATAAAACAAGGGTTTCAAATT